>NW_009259979.1:98460-100086 GCF_000687185.1 Egretta garzetta
CTGGCTGCAGTGACGGAACGTACCTGGAGCAGCCCGCCAACCTCCCGTGTAGCCACGTTAGATTTCAAAGCCGGCTCTTGCCTCGGGGTTCTCCCGTTACTCGGACAGGCCGTCCCAGCTCCCTCTAGCCCTGCTTTCCCTGGGAAACCCGGCACATTAAGGTGGACCTGGGGTGCTGGTGTCCCGCCTGGGGAGCTGGTTGCTTGGCTTGATCCCACCTGGGCTTGGGGAAGGCAGAGCACGGCTATGGGCTGCGTTCCTTCTGGTGTGCATCCTGCCAGGCCAGGGGACCTTGATCATTTCCCTTTCCTTTCCCCACGGTTCAGCTGGGACCCCCTGAAATGAGGCTTTTGGAGGGGTGGGGGGGGGAGGTTGCCTGTCTTGTGGGATGTTAAGCAAACCGCTTCCACCCACGCCGTCAGTGTGGGTCTCAGCAAGCGTTGGACCCCCAGGGCTGCCATCGCCTCCGCCCCCGGGTGCCGTTAACACTGTAAAACCAGAGGTTTGTGGTGGGTTAAGAGGTTTTTGGGTTGTACATAACTATTGTAACCTGTAACTTTTTGTAATTGTTTTTAATAAAAGGGTGTTGACTAGACGCACGCTCCCGAGTCGGGGTCTGCTCTGCCTGGGGCTGGCTCGGGGAGGGTGGGTGCTGGAGCCATCCCGGAGGCGGGGAGGGCCCGGGCCCTTCACGCGGCACGCCGGCCTGCCGGGGTGAGCCGAGGAGCTGGGGGGAACGGGGCGAAACCCGCGCCGCTCGGTGGCGGCAAAATTCCAGCCCAAGTCCCTGGGACTGCGAGAGGAGGCGATGCCCACGGTGCCGGGGGCGGCGGGGCCGTATCCTTGCTCTGTGCAAACCCTTCTTGCCCCGGTGCCCTGAGCCATGGGGCAGCAGCAGGACAGCTCCCGGCTCCTCCTGCCTCCGTCCCAGAGCTGGGGTGAAAGCCCAGGAGCTCCGGCGCCCCCCTCGATGTCCTCCCACCGCCTGACCAGGCGCCCCAGGAGAGCCCGTATCAATCTCGCAAATGGGTCAGGAATTAAAGTGCCAAGGGAAGGAGCTGATTCAGCACGGAGGAAGAGGTGAAGGTAAAAAGTTCAAATAAAAAAATAATAGGCTATTAGATGACCTCACTGGCAATGTGTTTTATTTAACGTGCTGGTGATGGCTTGGCCATGGCAGCGGTTACTCAGGATGCTATAAAAGTCAGGGCTGACCTGTGTTCCCGGCCACCTTTATGGGCCGTTCAGGTGCCGGGGTGCTGAGCTCCGGCACTCACCTCCCGGGTGCCATCCCCGCGGGATGGTGGCCCCTGTCCTCCTGCAATGTCCCCCTCCCCGCCGCAGGTCGCCCCCTGAGCGGCCAGCAGGGTTGCGAGAGAGCCCTGGTCCCAGGTGAGCAGCACCGCTCACCCAGCCCCGGGCGTGCGGATGGACACGCGGATGGACAGACGGACACCGGTGCTGCAGGTGTGTGTGTGTGCAATATCTCTCCCGGTGGTCTGGCACCCTCGGGCTTTTCCCTGGAAAACCTTGGCTCGCGGCTGGGGCATCACCAACAGAAACCGCAGCGAGGGGCGGGCTCGCTTGCTCTCTGAAACCTTTTGCCCCCCTTTTTTGTCGCCCCCC
>NW_009259979.1:100442-101935 GCF_000687185.1 Egretta garzetta
AAAACCCCTTGGGGAGGCCGGGCCGGCGCAGCCAGCTCCTTGAAATTTGGAGAGGGGACGCGAAGCAGCTTGCTGGAAAAAAAAGGCCGCATTTCCACCCCGGCTCAGAGGTGCTGGGGTGTTACAGATCCCCCCACTTTGTCCCCTCCCTTGCCGGGGGTCCGGCCCCCGTCCCCACACACTGTGCCCGTATCGATCTGCGGAAACAGCCTCGGGCCCCTGTCCCAGTCCAAGCCCTTTACCAGCAGATTGGTGCCGCTGGGCTGGCTGCGTCCTCGGAGCTGTCACGGATGCGGTGACCTGCTGGGTCCCTGATGGCACCGGCAGAGCTTGTTTCAGCCCCGGGTCCCTGCCCTGCTCCGGGCTCTGCTGCGCTGGCAGCAGCTCAGCTTTGCTTCGCTTTCCCAAGCAGGGAGGGGATTTCCAAGCCCAAATCAAAGCAGCCTCCTGCCCCCTTGCAAGGGGGAGAGAGAGGTTTGGGGCACCCCAGGGGGGGGCTGGTTGGGCACATGGGGTCATTATGTGTTCTCTCTTCTGTAGCTGAGACCAGGCAGCTCATCACATGCAACGCTGCAATTGCAGATGCTCCCAGGGTTTGTGCCAGGGCCCGTCTTGTCCTGCAGCCGAGGGACATCCGGGGGAGGGGGGGGGGTCTGCATGTCACCCCCTGCCACCGAGCCACCCGGCACGGGTCAGAGGTGGCTGCGGTCGTTGATCCTCTCTTTAAAAAGGTTTTTACCACGGTTTGTCCAGAACCTCCAGGAGAGCTGGGGCTGGGGCTGATTATCCATCGTGCGTCGGGGGTCCTGCAGCTTGCGTGTGCGACGCGGTGACATCACCACGGTGACATCGCTGCGGTGAGGCCCTTTCTGCCACGGTCAATGGGGACAGGGACCCCGTAGCAGCCTCCCGCCCATCTGCTCCCTCCACACTCTTCCTCGCTTTTTGCTTGGCCAGACCGGGGGCTGGTGCCCCGAGCGCGGGCACCTCAGCCGCTCTGCTCCATGCCTCAGTTTCCCCCAGGGCAGCAGCGTGGGATGCCTGTGCCTCCGCTGTGGCCCTGGACCCCCGAAGTGCCCTGCAGTGCAGGGGGGTTACGGGGCTCCCAGATGTGGGGGTCCCTGTTCCCAGCCCTAAACCTGCAGCAGGGCAAGGTGGGTGACACCGGTGTCACCGCAGGGACTGGGGTTCTCCCGCACCCTCCAGCTGCTGGTGAGAGAGGGGAACTGGCCAAACTGGGGAGCAGGGGCTGGCAGTGGGTGAGAAACAGGGCCACTGCCTGTGACCAGCTCTGTCCCCTTCCCAGCCCTGTCCCCTGGCCCGAGATGGCTGCAGGGGGACTGGGAGTGGAGGAGGAGGAAGAGGAGGGTGTGGGTGCTGAGCAGGAAGGAGGGCAGCAGCCTGCTGGCTGGGTGGGGGGGAGTTTTTGGGTGTTGGAGGTGGGTGCTGGGTGCTGAGGGCATCGCTTGCTCCTTCCACCGTTTCCATGTTGG
>NW_009259979.1:103313-104041 GCF_000687185.1 Egretta garzetta
CCCCCCATCCTGCCCACACCCCCTGTCCTGTCCGCACCCCCTGTCCTGCCCGTGTCCCCCGTCCTGCCCACTCTCCCACGCTGGGTTTCCAAGCGGCGCGTGCTGCTGCTCACCCGCTTCGCGTGAGAGCGACCAAACTCACGCGTGTGGCTCATGGCGCAGCCTCGGGCCCTGAGGCGAGGGTTGGGTGAGGATTTCCCCTCCCTTTTTGGGAGGTGAGGAGCGGTTCCGGGATGGGGATGCACCCAAATCCACCCCCATCGCTGCAGGTTGGGTGCTGGTTGGTATCACCAGCTCTGTGGGGACATGACACGGGGATGTGGGGACATGGCGATATGGGGACACAGGGGTGTGGGGACATGGCGATATGGGGACACAGGGACATGGGGATGTGGGGATATGGGGACACGGGGATGTGGGGACGTGGGGACACAGGGACACAGGGATATGGGGACACAGGGATGTGGGGATGTGGGGACACGGATATGGGGACACGGGGATATGGGGACGTGGGGACACAGGGACATGGGGATATGGGGACATGGGGACACAGGGACATGGGGATGTGGAGATATGGGGACATGGGGATGTGGGGACATGGGGACACGGGGATATGGGGACATGGGGATATGGTGATGTGGGGATGTGGGGATATAGGGACACAGGGATATGGGGACACGGGGATATGGGGACATGGGGACACAGGGATATAGGGACATAGGGATGTG
>NW_009259979.1:104652-105033 GCF_000687185.1 Egretta garzetta
GGGGGGAGCGTGGCATGGTGGCCCCCTCACCCTTCAGGGCAGCAGGTCCCAAAAGATGCCATCATCCTCGTCGTCCTCCTCCTCGCTTTGGGGCACCCATGGGTGCTGACTGGGAGCCCAGTGGGGTGGGGGGTTAATCCCAGTGGGTCCTTTGGGGCTTCCCTGGGAGCTGCATCTCTCCCTGTGGCCCCCGGGGAGAAGGAGGGGGGGGAGCGCAGGGCAGCCCCCCCTCCCTCCAATGCTGTGGTTGGGCGTTGGGCACGCAGGAGCGTTTCGGGATGGGGATGGGGGAGCCGCCTTTTCACCTGGAGTCACATCAAAAGAGGTGGAAAAATAGGGCGAGCAGAGGGAAACTCCCGGCTGGGGCACGTCCTGGGAGCT
>NW_009259979.1:105460-105965 GCF_000687185.1 Egretta garzetta
GCTGGGCTGGGGCTGTTGGGCTCTCCCAGGGAGCCCAACACCTCACTCACTAATTCCCGTATGGAACGACAACTCGACATTTATCCGGAGATTTCCGCCACAAAACCCTCGCAGCGAGCCCGCAGCAGCGGACGGGATCCGGGGACGACATAAATCTCTCCGTGTTTTGCTAACCCAGGCCAAACCCTTGTTGGTGCAGTGCCCGTTCCTGCTTAAAACCGGTTTATTTGTGTTCAGCCACGCAAATCTCTGCTCGCCGACGGGGTTGGGGTAAAAAAAAACCCCGCTTTGGGTCTGGCTAGCACCCGGCAGCTCCGTGTCGCTGCTTTACAGCCGGAGACCTCAGGGACCAGTGGGACGGGACGTTCCCTGCCGGGGCGGGGGGACTGGCCGGTCCATCGCAGGCGCTGAGCTGGAGGAACACCCCATCGTTAATAAATCACTGGTGGTCTGGAAGAGGTGTGGAGCAGTGGTCAGAGGATGGCTCGTGCCGCTGGCCACCGCC
>NW_009259979.1:106160-111086 GCF_000687185.1 Egretta garzetta
TTCCCTTTTTTTCCCCCTTTTCCCCCTGCTCCCGGGCTCTGGCAAGGGGCTCTTTTCCTCTCAGCTCCACGGAGGGTCCCACATCTGCCAACCACAGGTCCTTTTAGCTGGCGTCGCCCAGGACTGGGGGCTTTGGTGGGCAAAGGGGGCGATGGCAATCGCTGCTGGGAACAACGGGGCTCAGAGCCGCCAAGCGCAGCGGGGCCCTGGTGGATATTCAACGTCAGGCCAGATCTGAGTGCAAGAGGGACCTTCTGAAAGGACCACAGACAAAACCAAGGTCTTCCCATGTGTCTCAGGGAGACTCAGGGCAGGGCAGGTTAAGGGCCTTTGATTAAAGCGATCAGCATCGTTTGCTGGCTGGGAAGCAACGAGCTCAAGCAAACGCCTTGGCACACATCGCTGGCAGCCTCAGCTTTAATATAATGTCCTGGAGCAAGGTCAGGAGAAGCTTTGAGCAACAGGTCAGGGCCCCAAGAGCACTAACAGGCATTAAGGGCCCCAAGCAGCCTCACCTGGAACCTCCTCCCCACCCACCCATGGACATGGTGCTCTATTTAAGCTCAGCCTTGGGGCTCAGTCCCAGTTTAAGCTTTATTGTAGGTGGGTCTGTCTGCAGCTTGGCCATGGACCCAGCCCTCTACCCATGGACCCAGCCCTCTACCCATGGACCAACTTTCTGGCACGGCCTTGGAGCTGTCTTGCCCCAAAGGACCTGCCCAGCAACCACTGGGCTGTGTCTGACCTTGGCCTTTGTCTCCAGACCTGATCTTCACTTGTGTGTTGAGTTCCTGATTTCAACCTGGGCCAACCTTGTCATCGCAAGCTTGGCTGGAGATCCAGGCTCAGGGTTGACCCTGGCTGCCACCCCAGGCTCTGCCCTGTGTGCTCATGATTGGGGGCTGCAGGACGGATGGGCTGGTGAGGACTTTGCTGTGCTGGGGATGGAGCCATGGCAGGGGCCATCACCTCCACCAGTAAGAGTCAAGGAGCACTGGCTGCTTTAGAGGGGTGTGAGCAGGTGATGAGGCCCGTTCTGGATACCCCGAGGCTCATCTTATCTTCTGTTGGCTGTTCCCTACGGTGCAGGTACCTCCATTTAGCCCATAGCCCTTGGCCCGTTTATGGTCCATGAGGAGGAGGTATGCTGGAATACTGCATGCAGTTCTGGTCCACGCTATACAAAAAAGCTGGGGACAGGCAGAGCAGGGCCACCAAGGTGATCCCAGGCCTGGGAAGCCTCTCTCAGCCATATGAGGATGGGCTGAGAGCTGGGTTTGTTCAGCCTTGAGCAAAGGAGGCTCTGAGGGGATCTCACCACCATGTACCGGTATTTAGAGGGTGGCTACAAAGAAGATGGAATCTCCCTTTTCACAAGGAGCCACATGGAGAAGACAAAGGGCAATGGGTACAAGTTGATCCTGAGAAGATTCTGATTGAAGACAAGAGGAAAATGTTTCCCCGTGAGAAGAGTCACCCATTGGAATAATCTCCCCAGGGGAGGGATTGACTCCGCCATGTTGGACACTTTCAAGCTGCAGCTGGACAGGGTGCTGGGCCATCTTGGCTAGACTGGGCTCTTGCCCAGAAAGGTTGGACAAGGTGATCCTTGAGGTCCCTTCCAACCTACAATTCGATTCCATGAGGTACCCCTGTGTGGTTGGGGGAGCCCACCCCTCTGTTAGGAGGAGGCAGGGAACCGTGCCTGCTGGGCGCAAGAGACGGAGGGCAGTTTGGTGTCACCCCCCCTTGCCTCTCTGCAACCAGATGCAGCCTAGAACTGGCTGCCTGCAGGGAAAGGTGTCCCAGGCTGACATCTTCACGAGGCCAAGGACACGAGTGGGGTGACAGCAGGGAGGAAGATGGGAGACGTGCGTTTCTCTGTGCCAAATCCTTTGCTGCCTTATTTTGCCCAAACAAAGTGGGAAGAGCCAGTCTGGGCACCAAGGGGCTTCTGTGTAGCTGGGGATGGAAAGAATCTCGTCCTTCCAGGTATCCCTGTTCTTCCTGCTCCCTCTTACCTGTGGGACAAGTGGTAGCCAGGGCCGTGGGATGTAGTGTCCCACCCCGCACAGAAGCTCCCTGCAACGCGTCCTTCCTTCCCCAGCCATGCTGTGAGAATAAACCAGGGTGGGTTTAGACTGGACCTAAGGAAGAAGTTCTTTACAATGGGGGTGGTGAAACCCTGGCAGAGGTTGCCCAGAGAGGGGGTGGAGGCCCCATCCCTGGGAACATTCCAGGCCAGGTTGGAGGGGACTGTGAGCAACCTGATGTGGTTCAAGGTGTCCCTGCTCCTGCAGGGGGGTTGGGCTGGGTGACCTCTAGGGGTCCCTTCCCACCCAAAATATTCTATGATTCTATGAAATACAGATGGGCCCCAAACGTGCTGAGTTCATGGGTGTCACTTAGCATCCAAGTTTGGTGACAAACGTCAAGTCCTTAGCGATGAAGAAGGACGATGCTGTGGACCGAAGCTTTTGGGCAAGCTCTTGGACGCAAGGGCTCTTTGACCTGGGATGAGGCCATGGCTCCAGCCCAGCTGGTGGCATCCAAGAGCGTCTCGGGGCAAACCAATATCAACTTTGCCTTGTACCATGAGGAGCGATAGGGAGAGAAATAGACATTTTGGTGAAAGGGTGGAAAAAAGAAGTGATCAAAGGAGTGAGATAAAAAATAATGGCAGGGACAGGCTTCTGTGTGGGGTTATTTAATAATAAGGTGATTAATGCTTTATACCTCACTGCCTCCTTTCATGTAAGGATCACAAAGTGCTTCACAAACATTAATTAATCTTCCCCAACATCCCTGCAGGGAAGGTCACTGAGCTACTGAGCGTAAGGGAAATCTTGTCGTTGATGAAGGCAGCTGCTCTCTTGGCGTGACAGATGCTTGGGTGCCATGGCAGGACGGGGGGAGTTCCTCGCTGATGACTTCAAATGATTTCCCATAAGTTCCTCAGAGAGGAAAAAATCTCTTTGAGTTGTCATGGGCAGCTGGGACTGGGCGGAGGTGAGTCTGAAAGATGACCCATGCCAAAGCCGTTGAGGACACGGAGAAGGCAGGGGTGCATCCAGGCAACCCCCAGCGCCGATGCCCACGCAAGGTTTGAGTCGGCGTAAGGCACCGTGAAGGGCAAATCTGTGACTGTTGGGGAAAAAATGCCAGGGTGAGGTGGATTTTGGTGCTGAGCTGAGCTGTGGCTGCTCCTGCAAAAGGCAGGGCCAGGAACATCAGGTATCAAAGGAAGAAAGACATTGGCTGATGACAAATACTCAGCCTGATGTCACCGCTCTGTGACATTCAGGTGGCTCCAGAGGACTGCGTGTCAATGCGGGGGTTTACATCTCCGGGGTGGTACAAAGGTCTAAGGTAGCTTGCAGCTCTGGGGAAGCCCCAGCTGGGCCCAGAAGAACGTCTCTTCTGCGTGATGCCCTGCCCTGGAGAGGTAGAGGGCCCAGCTTCGGGATGTTGGAGCATCCCGGTGGGATCACGCTGTCATTGCTCAGCACAGCAAATACCTTTGGTTCTCCTTGGTCCTAGGTCCTGGTGGCGGGGCCAGCATGGCTGTGCAAGACCCAGCCTCAGGCTGCCTGCATGGAAAGAAGCAGCGGCCAGGTCAGTGTGCGATGAGCGTGGTTTGGGCTTTTTTTCCTTTTTTTAGACAGTTTACGATAAAATTGAACGTGGGACGGGATTGTGAGATGGGGAAGAAGCAGATCTGGGGTGAAATGGTCTGGCAGGATTGAGCGTCAGCTGGGGTGCAGGAGTTGAGGAGCGTGGCTGGGATGACCCTTGCTTGGTGGTATCTGCACTGGGATAGGAAAAAGGAAATTAGGAGAGGAACCACCAGCCTTCGGAATAGCAAAGACCGGGCTTGGAGGAGTCATCCTTCACCTGGCCTGATTATACTCTTAAACCAAAACCTGAGCCCCAGTGGTTACCCTGGGGCTTGGAGGGGGCTGAGCGCAGCAGTCCTACATCTCTGGAAGCTCCTGGCCTTCTGCCCACTCTGGGACCCAGCGGACCCCAAAGGCCCAGCTCTGTCCCCATTGCACCTCCAGCTGCTCTCAAGGTGTCGGTGCTCTATGGAAAGCCCATCTTGCCAGCAGTGGGTCACCATGAGCCCAGCGGCACCATCGCTGGTCCTTGTGCCCTTGGAGGCTGCTGGATACCCACTTGCTTTTCCAGCTTTCACCTGGGAGGTGAGGGCCAACGACCGCAACTACCACATGCAATTCAAGAAGAAATTTGCCTTCTGTCTGACCAAGAAGAAGTATGCGGTGAGCCAGCCTGGGCCAGTCCTCGGCCGTTTCTTTACTCAGCCCCTGATTCCTGAGGGGGGGGGTGGTGGTTGGGGGCGACATGACAGAGACGCTCCAGTAGGATGGAGAGTCACATGCATAATCCTCAGTGAAGAGGAAGGGGTCCCAGATGCCCTCTGGAGCTGCCAGTCAGGGAGCAGAACCATGTGAAGGATACATTGAAGTTTGATGGTCAAATCAAAAGACAGATTCTTGAACAAAGTTTTGACTGAACAAAACCAGATTTTTTTTTTTTCCCAGCTGAATAATGACCATCATGTTGGGGGACAGCTAGGTCTGCTTTAGGTGATCAGCAGCAAAATATTTTGTTTCAATTTTAAGTCGCATGGCCCTTTGCTCCAATAAATCTTCTTTTCCCTTATGGCTTTTGTAAATCTTTAAAGGCATCTCTTATGCCATAACAAGTTGAGAAGTCCAGCATCCAGCTCTGGAGCCCTCAGCACAAGGAGGACATGGACCTGTTGGAGCGGGGCCAGAGGAGGGCTACTGAAATGATCTGAGGGCTGGAGCCCCTCTGCTGTGAGGCCAGGCTGGGAGAGTTGGGGGTGTTCAGCCTGGAGAAGAGGAGGCTGCGGGCAGAGCTGAGTGCGGCCGGTCAGGGCTT
>NW_009259979.1:111104-115541 GCF_000687185.1 Egretta garzetta
TAAGGAAGAAATTCTTTCCAGTGAGGGTGGTGAAACCCTGGCAGGGGTTGCCCAGAGAGGGGGTGGAGGCCCCATCCCTGGGAACATTCCAGGCCAGGTTGGAGGGGGCTGTGAGCAACCTGATGTGGTTCAAGGTGTCCCTGCTCCTGCAGGGGGGTTGGGCTGGGTGACCTCTGGGGGTCCCTTCCAACCCAAAACATTCTATGAGTCTATGAAAAATACCTGAATGGGGATATTTTGGGGCATTTTCAAAATACATCCTTGATTTCACGTGGCTGAACTCTCACCGTGACTTTGAGCTGCCTTTCTTCTGCAGGGCAATGCCATTAAGACAGCCAAGTACAACATCTTTACCTTCCTGCCGCTGAACCTCTACGAGCAGTTTCACCGCATGGCCAATGTCTACTTTGTCTTTGTCATCCTCTTACAGGTGAGATGGACACGAAGGTAAGAGCAAGCGTGCATGAGACCGTCTAGAAAAGGAGGGCTCCCTGGTGTTCAAAGTGGGGGATTCCAGTCTAAAATGGTACCAAGGATGCTGCTTTTCAGTGGTGTTCATGGTCTCCCATGAACTTGGAGGGGTTTAACCCATGTTAAGTTTGGTTACTTTAAACTGATTGGATTTGGGTGTAAGCTAAGCTCATGTAGACCACGCCTAAGCAGAAATCCTACCCTCCAAATTCAGTGACCCACGTGCATTTCATGCATCCAGTTTAAAAAGAGGTGGAAATTCAATAAAACAGTTCCATGTAGACAAAGATGTTGATCTGATTCGTCTGAGACGGGTTCCTGCCATCCTCAGAGGCGGGGGGGGAGCTGGGCTTACTCGGTCACCTAAAGTGTCCCAAGATGGGATGAAAGTTGTGGTAGTGGTGTAAAATTCTCCTTCTCTAGACCTTCCCTGAGATCTCCACGCTGCCCTGGTACACTCTGCTGTTCCCCCTGAGCTGCCTTCTCACCATCCGGGGGCTACGAGACCTGATCGATGACATTGTGAGTATGGGTCGGAGCGAAAGGCTGTCAGCATGGGGCGTAGGTCCCGTGGGGGCTGGTCAGCAGAAAGAGCCCCTTTTGCTGGGGGATGAGCTGAAAAACTTGGGAGTTGCCATCATTCATCGTTCCTGAGGTACCATCAACTCTACCATGTCCAAAACGCTTTGTATTTTCCCTTGGGAAGGCTGTGGCTGGCTGGTTGCTTTCCTGGGGGTCTAGACCCCCATCTCTGTCACCTTGAATCTCTTAACCTATAGCTACATGCCCAGGTTGGTTCCCAGAAACACCTTGGGGGAATTTTGCCCCCATCAGAATACATCTTCGGATTGCTTCAGAAAGCAGATCTTGCCCCGGGGCGGAGGTGGCAGATTGTGGCACTGAGGGCTGTTTTTGTGGGACAAGGACGGCTGGCATGGCCCATCCCTTTCTTTTGGCCTCTTTTTTTTTTTTTTTTTTTTTTTTCTCCTCTGTGCAGGGCTGTCCTCAAAGTGACAGAAATATCAACAGCAGACCCTGTGAAATCCTGTCTGGGAAGAGGTGAGGGGCTTTGGGAAGCTCTACCCATGTTTTCCAGGCCTGCATGGAGTGATGGACCATCTGAAGTGCTGAGCATCCTTGAGCATAGCAGCTGAGAAGGGGTTTGGTGGGAACATCCCTGACTCTGCACAATCCCATCACCTCCCAAAATCTGCTGCAGTTCCAGCTGTAGGAATTCCCTGTAGGAATGATCGTATCCCAGTCACAGCCAACAGGTCTAAAAAAGCCTGAATTTGCTGTGATACGCTGGGAGGAGGGTTTCCTGGCCACGGGAATTCCTCCAAGTTTTCACATCTAACCCATGGAGTCATATTCCTGCTAAACACTGGTCCAGGGAAGGACCAACATTTCCCACCCTCGGCCAGGGGGCTGAAAGTCCCGGCCACCTGTAGGTACGGGGGATAAGGATGTGACAGATGGGTCCTGTGCCATCCTTGGTGCTCAGCCGTCCTTCGGTCACGCAGATGGTACCATGGTGGAAGAGGAACCTCCAACCTGGAGACCCCACTCATGCAAGAAGTTGGGACAGACACAGGCTGGTCCGGAGGCCAGAAACAGTCGCGGTCCCCATTCCCATAGAATCACAGAATCATAGAATTTTTGGGTTGGAAGGGACCCCTAGAGGTCACCCAGCCCAACCCCCCTGCAGGAGCAGGGACACCTTGAACCACATCAGGTTGCTCACAGCCCCGTCCAACCTGGCCTGGAATGTTCCCAGGGATGGGGCTTCCACCCCCTCTCTGGGCAACCCCTGCCAGGGTTTCACCACCTTCATGGTAAAGAATTTCTTCTTCCATGCTCTGCAAGGATAAAAATTTCCCTCCTAATTCTCCTGCAGCTTCCGCCGGCAGAAGTGGCGCGACATCTGCGTTGGGGACATTGTCCGTCTGCGCAAGGAGAGCTTTGTCCCGGTGAGCAGGGCCCCGGAGCTGGCTACGGGGCAGGGGGAGGGGGGAGTTTCAGTGTGGAGGGGCTCAAGCCCAGCTCTTCTCCCCCTCTTTGCTCTTCCAGGCCGACATGCTCTTGCTGTGCAGCTCGGAGCCCAGCAGCCTGTGCTATGTGGAGACTGCTGACATCGATGGGTGAGGAGAGGGGCAGGGACCACTATTGCCACAGAGGGAGAGGGGCAGAGACATCCCAGCCAACGGCTGACTCCTCCAGTCTTAGGGATGCCCTGGCACTGGGGGGGCAGGCACGCTGGGAGGACTGCAAAGTTCAGCAGAAACCATGGGATGTGGGGGATCCTCCAAAAGCTAAACCGACAGACACCCCAGAAATGGGATCTGAGCCCCAGATTTTGGAAACGGGAAGAAGGCAAAACCACTTTTGAGGCTTCCACAGAGCAGCTGGTGACCTTGGGCATCTCCCAGCTCCTTCCCAGCTGTGCCGGGGACAGCGGCTGCTGGTCCCTCCCGCCTCCGTCTGCAGGGCGCTTTCATGGCAGGGTCTTGGCCGGACCTTCCTCCCTGCGCAAGTGCCTGATGTCTACCATGATAGGTTCCTACCTCGCTTTTCGTTGCCATCACTCATAATCACACGATAATTAATGGCCGTCCCTGTCCCCTGGGTCCAACAGCAGAATTAACAGCTCTGTCACCCCCCAGGGTTGTTTTATTTTTCCCTTCCTGGCTCTTGTTTGCAGGGAAACGAACCTGAAGTTCCGACAAGCCCTTCTGGTCACCCACCAGGAGCTGGTGAGCGAGGAGAGCATGGCCACCTTTGATGGTGAGTCTCCTGGACGGCGAGGATGTGGCTGTCCCACTGGGATGGGATCGCTTCAGCCCCAGGATGTCTGTGTCCCCTCAGGCACCAAGTGCCATCAGCCCAACTGGAGGTGGCAGGGCTGGCAGGTGGCCCATGGTAAAAGACCTTGGATGGAGGCTCTTCCCCAGCAGAGTGGCTCTGTGATGGGTCCATTGGGGTTGTGCACCTTCCCCCTGCCCTGGATCTTGATTTTTCCCACTGGAATCAAGTGCTTGGCTCCCAAACCTGAGCTCAGCCCCTGGATTTTTTCCCCTTTGGTCCTCCGTAGGATCCAGACACCCCTCTCAGAGGCTCTGGGGTTGAAGGTGGTTGCGTTCGTACCTTGTCCAATTTTAGAGCCTGGTGTGATTCCTGGACTGACCACCCTCCCAGCACTGCAGGGTGGCCCTCCAGCTTAATTTGAGCCATCCATATCCCAACTGCACCTGGAGATGCCCTGGCAAAACCTCAATCTCCCCTGAGAAGCCCCCAGCACCCCTTTTTGGAGGGGGCAAGCATGGTGGGGGGGTGGCAGGGAGGAAGGACCTCTCGTTTCCCTCAAAGCCATTACCTGAATCATGGCCTCTGCTCAAGGGAGGGTGACCTGCGAGGAGCCCAACAGCCGCATGCACAGCTTCACCGGCACGCTGGAGTGGAGGGGTGAGACCCACTCGCTGGACAGCGAAAGGATCTTGCTGCGAGGCTGCAAGCTTCGTAACACCGACGTTTGCTATGGCTTGGTTATCTACGCAGGTGGGTGCCCAGGCCCAGGTCGGGAAGGGCAGAAAATACCCAGGTCCTCGGGGTTTTTAAGCAGGTCCCATCCTCAGCTGATCATAGAATCACAGAATCGTTGGGGTTAGAAAAGCCCTTTCAGCTCCCCTAGCCCAACCGTTCCCCTACCCCTGCCATCCCACGCCCAAACCCCGGCCCTCAGCACCGTCTCTGCCCGGCTGTTAAATCCCCCCAGGGCTGGGGACTCGACCCCTTCCCTGGGCAGCCCCTTCCAGCCCCTGACAACCCCAAGGGGAAGGAATTGTTCCCCATGCCCAACCTCACCCTGCCCTGGCACAACTTGAGGCCGGTGCCCCTCGTCCCATCGCCCCTTCCCTGGGAGCAGAGCCCGACCCCCCCAGCTCCCCCCTCCTCTCAGGCAGTTGTAGG
>NW_009259979.1:115570-121527 GCF_000687185.1 Egretta garzetta
AGGCGTCTCCCAAGCTGTGCTGGTGTTGGGCTCGCTGGCAGGGAGATGGTGTGGTGGTACCAACCATCTGCTTATCCCAGGTTATATTTCAGTGTCCTGGATCCATTTCACTTTGTGGCCTCCTGCGCGGATGGCTCAGCGCAGCTGAGAGCTTGGCCATGCGTGGCTGTGGGTAGAGGGGTGGGGTAAGACCTGGTGTAAGCAGCGCTTCTCTGAGCGTGCAGCCGCGGCTTGATGAACCACTCGTCAAGAGCTGCGGTCCTCTGAAGTCTTCAGAGGTGGGGAGATGTTGTTATGGAGGAAACCAGCATCACTCAGCTGCAAGTCAACCTTCGGGGGGCTGTGGGCTTGCGTTTTCACTTCTAAAATGTTTCTCGTCCAGGATTTGATTCCAAAATTATGAGGAACTGTGGAAAGATCAAGCGGAAGAAAACCAAGCTGGACCGCATGATGGACCGGCTGGTGATCATAGTGAGTGTGGTTGCAAACACCTCCTGCCCTGGTCCCCCGGCCTGCTGGGGTTGCTCCCCAGTCTTCTCATGAGAGGCTGCTTGCTTGGGTGATGCTGATTTTCTTAAGCTTGCAATAGTTTGCTCAAAATATCTTGGGTTTAACATGCTATGGGCAAAGACCAAGTGATGCTCCCAGAAAGTGGCAGTTGCTGGGTCTGGAGCAGTCTGCGCGGTGGTTGGTGTTGCTTAAACCCTGGACCCTAGCAGCTCTCTGAGCCCTCAGCTTTAGAGCAGCCCCTTGGACCAGGGAGGTCCCATATTCAGGATCTCCAACCCCTCCTGGCCTGCTTTACTCACCCATAACCGTGCAGGTCCGAGGGGGTGGTTTGTGCTGAGGGACCTGCAGTCTGTGACTCAGCACAGAGTAGATGGAGGATGGGGAAAGGAGGAGCCTTTCCTCTGTGGGAAGCAAAGCAGCATGGCCACAGCAATGAATTGGATGGCTCTTATTCTGGTTCCTGGTGGTTGGGCGTCATCGCTTCTCAGAATGGCCACTAGCGTTCCTCTGTTGGCTGGTAACTCCGGCAGGAAGGCTGCAGGACACCCCTTGTCCAGGGAGATGGTGTCTGAGGCAATTAGGAGGGTGGGAAAGTTGGGGTTTGCTCTGTGTGGGTTGTGTCAAGCTGAAATACGTGCTGTGATCCTTCACCTCCACCCAGGATGAGCTCAGAGAACCAGCTTCAGGCACAAGGCCACCTTTCTGCAGGTTTACAGCTAAATGAGAAAAACAGCCTGGAAGGGGCAATGGTTGGTCAAGGAGTCACAGAATCATAGAATGGTTGGGGTTGGAAAAGCCCTTTAAGCTCCCCCAGCCCAACCGTTCCCCTACCCCTGCCATCCCACCCCCAAACCCCGGCCCTCAGCACCACCTCTGCCCGGCTTTTAAATCCCCCCAGGGCTGGCGACTTGACCCCTTCCCTGGGCAGCCCCTTCCAGTGCCTGACAGCCCTTTTTGGGAAGAAATTTTTCCTCATGTCCAACCTAACCCTGCCCTGGCACAACTTGAGGCCGTTTCCTCTCATCCTAGAAAAGTCTGGTGGGCTCTGTGTGATGAGACTTTTTCATACTGGCTTCCCATCTCAGATCTTCCTGGTGCTGCTGGTCATATCACTGTGCCTCGCTGTTGCCTCTGGGTTCTGGGCCAGGATGTTCCAGGAGAAGCACAGCTACCTCTCTGCTCTCTACAAGCACACGACCCCTGCCCAGCAGGCCTTCTTCAACTTCTGGGGCTTCATGATCCTCCTGAGCATCATCATACCCATGTCCATGTATATAACGTAAGAGCAACACAGCTTGCAAGTGAGCAGATGAGTACCCCGCTCCCTGCCCTTGGCCATCACCTGGCACCTTGGTTTGCAGCCACAAAATGGGACTGCACAACAGATCCAACTGTGACCCTGAACAAGTCGTTCCCATAGGTTCCCTCAGCCGTAAGAGGGTAAGGATGGATGGGGGGGTGGGGTGTGTCTTACAAACATCGATGATGCTTTGAGATCTCAGAGGAAAGCCAGAGAAGAGGTGCAAAGACACATAACTGGTGTTGGAAACTGTGGGCAGGCTGAGGATGAGACTGATGAAGGTGGCGTTTCCCTGCGGAGCAGCAGCAGGGTGGGGAAGAGAAGGGCAGAGCCGCTGCGAGCAGGCAATAAAGATAATTTGTGCTGGAAGAAGCAGTTTCCCAATGTTCAGCCCTTTGCTGAATCTCCAGATCTGTGGATTTTGTCATCAACAGCCAGATTCCCAGAGGGGAGCCCAGTTGCCTGGGACCCAGTGGGCTCTCAGTCCAGTATGATGAGCCTTTGGAAACCCAGGCACGAGCAATGAACCCCTTCTTGCTTGCCCCAAGCTGAGAGCAATAGGATCCCTGAGTGCCCCTGGGGTGTGAGTAACGCAACCTCCTTCCCCGGTGTAAGTTCTCTTCTGCTCGACTCCCTAGGTTTGAATTCATCTACCTGGTGAACAGCTTTTTTATCAACTGGGATCTGGAAATGTATTACGCTCTCAAGGACATTCCAGCAAAAGCCAGAAGCACCAGCCTCAATGATCAACTTGGCCAGATCGAATACATCTTCTCAGACAAGACTGGCACCTTGACACAAAACATTATGAGCTTCAAGAAATGCTGTGTCAATGGGACCATCTATGGTAACTTTGGGGGGAAGCGAGTTTGTAGGGATTCATGAGTTAAGTAAACCTTGAACTGGTTCTTTCTACTCCTCCTGGCTTGCTAGGAGGCTTGGGGCATGAGGCTTGAGCTTGGTGGTCCGGGGTGTAGGCAGAAGATGCTGTAGGAATTCAGGTGGTTCTCATCTCCCATGTTATCCATGCTTTGCAGGGGCCACCACGCCTGCAGTTGTTCTTGTCTCGTGTTCCCACAATTCCACCCTCCTAGAATGGGTCCCTACCTCTCGGGAGACGTATCATGCCCCAAACTCAGCTGGGATCAGCCAGGGTTTCCCTGATCAAAAAAGGGAGCCCGGGGTTAGAAGCCCAGCACAGCTACATGGCAAACAGTCGGAGTGAGGTGGATCCCACCTGGAATAATCAGCTGATGCTGGCCCAGGTGGCGAGGACAAGGCCTGAGGAGCCACTGGGTGACGGAGCAGTGAAACCCATGGATTTTTTTTCATTTTCTATGAAGTTCTTGGAGAGGAAAAGGAGGGTTTGCTTTTCTTCTTTGTGTTGTTTTCTGGTGAATCTCCAGCTTGGTTTCCAAATCCGGGCACTCTGAGGCTTTCAGGTGGCCTACAGAGGAGGCGAAGAGGTTATCATTCCTTTTACGCTGTTTCTTTACAGTGAATGCATGGAATTGCTCTTTGGTTGGTTTATTTTTTTTTTATTATTATTATGATTCTGCTTGGTTTTCCCCTCCGAAGCCCGAGAATTGCCGAGTCCTTCCTCTTTTTATCGCTGTACTTCAGCTCTCG
The DNA here is from genome assembly GCF_000687185.1 of Egretta garzetta. Lineage (NCBI taxonomy): Eukaryota > Metazoa > Chordata > Aves > Pelecaniformes > Ardeidae > Egretta > Egretta garzetta. The sequence goes on from NW_009259979.1 coordinate 119,010, forward strand.
GCTGGCTCCCGGGACCTGGCTCAGAGCTTAATCGGTGAAATTTAGTGAGCGGGGCAGGCCAGAGCTTTAGCATGGAGCTCCTTTTTCCTGACATAAGTAGCAGGATCTTGAGACAAGTGGACAGTGATAAAAGCAAAAAGGAGGGGGGGAAAAAAAATCGCGATGGTTTTTAAGCAGGAATAAACCCAATTTTCCCCAGCCTGACGTACCGTGCCGCACCCCTGCCATAGCAGCATCGCCGTAATCCCCCCGGGCTCCGGCCAACTGCAGAGCCTCCCGGGCTACGCGGGTGAAAGCCAGGCCTGAATTTTTAATGTTAAAAAATGTGTCGGGAGCCTAAACGGTCCCAGAGCCAAATAAGTCAAACCTGGATATCTTAATAGAGCCTGGTGTGCGACCAACACCCAGCGGGTGCTGAAAACCCGTTCCTTTTTGCCGGTCTTTTGGCCAGCAGAAGGAGCAGACCCTTCCAGAGAAACTGCCTGACCCCTGCTAGCGATGGCCCTGCTATTTACTGAATTATTTTTATTTTGGCAGGTACAGGCAGAGGCCATGAGAGCAACCAGCCATCGGTGCGTAACTCCCCTCTCCCGTGCCACGTGGGGCCAGACGCTGCTCCTCATCGGGGCCAAAGTCGGAGCAGTTATTGCCTTGGGCTGGCGAGTTTGCCGGTCCTCAGCTGCCAGTTAAGGACAGGGGAACTGGGTTTATAAAATAACGCCGTTCCGATTTTGATTATTTATTTATTTATTTATTTATTTTTAAAAATACCCAACCTTTTTATACTCGCCACCTTGGTGTAGGCAATGCAGAGCTCGGCTTATGGACGCCGATCCGGATCGGACGGTGCCAGTGCAGGGTGGCTGCATTTGCAACCCAGCAGCATCCCCGGTGCGGAGCCCCGTGCTCGGTCTCTCCCTCGGGCGCCTGCAGCCTGCCCCTGCCTCTTGCAGGGGTCGGGCTTGACCTGGAGCCACCACGGGGAGAAGAAGTTGGACTTTTGCGACGTGATGCTGCTGGAAGCTGCCCGGCAGGACAGTGACCCCGTGCTGAGGGAGTTCCTGAGGCTGCTGGCCCTCTGCCACACCGTCATGGTGGAGGACAAGGGCGGTGGGTTGGCCGCGGTGGTTGACGTGCCCGGAGCGGGGTTGAGCTGCCGGTCAAGGCATTGAGGCCACGATGGCTTTTTCCATCATCCAGCAAAGCTCTGCTGCGGGGGGAGCAGGTGGTGTGAGAGCCCAGGGATGCTCTGTGCCGCTGTCCTGGCATCACGGACGTGCTCATTTGGCCTTGTTTTAAGGCTGATTTGTTGGAAGAGGAGCCTGGGGGGGGATAATCTGGTCTGGGCACTTGCCCTCCACAGGGCAACGAACAGAGAGATAAGGCAAGTAGGACTGAGTTTCCCTAGCCTAGTGGCTTGGACTTTAGGGTGTCCACAGATAATGTTGTTGGACAAGAACGGGGTCTTTCAGGTGACCAAGGGTTGCTTGGCTGGGATTCTCCTTGTCTAACCCCTACTCCTCTTCTGCAGACCAGCTGATTTATCAGGCAGCTTCACCAGATGAAGAAGCGCTGGTGTTGGCAGCCAGGAACCTGGGGTACATCTTTCTGGCCCGAACACAAGACACCATCACCATCAGTGAGCTGGGGAAGAAGAGGACCTACAAAGTGCTGGCCATGCTGGACTTCAACAGCGATCGCAAGAGGATGTCTGTCCTGGGTGAGTGGGACGGGGCGTCTCAGGGGGTCCCTTCTGTACTCAGCCCTACGAGGCATGGCACCGGGATGGCTGTGATTGACCACAACTGGCACAGGATCCCCGTCTTAAGGATCATCCCTGCGGTTTTGCTCACCTTGATACCTTGGTGAAGGCAGCCGAGAAGGGTTTGAGCAGCACGAGAGAGAGAGAGTAAATGAGGGGCTGAGAGGAGGTGTGCGAGGAACTGATGGTCCTTGAGGCCTGATCCTGCCTTGTGGTGGGGTAGATCTGGGGGAATTCCTGTGCTTCCTATGACCGCAGGCAGAAAAGCACCATCGTCCCCTCTGGTGCCTTCTACAGCATGGCCATTGCACAGGGACAGCAGGAACCATCTCTCTGGGTACCTAAGCTGTCCTTCCCCTCCCACCCAGTGCGAGACCCCCAGGGCACGATCCGGCTCTACACCAAGGGGGCTGACACCGTCATCCTGGAGAGACTGCAGAGGCGAGGGCCCAATGAGACCTTCACTGAGATGGCGCTGGACGTGAGTCCCGTGCCAGTCTGGGGTGGAAAGGGCTGGTCTCCCTCCTGCTGGCCTTGGGCTGGGTGTCCTGGAGTCCCCGGCTGCTATTTCTCCCTCTGGCTTCAGGATTTTGGTCCTTCTTTCTTCCTTCTGCTCTAGGAGCCTTACCCACATATGGGATGGGGGCTGAGGGCATCATAGAATTGTCTAGGTTGGAAAAGAGCTTTAAGATCATCAAGTCCAACCGTTAACCTACACTGCCATCCCACCTCTAAACCATGTCCCTAACCAGCTTC
>NW_009259979.1:121913-122186 GCF_000687185.1 Egretta garzetta
CGTCCAACCCACCACCCATGCCTGGGGGGGGAGGGCAGGTGGAATTCCCCCCCCAGGGGGTGACTTTGTGACATGCCAGTGGACACTGGGTAGATATCTGTCAGGTTGTGTCCCTCCATGGGCAAAGACTCTTGGTTGGATCCAGGGGCAATTCCCACCTCCGTATCTTAGAATTATAGAATTGTTGAGGTTGGAAAAGCCCTTTAAGCTCCCCCAGCCCAACCGCTCCCCTACCCCTGCCATCCCACCCCCAAACCCTGGCCCTCAGCACCG
>NW_009259979.1:124134-131153 GCF_000687185.1 Egretta garzetta
CTGGTTGCATTGCAAGGGTGCTCATGGGGATGCTGCAGGATGGGGGAGGGAGTCAGAGCCCAGAGGGAGACCCTCAGATCCTGGAGTGTGGCTGGCTGGCACGATGCCCCGGTCCACTGTGAGAGTCCTCCTGGTCGAGGGAAGGGAGACCTGATGTCTCATCTCCGCAGCGCTTTGCAGAGGAGACACTGAGGACGTTATGCCTGGCCAGCAAGGAGGTGAGTGAGGTCGAGTACAGCGAGTGGAGCAGGAGGCACCGTGAGGCCAGCGTCCTGCTGCAGGACCGCGCGCGGGAGCTGGACAAGCTGTATGAGGAGATGGAGCAGAACCTGCAGGTGGGATGAGGCCAAGGTTTAGGAGGAACCGGCTGTGCTGGTGCCACAGAGGGCAGGAGCGTGGGGTTCAGCTCTCTGGGATGAGGGGGTGAAGTGTCCAACCCAACACCCATTCCTTGGGGGGGAGGGCAGGTGGAATTCCCCCCCCAGGGGGTGACTTTGTGACATGCCAGTGGACACTGGGTAGATATCTGTCAGGTTGTGTCCCTCCATGGGCAAAGACTCTTGGTTGGATCCAGGGGCAATTCCCACCTCCGTATCTTAGAATTATAGAATTGTTGAGGTTGGAAAAGCCCTTTAAGCTCCCCCAGCCCAACCGCTCCCCTACCCCTGCCATCCCACCCCCAAACCCTGGCCCTCAGCACCGCCTCTGCCCGGCTGTTAAATCCCCCCAGGGCTGGGGACTCGACCCCTTCCCTGGGCAGCCCCTTCCAGTGCCTGACAGCCCCAAGGGGAAGGAATTTTCCCTAATCTTGCCCTGCTCCATGTCATGACACCCTCTCACCCCTCTTCCAGCTGCTTGGGGCCACGGCCATTGAGGACAAGTTGCAAGAGGGAGTCCCTGAGACCATCCAGCTGCTGAAACTGGGCAACATTAAAGTGTGGGTGCTGACGGGAGACAAACAAGGTCAGTGGAGGCAAGCCCAGACCCCACCAACACATTTCAGCTTCTCCCCTAACCAGGACCAGAGCAGGGATGAGACCCAGGGAGTGGGTAGCAACCAGGTTCTGCTGTTCCCTTCAATACACGGTAGCAGCATGTCCCACAGATCATGTCACCCATGGGGAAACTGAGGCAGGGGAAGCATCTGCGTAATGGCACAGAGCTGGAGCAGAGCCCCCAGCAGCTCCTGCCCACCAAGGGCTGCTGGACCCCGAGGGCTGGGGGCTGCCCTGGGCTGGGGGGAGTGCAGCACCATCGGCCGCTGACCCCTGCATGTTGCAGAGACCGCAATGAACATTGGCTACGCCTGCAAGCTGCTCACAGACGACATGGAGATCCTGGAGGAGAAGGAGATCAGGTGAGGAATCGTGACCTCCTGGTTCAGGATATTGTCCCTGCTGACGACACCTGAGGGCACAGGAACCTGGGCAGGGTGGGCAGAGCTCAACGCTGCCAGAGACTCTTCTCCTTTCCTGTCCCAGCCTGGATGTCCATGGCCCTCATCTGCTGATGCTTTTCCAGGTCTCCCCACCTGTTTCTGCCCCTACAGCATTCTCCTCCTCAGTGGGCTTTGACCAGAAAGTGCTGAAGCTGTCTCTCCAGCTGCCAAACCACAGGGACAGAGGCTGATTTCTGATACCAGTGAGCCCTTGGGGCCCCCTCTCTGTCCCCCCGGAGCTGGCTTTGAGATGGCAAAGGCCAAGTGTAGGTCTCAGTTGAAGCCAGGCAGCGTGCCCAGTGTCCTCAACCCAGGTCCAACCAACCCTTCCTACAACCAACCCTTCCTAGGGCTACAAAGCTGATGGGGGGGCTGGAGCATCTCCCCTACAAGGAAAGGCTGAGGGAGCTGGGCTTGTTCAGCCTGGAGAAGAGAAGGCTGAGAGGGGATCTCATCAACACATACAAATATCTCAAGGGTGGGGGTCATGAGGGCGGAGCCAGACTCTTCCCAGTGGTGCCCAGCACCAGGACAAGGGGCAATGGGCACAATCTGAAGCAGAAGAGGTTCCAGTTGAACGGGAGGAAGAACTTGACTTGGAGGGTGCCCGAGCCCTGGCCCAGGCTGCCCAGGGGGGCTGTGGAGTCTCCTTCTCTGGAGATCTTCAACCCCTGCCTGGACGCTGTCCTGTGCCCCCTGCTCTGGGTGAGCCTGCTTGAGCAGGTGGTTGGGACTGGGTGAGCTCCGGAGGGCCCTGCCAACCCTGGCCATTCTGGGATTCTGTGATTCCTCTCACAGTGAGATCCTCGAGGCTTACTGGGTGAGCAGCAACAACCTCCGTGGCAGCGGGGAAGCCCTCTGCAGCGTCCACCTCTCCCAGCAGTGCCCAGAGGCTTCATGCCACAAGAAGAGAGCTATCATCATCAGCGGGGACTTCTTGGTAAGGTGGCCATTTGGATGCTCTTCTCTGCTCCCTGCCTGTCCTGGCAGATCACTGTTTCTGCCCTGGTGCTATCAAAGTCATGGGTGGCACCAGCATGTGAAGGACATGATGCCCCTCCTGCCCAAGGGGTGGGAAAAGCCCATTTGGGGCTGGGGAATGAAGAGTTGAAAGGGGGACAACCTTGCACCCATCAGTTGGTGTTGGGGGCCTTTGACCACGCTTGCCCAAGCAGTCTTCTGGGATGACCAGAAGCAGGTGGGTAACCACAGGCTCTTCTGGTTTTACTGGGACAAACTGGTCTTGTGGTCACAGTGCCTGCTGTGTGATGAACTTGGGAGAAAACTGGGGTCACCTTTTTGTAGCATCTACAAGATTTAAGAGCATCGTTGAGGAGCTGGGGGCTCTCAGGCTACGAAGGCTATGGGTGAGGTCCCAACCACGTTGTGCTCTCCCCTAAGGACAAAATCCTCCACACGGGAGAGGTGCTGAAGGAGAAGAAGGGTTGGCTGTGGCAGCAGCTGGCTTGTGGCAGGGCTATGGGCTCGCAGGAACAGGGCAGTCTGGTGGAGAAGGCCTTCGTCGACTTGGCCACCAGCTGCCAGGCGGTGATCTGCTGCAGAGTGACCCCCAAGCAGAAAGCCCTCATTGTGCAGCTGGTGAAGAAGCACAAGAAGGCCATCACGCTGGCCATCGGAGATGGGGCCAACGATGTCAACATGATCAAAAGTGAGGCTTGGGGCAGGGGGGAGCGTGGGTCCCAGCCGGTGCATCCTGCTGGTGGGGAGTGGCAGTGCCCCATGTGCCATCCCCACCACCTCGCCCTCTCCTTTGAGATGAGGAGCTGGGAGGGGAACCCCCAAACCAGTTCTCCACATTGCTGTGCTGGGAGGGGAGTGAGAGGCATAGGACCAGGACGAGAGGAGAGGGGACCACTTGCTTTGGCAGCGAGGGTGAACCTTGATGGAATTTCAAGCCCCAACCTGGGCAGCTGGCAGAGACGTCCCTGCCTCTCTCCAGCAGCCCTGACACGGGGCTGTGCTCCTTGCACGCCCAACCTGGCACGTCACACCCACAGCCGTGGCACGCGATGGGAGGGGGCTTCTTCCCTTTGCCCATCGCTCCTGGTTTCACCCTCTGCCCATCAGCCTGGGGGTGATCCACAGGGAAACCAAGTGCTTGGCTCCCCCAAAATCCTCCCCACCTGCATTTCACACCCTCCTGTCCTCTGCAGCCGCCGACATCGGGGTGGGCATCAGTGGGCTGGAGGGCATGCAAGCCGTGCAGTGCAGCGACTACGCCCTGGCACAGTTCTCTTACCTCCAGCGCCTCCTGCTCATCCACGGCCGATGGGCGTATCTGCGCATCTGCAAGTTCCTCCGCTACTTCTTCTACAAGACCTTTGCTGGCCTCCTGGCCCAGGTCTGGTTTGCTTTCCACAATGGATTCACAGCTCAGGTGAGGGACGCCCCCATTAGCAGGGGTCACATCCATCCCGTGGAGGTTTGCAGCCCCCTGCTGAGGACCCCACACGGGTCTCGTGCCTGGTGGGGACACGGCCGCATTGCTGCCCTCGTGTCCCTTCTCCCTTGCTGTCCAATTTAAGCTGTCCAATTCTGGGGGGGCTGCCTGGCTGAGATGCAACTGGTCATCTGCTTTTTACTGGGCTGGGTTGGGAAAAGCACCCTGGGGAGTTTTGGGATGTCCTCATGAGCTGCAGCTCTGTCTCGGGCAGATGCAGGGGAAGATCCCACGCGCGTTAAGCTGGTTTCCTCCAAAGTGAGAACTTTTATCCCAAGGGCCATTAGTGTGACCTGGCTGTGTGGCTCCGGCCCCAATCTCCATCTGCAGCACGGGCCCTGCTGATCGCTGCAGGCAGCCTGGGGCTGACGCAGAGCCTGGGGCAAGTCCATGGGGATTTCCCCAGAGTTCGGATGTGTGTCCCTTGGCTTCACCCCCGGTGCCTGGGGATCCTTTCTGAGTCTTCCCGAAGCACCTCTGGGCTCACAGCTGCTTTCTTCTCCCTTCTAGCCGCTGTATGAGGGCTGGTTCCTTGCACTCTACAACATTTTCTACACCACGTACCCCGTGCTGTCCATGGGCCTTCTGGAGCAGGTAGGGGTTCACCGGGCTGCATCCAGAGCCTGTGCCCGGAGGCTGCATCCCCAGCGGGTGTGGGTCAGCCTGGCAGGCGTTGTGCCCCATCGGCGTGGCTCTTTCTGCGGGGATGTGGTACCAAGCGGCTCGTTGGGCATCTGTAGGTCACCACTGGGCCTGGGCTTCCCCATCGCCCCAGAGCAAAGCGGGTGGTGGGGCTCACTGCAGCTCCCCTGAAGGATGTGTTGGGTGGGGAGGGTGATGCTTGGCCCCCTCCTGGCAGGACGTGAGTGCCAAGAAGAGCCTGGAGTTCCCTGAGCTCTATGTGATCGGGCAGCAAGACGAGCTCTTCAACTACCGCATCTTTGGTGTCACCCTCCTGCACGGCGTCAGCACCTCGCTCGCCAGCTTCTACATCGCACTCTGGGCCTTCGAGGACCGCGTCGGCAGCAGGGCTGTTGGCGACTACGAGTCCTTCGCCGTCACAGTGGCCACATCGGCGTTGCTGTCGGTCCTCGTCGAGGTGAGCGCCGGTCTGCCCTTCCCTACCCTGGCCCCGGGGGAGATGTTCTGGGACCGCCGCCGGGCTCAGCCCTGGGCTCTGCCAGCAGCTTTGTAGCTGTAGGGAATGATCTCCCTCGGGGCAAGGGAGGAATTAGGGATGAGGGGCTGTATGAAAGAGGCTCCACACAGCCTTGTGCTCTCCCCTTGCCCCTACAGATCATCCTGGACACCAAGTTCTGGACAGCGTTGTCCTTCCTGACGGTCATGGCCAGCCTGCTGCTCTTCTGCCTCTTCTCCTTCCTGACCCAAAGCTTCGATGCCTTCAGGATAGCCCCTGCCATCTTCCGCTTCCCAGGTGAGATGCCCTGGGGAACCCCATGGTCCTTCCCTTCCCCGAGCCAGGGGAGCCCAGCCTGGGCTGGGAGCTGTTTCCCACCTTGCAGACCCTCCCTTCATCACCACTTCTCGATCTTGCTGTCTTGATTTTTGACTCCAGTTTAGGTGCCATCTCCTCTTTAGCCCCCTCAACACCTTTGTGGGTCCCCCAACAGTTGTTCCCTCTGTCCTCTCCACCTTCCCTACATCACCTGCTGACTTCTTGCATTGCCAGACGCCAGCTGGAACGCCCTGACCGACCCCTACGTCCTGCTTGTGATCCTGCTGTCCCTGGTGGTGAACACCATCCCCTCGCTCACCGTCCGCTTGTACTGCACCATCGTGGGCAAAAACACTGTCCAGCAGGTGGGGGCTGGGATGGGGAGGGGCCTGCGTCCTGCTGGCGTTGGTGGCCGGGGCACAGCTGGTGCTGGGAAGAGTGAGGGTCCCCAGGGAAGCCACTGCCTGGGCCGCAGCAGTGGGATGTCATCTCTCAGCTGGTGGTGGTCTCCCATGACATTGGTGTCCAAGCCTGGCTCCAAGACCCTCTCCCCAGATCGGTTCATGGCCCGACAGGAGGCCCTGAGGCAAGAGACCTGCTCCAGCTCTTGGAGAGGGTCTACTTGAGGCTGCGGTAAGGATCTACCCTCCAGGACTCCCTGCCCTTAGGGGGCACTGGGGTCTGGTGCAGGTCTTGGTACCACCCCCAGCTTTGGCAGAGCTCACCCCCCATCTGGGTCATACCTTTCCGGTGGTATAAAGAGGTCCCAGATGAGAGCAGGCATTGAGCTTGTGCTCCAGAGCTTTGAAGACCCCCATGAGGGTCCCCCCATTACGCAACCCATCACATCAACCCAGGTCACGGTGGAGCTGGAAGCCAAACTGTGTCTCCATGGAGGGCGTCCCTGCTCTCCCTGCGTGGTCCCCTTTGGGGCAACGGCTTGCGTGGGAGGTGGCCACAGCCCCCATTTCCATGTCTCCTTGCAGAAGATCCGGCTGAGGGCCAGACAGGAGCCGGAGCCCTCAGTGGAGCTGCGTGCCCATGTCCCTCGTGGATCCTTCCACCGCCACTCCAGCTACGCCTTCTCCCACCAGGAGGGCTACGCCGGCCTCATCACCCGCGGGGACAGCCTGCGCACGGGGGGCACCCGCGGCGCCACCCTGGGTCCCCTGCACCCAGGGACGACCCCAGCTTTGTCCTCCCTCCCCAGCCCCTCGGCGTAGCTGCCCTGGCCACCATCGAGCTCCCGCCATGCTGGGACAGGGGAGGTGCCGTCGAGATGCAGAACTGGCTGTCTCCCCTCTTTTATGGGCATTTTATTCATCTTATTCGGGTGGTTTTGCGGTGTGGGCAGCCCCTGTGGGCTGCAGTGGGGCTGGCAGAGCCCAGGGGGGTGCTGCTGCGGGTGCTGAGCCCCAGGATGTGTTCAACCTGCAGCTCCATCTTCCCCTCCCGGTGTCCCCATGGGCTTTGCAGGAGCCTGTAAGGTGGTGAATCCCACCAACCCCTGCCGCTACGCTCAGCCCCTCGCCCCGCGCCGGGCACCCCAGCCCCCTTCCCACTGCTGAGCCCCCTCGGAGCCGGGGCTTCCTCCTGCCCCAGGCTCATCCTGCTCCAGGCTGGACCCGCAAAGAGCAGCTCTGCTGCTCCCAGCTCCTGATTCC
>NW_009259979.1:131512-132284 GCF_000687185.1 Egretta garzetta
CAGGCCATTTGCTGCAAAGCCCCAAAAAGTACTTTTGGGGGGGGGGGAGGGAGGGCAAAGCAGGGGGGGCCGTGCATCACCTCTGCCCCATGGGCATGGCAGCACCCATCCTGCAGAGCCGCGCTTTGGGGACATCGGCGGCTGGAGAAGTCGTGCGTGAAGAACTGCCTGGTGACTGGCTCACCCTTTATATCGTTTTTATTTTTTAATTAAAAGGACTTGAGCTTTTCTTGCCTCTCCCGTAAACCTCTGCTATGCCACCAGGGGAGAAAGCTGCACCGAAAGGTCCCCTGGACCCTCGCTGCGTGCCACCAGCCCTTTGCCACCTGCCAGCGCTGGGGTCAGGGCAAAATTGTGCGGTAGGAGAAGACACTCAGCTCAAACGACAAATAACAAAATGGGCTGGGGGCGCTCGGACCTGCCTGCGGCGCACGTGACTCGATGGGTTCATTTAACGAGCTCCCGGCCCTCATCCGTCCCACGCTGGTGGGTTCTGGTTGACAGCCAGCTGAATATGAGCCAGCAGGGTGCCCAGGTGGCCAAGAAGGCCAATGGCATCCTGGCTTGTATCAGGAATAGTGTGGCCAGCAGGAGCAGGGCAGGGAGCGTGCCCCGTACTCGGTGCTGGTGAGGCCGCCCCTTGAATGCTGTGTTCAGTTTTGGGCCCCTCACTACAGGAAAGACTACAAGAACATGTCCAGAGGAGAGCAACCAAGCTGGGGAGGGGTCTGGAGCACAAGTCATACGAGGAGCGGCTGAGGGAACTGGGGTT
>NW_009259979.1:132639-132981 GCF_000687185.1 Egretta garzetta
ACCGAAAGGGCTGTCAGGCTCTGGAATGGGCTGCCCAGGGAGGTGGTGGAGTCCCCATCCCTGGAGGTATTTAAAAGAAGGAGAGATGAGGTGCTTAGGGCCAGGGTTTAGTGGTGGGATGGCAGGGTTAGGTTAAAGGTTGGGCTCGATGATCTCCAAGGTCTTGTCCAACCAAAGTGATTCTAGGATTCTATGAATTCAAGTGGTTTCTTTGGGCGCTGGCCAGAAGGGTGTTGGATGGTGCCAAGAAATAAAAGCACCTGCTCTCGCCCCTGCGACTGGGGGGAAAACTGGGGAGAAAACCCCCTTTCCCAGCCCTCTGGGCAGGTCCCCCCCAGCTCA
>NW_009259979.1:133667-136123 GCF_000687185.1 Egretta garzetta
AAAAAAAAAACCCAACCCCTAAAGCCCTGAATTTTGTTCTTTGCATTTTTAATTTCCTCGCTTTAAAAACCCCCAAACAAAGACGCAAGAGGAACCAGATTCTGCGCAGCAGCATCTGCAGGTCCAGCCCATCGCCGGCTGCCAGCGCCGCCTCGGCCGTGGGTGTCCTCTGAGACAAGGGAAAAGGAGCCCGTTGAACGCTGGGGATGCGTGGTGGTGACGAGGGCAGGCGCCCGGCACGGTGCCGGCAGCCAACCCAGCCCAGCGGCATCTCCAAGGCGCCCAAAGCAGGTTGGGCAGAGAGGGAGCATTCCAAGACGAAGCTGATCGTCTTCCCCACCCAGCCTTCGGATGCTCAGGAAAAGGGACGAGCGGTGATTTATTTATTTTTTGCAAAGCCATTTCTCGGCACAGAGAAACACCAGCTCCTGGCCTGCTCTGTGGCCCTGTCCCGTCAGAGGAGCCATCATCCGAGCAGGAAAAGCTTGGCTCTGGTTGTGCCATAACGGGGTGACAATGGCTAAAAACCCATCTGGGCACCCCCGGGAGCCCATGCTCCTCCTGCTCGCCCGGTGGGATGGGGGCAGCCCTGCCCCGCTGCCGCCGGTGGGGGAAGAACTTCTACCCAAGGTAGGACCAGAGTGCTGGGAGGGGCATCACACATAATGAAATGACCCAAATCCCTGAAAATTTCCACAATTGAAGTAGGACGTGGGGGCCAGGTTGAACCAGCAGGTCTCACTGGGAGATTCTGGCCCCCTCCTCTTCCTCACCCTCCGACCTTCCGCTCTCCATCACCCTCAGGGGCACCCCTGGGGTCCCGGTTTTGCTCCTGCTCCCCACAGCACAAAAACGTCCTTCGGGGGCAACCCTGGTCGAGAGAATTGTCTTTAGGACAGAGCTCGGATTGTCATTACCTGCAGGGGAAAAAAAAAATCTTTGGTATCGTGGCAAGTTGCTCCTCGAGGCGTTTTGGTTGGTGTGGGCAGCAGGCACGGCCAGACCTGGCGTGAGGCAGGGCTCAGCCTGCAAGTCCTGGGGGGCTGAAGGACAGGGGAGAGCGCTCGGCTCTTGCCTTCTCCTGGTTTTCCCAAGCCACTCGGTTCATGCCCTGGGATGGAAACCAGTTGGTCTCTGTAAGGGTCCGATGACTTGTGACTGCGGGTTGCATCCAAGCCTGGTGAGACCTTCTTGCAGTTGGAAATGAGGTCTTGGCCTCCAAGCACCAAAGCTTCTCCTGCTGGAAAAGGTCTCGTGGGAGGAAATGGGACACAGGGGGGGATGAAGAGCTCCCCGGAGGACAGGAGGGCTGGGCAGGAGATGAACGGTGCTGCGGGAATAAACGTCACCTCTTCCTAAAGCCCAGGTTCTTGGTCAGTGGGTCCCATGTCTCCCACCATTACCTGGTACTGAGCATCTCAGCACTGGCCATGAAGGCAGCGAAGGCTGCAGGGACATGGCGTTAGACAAGAGATGCAGCCTAAAAGACAAAGCCAACCTACTTTGCTTTTGGGGGCCGCTTTGGTGGGGCCCCAAGAAGAGGAGATCTCTTTCCTCGCAGCGGGCTGAGCTTTGGGGCCACCTCTAGTGCTGGAGGTGAGGGATGGAGCAGTGAAGGGGCTGGAGAGGGCTGAGGAATTGGCATTTTAAAGTAAATGCTCTGGTGATGGTGGGGAAGCAGAAAGAAGTAGGTACCGCTGCCTCCTCCGGGTCCCATCACCTTCCCGACCACTGAAGACATGACTTGTTACTCTTCCCACCTTTAAGCAAGGAGAGGAGGAGGAGCAGGGGGAGGAAGGAGCAGGGGATGCAGCCCTATTCAGGGGGAACTCGCTGGACATTTGCAGAAAGTTCCCTGGCTGTCTCAGGTAGGCAGGGAGACCTTCCAAATCCTCCTGAGACCTGCTGGGGGGCTGGGGTCCTCCAGGACCTCTTCCACTGCCTGGACTCTTCTTCTTCTTCTTCTTCTTCTTCTTCTTCTTCTTCTTCTTCTTCTTCTTCTTCCTCTTCTTCTTCTTCTTCTTCTTCTTCTTCTTCTTCTTCTTCTTCTTCTTCTTCTTCTTCTTCTCCCTTCAACCAGAGCGGGTGCTTCCGTGCAGGGTGAGAGCTGGGCTGGGTGGCACGGGAAGGGCTGGCAGGGGCAGGGGGTGGGTGCTGGGCGGCTGCCTCTGACCCAAACCACACCCTTGGGGAGAAAAACCTTGGAAATGGGGCCCTCCAGTCCATCCCTGGGTCCGGTTGGGCGTTGATGCAGCATCTTCAGCACCTCTGTCCATGCAGGCCAAGGGCAGAGGCAAGTCTTTGAGGTGACTCCAAGGGACGGGGACTTGGGAGCATCACCTGGAAAGGTCTCAGCCCCGGGGGGGTGGTTTGGGGTGGCCGGGGGCCATTTCCCTTGTCTCAGAGCACGCGAGGAGCCCTGCGGCTTTGCTGGCTCAGGTTGTGGCAGGGGATTT
>NW_009259979.1:136249-137545 GCF_000687185.1 Egretta garzetta
CCGGGGTCCCGTGCCCCAGATATCCTTACCCTGTTTGCCGGGCACGGGGCCGCGTTGTGCACCCCCTCCTCCCCGGGGGGGTCCTCCGAGCAGCCCCTTGCCTCCCCACGTCGCTGCCACGCGCTTCTCAGGGCGAGGGAAAGGAAGAAAAGAGGCGAAGGAAAAAACAAAAACCAAACCCGAGGGGATAAGCGACGACTCACCCGTGGTTGCGTGAGTTGGAAACAAAAAAAACCCCTGTGATCCATGCAGAGAAATCCTCATCAACCGAAAACTCGTGGACAAAAAAAGCACAGTTTGTCCCCTCCCGCCCCCACCCAACCACCCCTCCCCGAATAATTATTACATTACTTCAAGAAAGAGTATATTTTTGTTTTTTCATGCATAAATCAAATTCTCATCTCGTCTTTTTTTTTTTCTTTTTCGTCGTCTTTAAATTACATTTGAACACAGAACACATATAATAAATACTCTTGTACGACATGACTCAGAGAAAAGTAACACATCCGAACGCAAAGGTATCGTCGTTATTAGTTTTTCTTTTTTTTTTCTTTTTTTTTTTTAAAAGGACTTGTTTAAATATGAAATCTGTAAACTCCAAGGGTCCTTTTTTTAATCTTTCTCTCTCTCTTTCTCTCTCTCTTTCTCTCTTTCTTTTTTTTAAATCGTGAAACTATCCAGCTTTCATTTCCTTAACATTCAATATGTCTCCCATTGAACGCGTCAAAGAAATAAGAACATGCCGTCTTCTGCAAAATTATAATTTAACAGTATAAAGCTTCAAGTCACAAATTCCAAAAACTAGCTAAGTAATTTTTTTTTTATCACATAAACTATACATTAAATATTTTGAGGTATTTCAGAGAACATTGTCAAAGGCTTGTAAGGTCTGCGCTGGGTGGACAAGGCGGCTTTCTCCTGCATAGAGAACGTCTTTGGTATCACAAGCCGGGGAGGGGATGGGGATGGGATGGGATGGGAATGGATGGAGAACCCTGTGGGGGGGTCCCGGCCAGGCTTGCTGTTGCCAGGGGGGTTGGCCCCTGGGCAGGTTTGGTCCAACTCAAAAGGAGCCGCCTTGGCCGGAGCCTGAAGCGAGCAGGTACAAAGTCAACCCAAGATTTCCCTAAACGAAACATCCTGGGGGTTGCTGTGGCAGAGCGCCTTCCCCGGCGGGTCTGCCCGTTGCCTTTCGCTAAAGCCGAGCGCTCAAGTGGAACGGACCCCGGCTGCGCCCATCTCCCCCAACGAGCCAAAAATGCCCCTTTGGGGACTTGGGAACGGTTCCTGATGAGA
>NW_009259979.1:137563-138793 GCF_000687185.1 Egretta garzetta
GTTCCCTACAGGAGGGGGTTGGAGGAAGCCCGGGGTGAGGCTTTCCATCGCTCCTGCCTTCATCTTTCCATACAGAAATGCCACAAACCCTCCCTGTGCTACCAAAAAGGGAAACCGAAGCCCAAGTTTGAGCTGAGCAAAGAAGAAACACCCGGTGATGGAACCCTCATCTTCCTCTCGTGGGCTTCTGTGGGGTCTCAGCACCGAGCTGGGCTGGCGAAGGACATGGAGCAAAGCCTTCCCCCGGGAGCGATGCCCTGCAAGAAGGGACCCGGACACCAGGTCCTGAGGCAAAAGGGGCTGGATGGAGGGACCCTGGGGACCACGCCAGGCTGGGGGGGACACAGGGACATCTGAGAGGGGGGGACACGCTGGGGAACCAGCACCTTTCCCGCAGCGGGCGGCAAGGGGGGAGGGACACAGTTAGGACAAGGGTTGGGTTCCTTTCCTTCATCCCAACGCCCGAAGACTACAAGAGTTGCCAGGATCCGTCCCTTCGGAGAGCTGAGGTACCAGTGAGTCTTTAGGATCAAAGCAGAGGAGCAAAGAAATGGCCACACACCTTTGGTACAAGAAAAAGGCACTCATCTACCACGCCGCCATCCCGGGGACGCTCGCTCGCCTTCTCCCTCGCTCTCGGGGGACTCAACGGGGCTGGGGAAGGGTGGTGGTGGGGGGAGGTTTCGGGGGGGCTCTGGGCCAGGGGTGTGGGGCTCTGGGCCGGCCTGTCTGCGGGGAGCAGGGAAAGTGGCGTTTCCAGCACAGACCAGACAAGGCAACAAAATCTTTGGTATCAGACGTGATTTTCAAATCACAAAAATTGAAAACTCAAGTGAGGTAGCCTTTATTCTCGGGTTCTCACTAGAAATGTCTTTGCATCCTTGAGGGCCTGTGGCATTTACTCTTTTTTTTTTTGTCTTTTCTTTTTTTTTTTTCCTTTTTCTTTCTTTTCCTTTTTTTCCCTTTTTTTTTAATTTTTTTTTTTTTAATCCGCATGTTTTTTCACTTCCCAAACCAAGGCCCCCTTCCTGGCTTTTCAGCCCTTGAATACTACTCGATGGGGTTCAGGAATCCACCGCCATCGTCACCACGTCACGACAAGACAAGAAGAAACAACGTTAGGGGAAAAAAAAATCAGTGGCGGGGAGCAGGGTCCTGGGGCAGGGTGGGGAGGGGGGGATGAGATTTGCTTTGCCGTTAAGTTTTTTGGGTTGTGGTTGGCAAAATACA
>NW_009259979.1:138894-140034 GCF_000687185.1 Egretta garzetta
CGGGGTGCTTTTTTTTTTTGGTTTTTGGGGGGGTTTTTTGGGTGAACACATACCCTTTTTTCTTTCTTCTTTCCTTTTTTCCTTCTCTTCAACAAGGTGCCTTCCTGTTTACACAACAGATTGCTCTCAAAAGTAAAGTGAATCGAAGAAACCATAGCACTAGAACACAGACGGTACTGTTTTACCCGCATAAATTCAATAGTGTCCCTTTTTTTTTTTATTATTATTATTTGGTTGATGGTTGGTTTTGGAGGATTTTTTTTTTTTTCCTCAAGTGGATAGGAGGGGACCTTGCCTCCCCTGCATCCCCAAGCCTCTCCCAGTCCTTCCCTGTCCCCGGTGGCACCTCCTGCTCCTCCCGAGGACACCCCGGGGTTGGCAAGGAGCCCATGGGGCGGCTGGGACGAGGGCTGATTGTAAGGGTTTGGCCTCGTGATTGCTTTTTTTATATGGCACAAGTCACCATCGAGAGCTCGGAGGAAACGATCGCTTTGAAGCCAGTACCACTGCTCCAGAAATCCGCGTTTTAAGGCAGGTTTGTTAATTGGCACAAAAAAAAAAAAAAAAAAAAAAAAAAAATCTGGCGTCTTTTTGGTACGTTGCCGGTCTCTGCGTTGAGCTTGTTTGGTTGTGGTTGCTGTCGTTATTCCTTTTTTTTTCTTTGGGAGGGGGTTGTTTCTTTTCCCTTTTGATCTCATCGGGGAGTTTTCCCCCTTCTCACACCCAGGGCTGGATTTCACCACCAGGTCCCTCGGATTTCGCTTTTTCCCACCGTACACCAGCATTGGTTCCCAGGAGGGAAATGTTGTTGTTGTTGTTGTTGTTGTGTTTTTGGTTTTGTAATTTCTTTGGTAACAGAGATGAAGGGGGGGGTGGAAGGGGGCAACAGTGTGTGTCGAGGGGTGGATGGGGCGAGACACAAAGCCAACAAATCTGCTTTGTCTGAGTCCATTCCTCAACTGAAAAGTGAACCAGAAATCCAGCGGTGAATGGTGGAGCCAGTCACCAGGAAAGATCAGCTCCTTCGCTCCAAGTCTCTCCTCCCGTCTCCTTTCAAACAATTATTATTTTTAAATACCCGATTTCTGTAGCTAAAATGTTTTTCTTTGACCTGCTTGGGCGCCAGGCGACGCGGTGCAG
>NW_009259979.1:140189-141016 GCF_000687185.1 Egretta garzetta
AAACCTTCAAGGGAGAGAAGCGCCCGTGTGCCGATGGTAGAGAGGGTCTGGCTGCCTTGGGGAGCCCCTTGCACCTCAGGGAGGGGAAAAAGCTTCAGCAGCCAAAGAGCTGGCAGGAGCCCGGGGTCGCCCTCCAGGCACACCGAGGGAGAAATTTTCCCCGCTCGTCCCCCTTTGAACCACGGCGGGGGTGGCCCTGGGTCGGCAGGGGTGGGCCCGAGCCCCGCCCCCACGCCCGCTTCTTGTATCTCCCCCACCTTTGCCCCTCCACCGTGGGAACCGTAAGGGTGGCTGTGGCAGAGCTTGAGGTTGGGGGGGGGTCAGGGGGTACCCCTCTCCCCAGAGACCCTGGTGGGCAGGTGAAGACAAGGTTCTGCGGTCCCTGAGGACCAGGGATGCTTCCAAACAGCACCTCACCCTCTCCATCCCACACCATCCCTCACTCCACAGGGGTTTCCTCCAAGCCCTCCCGGGGACGGAGCTGACCTGGCTGCAAACCCTTTCCCTGCTCCATGAGCTGGGAGGACGTGGCAGCAGGATACGGCACGAGGCCCACGTCCAGGGGTGACACCCGGCTGAGGGTTTGGGAGGCTGATGGACCCGCAGCATCCAAAAGCACCCACCCCGGTCAGCTCGGGGCACGCGTGTGAGTCTGGGGTTGGCTTTGTCATGAGGAGGATGTCCGGGAAGGGGCAGGGAGGGCTGGGGGACATCATGCTTTGGAGAAAGTGCTTGTAGAAGAAGAGGGGACCCCGGGGTTGGTGCCTGGCTCCTCCTGCCAGCGGTTCATACACCGCCGGCGGGCATTCATGAAGAAGGTGCTGACG
>NW_009259979.1:141977-150144 GCF_000687185.1 Egretta garzetta
GGGGGGCGGGGAAGCAGGATCCGGCACGAGGCCCACGTCCAGGGGTGACACCCGGCTGAGGGTTTGGGAGGCTGATGGACCCGCAGCATCCAAAAGCACCCACCCCGGTCAGCTCGGGGCACGCGTGTGAGTCTGGGGTTGGCTTTGTCATGAGGAGGATGTCCGGGAAGGGGCAGGGAGGGCTGGGGGACATCATGCTTTGGAGAAAGTGCTTGTAGAAGAAGAGGGGACCCCGGGGTTGGTGCCTGGCTCCTCCTGCCAGCGGTTCATACACCGCCGGCGGGCATTCATGAAGAAGTTGCTGACGGTGTTGAGCTCCAAGCCCAGTTGCTGTGAGATGGTCATCTGCATCTCCTTGGATGGGCGCTTGTTCTCCTTGAAGATGGCGATCAGGGTGCGGCGCTGGAGGTCCGTGAAGACCAGCCGCTGCTTCTTGGGCTGCAGGCTCCTGTCTTTCTGCTGCTCTTGCTCTTTGCGTTTGCAAGCTAGATGTTCAAAAGAGAGAACAGGGCCATTAATTGGTGCTCACCACCCTGGCCCGCTTGCAGGTTGCCTGGCTGCCTCCCAAAAGTCAGGCCCTTCCCTCCAGTAAACCTGCTGGCTTGTTGCCCACCGCTCCCTAGGCTACCTCCCTCCTCTTCCTCCCTCCTGAGCGTCTGCTGAGATGGGACAGCCTCTTGCCGACATCAGTATGACAAAAGCCTGGGTGAAGCCCATCACCTCTTCAGATGCCCAGGAAAAACCCAAGTCTCAGCATCTCCAGCTGACCTTGGTATTAGAGACCAAGAAAGTTCCTGGGCTGACTCTGCTCCCACAGCCTGGCTACTGGGACCTGCTCCATCCCTAAGTTTTTGGGGGTCATCCATCAGCCTCCCTCCCTTGCTGCTCTCGGGTGTGGTCTCCCTCGTCTCCTCATCGCCTCTGCGTGGATCTCGCTGGAGGACTCGGGGAAACTGGTGTCTCCTGGCCATCACGTCCAGCTGCCACCTCCGAAACACAGGGAAGAGCCGGGGACAGGGACGTTGTGAAAAGGCCGGGCTGCCGGCACCACGTCCCATGGCAGGCAGCCTGGAAGGACCATTTGTGGTTCCACTTGCTCTGGGAAGGGGTTTTTCCTGCCTCTGGAGGCTGGAGAACAGCCTGAGCCACCTGAAGCTCCAGGAAATTCAGTCTCCCCTCCATGCCTTTGCTACCTGATCCTTTGGCATGCATGCCAGGTTGAGCCAGCACCGAATTAAAAGCCTTCCCTACAGATTTGGCTGGCATGGTAGGTGAGGACAGAGGTGCTGTTGCATGGGGATGGGCTGCTGGGAGCCAGGAAAGCCACCCCGACACCGCCACGCTACGTGCAACAGAGGGCGGAAGGTGAGTGCGCACCTTTTGGTAAATACAGGAATTTTAATTGCAGGAATATTAAATGTGCTGTCGGCAGAAGGGGTGAGAAAAGGAGCCCTTCGCTATGATATTTTTTGAGAAAATTATAGAACAGCTGAGGTTGGTGGAGGTTGCTGGTCCAGTTCCTACTCAAAGCAGGGATGACCTCAAAGCTGTCAAGGTTGGACCAGGGCACTCAGGGACGTCGCTGGGTCAGGACTTGGCCAGGCACGTGCAGGCACTGCGGGAGCGCAAGATGCCCATGGGCAAGGCAGGGCATGGATCTGGCCCCCCAAGGCTGGGGACACACCGTTTCCTCCTGGAAAGCTCAGAAAAGAGTTGGGAAACCATGGGCTAAAGACTTCCTGAGGGAACTCCCACTCTTGCCCCAGCCAGCAGCAGTTTTCAGCCTTTTGGGGTTTTTTGGTTCAGATCTGCCAAAGGGTTTTGCAGGGGGGGCACCAGGTCCTTCAAGATATTCACTGTTGGAATGTTGCTGGATGACAGATTTCAACTTGCTTCTCTTGGGCACTTCCAGGAGCCTCTTGGACCTGATGCACAGACCTTGGAGGGGCCAGAAGCCAAGGCTGAAAGCCACCGCCACCGTGACGGGGCCAGGACGGCATCTTGGGTCCACGGGACATGTATTCCCCTCAGGCTAACTACCTGCCTGCTGTACAAAACGCACCTCCAGGGCCAGGCTGAGTAAAGGGGCAGGCAGCCGTGTGGCCTAGGAGGGTGTTTGAAGTCACTTCTTCCTTGCTAGAGAACAAGGAAGGTCTTCCTCTGATTTTTCAGAGGAATAATCCTCTGCTTCTTCTTCCTCTGATTGTCTTCCTCTCGTTTTTCAGCTGGCCTGCGCTAAGAGTCCTCTTTACGTCACCTTGAACTAACAGAGAAGGATGATAACCACCCCTTCCACCCAAAGCTGGGGAGATCTAGAGCTCCGTGAAGCCGATAACTTATCCAACAGACTCAGCCTTGCTTCCCCGGCTGCTGGGCTCAGTCCTTGCCCCGTCCCCATGTGGGTGGTGGGAGCCAGGGGTTCTGCTCCCGCTGGGGCAGGGGACAGGAGGCACCAAGCTTGTCACAACCAACCACGCTCGGTCAAAATCAGCTGTCCCTGGTAAAGATGGTTAATGGAGAGCCTTCCCCTCCCCTTCTCCCCACCCCCCCGGCAGCCTTGGCTGCAAGCCACCATCCTTAGGGACAAGGGACAGTTGGAGCCCTGGTGGTGCCGGGGGACCCTGTCCCAGGGGTATCTTACTCAAACAGCCAGCAGAGAATGGTTTAGTGGAAACCTACCCTATGACCATCAGATGCTTGCAAAAAGAACAAACAAAAAAAGCCTTTATAGAAAATTTGACTTTTTTTCCAAACATGAATTAAAAAAAAAAAAAAAGACCCCCTCCAAATCCCCCCCAAACCAAACAACAAACAGAAAAAGCCCCCCGGGGATCTCGCACGCGACGCATGAGCACGGCTTCCGCTCTGCCTGGATGGCACTTCCCCCACGCCCCCCCACCAGGTACACACACGCGTGTAAACGCATTCCCACCCCCGTGGGGCACGCGGGGCGAGGTCCTAACCCAGCTGTAACCCCAGCAAAGCCACTGGGATCCAGGTGGTCCCTCCTGCTCTCCTGCCCGCTGGCACCTGCTCCCAGCAGCGGTGCTGGACAGCCAGCATTCCAGCTTTTCAAGCTCACATTCCCACCCCCCCGCGTTCAATTTTTAGGAGTAATCATTACGAACTACTCGCCCGTTAATAACTCAAAGCTCCGAGGCAAACGCTCACCCTCAGCAAGACGCTGGTAAAACCACGATCCAGCGTTTGAACCGGCGCCGGGTATTGCTTAGGCAGAGACACCCTGCTCCACACCCCTTGATACCCCCATTATTTTTGGCCTGCAACGCCGGCGGCGGACACATCCCACGTTTCCTGTGCTCGTTTGTTTATTTATTAATTTCTTTTTCTGCTGACGCAGCCCAACACCCCTCTTCCCCAGTTCAATCTAATTACAGCTCCGCACAACAGAAATCGATAGTGACGCTGGTCAGATCTATTTACGGCAGCCATCAACCCCCCAACGGAGGATCTTTTTCCTATTCCCCATCCCCCAGGAGCTGCTCTCCCAGGCAGGCTGGTGGTGGCCATCCCCGTGTCCCCACAGGAGCCAGGGATGGGGGGCAGCCGGGGGCATGGCTCTGACTCCCACCCAGATCAGCATAAGGTGAGGGTTTTGCTTTGTGCTTCAAAATCCCTTTTTTTCCAAGTCCCAAGACACAAACACCTTATTTTTGGCTTAACACCGTCCTTCGGTCACGTCCCTCTGGGGTGTCCAGGCCCGGCCACAGTCTGTGGGGATGAGGACACACTTCAGGGTGCTTCTAGCCCTGCTTCTGTGTCCTCTCCCCAGCAAATGCCCAAAGCACATGGTTTATTCCCTGGCTTGTCCTGCTCCCCACTCCTCCTGGAGCACAGGAGATCCTGGCCGTACCAGGACCAACAGCAGGAGAGAAGGACCAGGGTCCCCCATGGGCTCCCGTGGCCGGGGGGATGCTCCGATGGCCAGTAAGGGGTCGAGCTCACCCATGGTGGAGGTCTTTCTCTCCTTTCCTGGTCTTCCTCTCCTCTCTTGGTCTTCCTCTCCTCTCTCCACCTCTCCCCAGCTCATTTCACAGCACCTGCACCTCAGACCTCCACAGTTCAGCCAGGCTTGGCTGAACCCAGCCAACAAGTGAAGAGAAGGGAACGCCAGGCACGGTGGGATGGGGTGATCTCCTTGGACACCGGGCATGCAACCCTATAGCGGTATTCCATCCCTAAGCTGACCTGGCTGCGGAAAAACCACAGGGAGCAAAGGCAGGGAGGAACCTCAGGGGGAAAAGCAGAAGGGAAGAGCTCTGAAAGCAGAGGCATCCCACCCGCTTCCCCCGGAAGATTTCCGCTGAGGGTTTCTGCCCCCCTGGAGACTTATGTCAGAGGGAGCACGGTTTTCCTTGACTTAACCTTGACAGCTCAAAGCAAAATATCTCCCAAATCATTTCTAAAGGGACATAATAGAGACAATCAAATGGCTGCTGTTCAGAAGCTGCGATTATGCCTCCCAGCGTGAACTCTGTGAAGCATTTAACTAATACCTGATGGCTTTGCAGGCTTCCACAGCCCGCCAGACACTGGTTTCTCTATTATACCCGCAAACCTCTGTTTTCTCAGCCCCAGCGTGCTCTCCCTCTCCATTCACTTGCAATACAACCTGTAATTTTCTGCCCACTTTGCTTAAGTGCTGATGATTTGTTGAAATCACAAAAGACAGCCAGGGGCTTTCAGAGCCAGCATGCTGGCTGCAAGTGAGGTTAGGGGGGAAAAAACCCCACCCGACCAGCTTTTCTCTTTTTCTCCCCGTCAAAGCGGCCCGCAGCCGGTGCGAGGGGACCGAGGAGCATTTAGGGGCTCAAAGGGAGGCGGAGGAAGGGATGGAGAGGGGTACCTGGACATGGTCGGCTGGGTGGGGCCTGGGTTCTTCGGCGCAGAGGTGGGACGGGCTCTTTTCGTCGGTGGGCACCAGGTGGGAAATGGCCCTGAGCAAAGCTGGTTTCTCTCCATGCCTTCAAGATAGGTCCAGCCCTTGGGCTGCCTCAGTTTCCCCCTCTCCTTGAGGGGGCAGAGGGATCACAACTTCTTTCATGGAGAAGGAGGGGCTGGGTGTAGGGTTGGGCAACGAGCGTTACTGGTTCAGACCCTGCCCTGATATTCTGGAAGGTTTTGGGAGCTGCAGCTCTGAGCAAACTGGGAGACACCACAGCAGAGCGGGGCCTGATTCTGAGTTGAATTAACCTCACGGCATCTGCTCCCCCAAAGCTGGAGCAGAGTCTGGACCAGAGATCGGAGGGGGGGGGTTGTCTGCAAACCAGGAATCCTTTGGTCTACAGTTGGACCAGCTGAGATGCTCAGAACTGGGGCAACCTCGTAACTGTGAGAGGTTTGTTTGACTTCTCTTTACATTGCAGGAAAAGAGATTTGTCACAAATAGGCTTCTCCGGGGGGAAGTCAGGTCTTGTCTAGCTGGGGAGACTCAGTGCTGACAGGACACAGGGAGAAAGAGTGCTCAAAAACCAAACCCCAACTTTTTTTTTTATTTTTGGCAGAAACCTCATTTGATTCCAAAAACTAACAAGCAGACAGGCAAAGGGGATGAAGCGTCAAGCACACAACCGCCGGGCACAGGCTGCCCTGCTCTGCCCATCCCTGCAAATGCCACCCTGCAACTCTGCAATCCCCCAGACTTCAGCAGCATGCAATTAAAAAAAAAAAAAAATCCTTCTGGGCTCCAAAACCTGCAGAGATTTTGACCACTACAGTCCTGCAGCATCCAAAAGCTTTGAACCATGCTGTAGTAAAAACTGCCCCGCTCTAGAAACCCACAGGTTTGGAAAACCTTGTGTCAGAGGCCATCCGGTGCCCGAGAGAAGTGGTCAGGAGCTGTGATGTGTCTGCAGAGCTGCAGCCTCGTGGTCCTGCTGGGTTGGAGGGACACGGTCCGGACAGAGCTCCCGGCCTCACACGTCTCCCTGTGCCACATGGCCTTGCCTCGGTGGGGACAGGCTTCCCCGCTGGTGTGCCTGGGAGCTGCCGGAGGATGAGTCCCGAGGCCTGGGGAGAGCCCCTGGTCATTGGTATGCAGCCAGCGCGCCGCAGGGTGAGCCGCTTCCCCGAGCCCAGCAAATTAAATCTTCCTCTGAATGCTGCAAATGAGGAGATGAGATGAGACAAAGCGCTCGCCTCTGCGTTGCTGGGTGCATTTTCCTTCCCTTGCGAAGGGTTTCGGCGACTCATTCCAGTGAGCAGCTCCGATCGACCCATTCGGGGCTGCGAGGCATCGCCAGCCGCCCGCACTGACGTCCCCAGCCCATTCCCCAACAGCCCAGGGGCTTTCAGAGGGAAGGGACAAGGGAAAGCACAAGGCCTCCGTCCTCCTCTTGGGCAATGATGGTCCCTCCCGGGGGGGGACACCAGCAGAGCCACCCAAAGGTACAGCAGAGCGGTGACGCCAGCCCTGCAGGGCGCCTCAGTTTGCCTCTCCTGCACTTCTCAAGCTTTGTCTGTTTTTCACAGCGTGGCATTTTCAGCTTTTTCATGCTGAAGCCGATGAGTTTGGTCCGAGGGCAGGTGAAGGGACACAAAGCTGTGGTGGCTGCAGGTGTGCTTGGCTCCATCCCTCCATGTTTGCCTTCTTTTTATTCTTGTCCTGTAAGCCGCTACCAGCCCTGCCAGGACAGCCCTGGGCTGGGTCAGCTGCATCAGGCCCCTCTCACAGACACCAAAATAAACAGCTTCAGATGACTTAAAAATGTGGGTTTGCTGTTAAAAGCATTTCCTTTCTGCAGAGCTTTGGTATTTCACTTGCTTTTCTGGAGACTTTCGTAAAGGGAGATCCCAGTGCCCCGCTCTGCTCTCCCCGGGCGAACTGGGCTCAACCCCCAGCTCTGCCATCACGTCCACTGGCAAAGTTGCTTCCCCCATTTGTCCCATTTCTTCCCTTTCTAGGCCTTTTTTTGGATCAGGATCGGCTGCTTCTCTTCCCAGTGAAGACAGCTGCCATCACAAGCTGCCAGCACGGCCTGGGACCAGACCTGGTGCGAGGCAGGGCAGGGCAGAGGTGCCCTGGGAGTTGTCCCGGCTGCTCCGTTCTCCTTACTCTTCTCCCAAGTCATTGCCACTTAGCCTGACGAGAGCAAATTGGTGCTAATGAAGTGCTGGAGTCAGGCAGTGCGGCAGGCAGAAGCCGGCAGCGCCGCGAGGGATGGCAGCGGCGGGGGAAGGTCGTCGCCTTCTGGTAGAGAGGGAGGACGCAGGGCTGGTTCGGGGGGAGCAGCTGGAAACCCTCCAACCCCTGAAATAAGTTTTCTTCGGAGTTGGCGACACTTGCTTGTGCTCAGCTTCAGTTCAAGAGCCCCAGCTGCAGAATACGGGGGGGAAAAGGGAGTCTGGGGTTCGATTTATGCCACAATGACAGGGAGAGGCAAGTAACGCCAGACAAGGAGCCTCCCCCCGGGGATCCGGGGCAATCGACACCCCTGTGACCCACGCAGCCGCGGATCCCACACAGTTCACCTCCATCCTCGCTCCTTCGCACAGGGAAGGAGCAGCAAGGATCCCCCTTTGGCATCAGCCCAGGCTACTGCTAAGTGACTCTCATCAGCCCACGCCTGTCGGGCTCCTCCTGCCAAACTCCCACTGCCTTCGGCAGCTCCCGGATCTGGCACTCTGAGCAGGGACAGTAAACAAATTTGGCAATCAATGAAGCAGATTTCATCAGAGTGCATGCTGCTCCCAAGCCGCTCTCAGTGCAGAGATGGTGTCCAGAGAGGGCCCAGAGCCATTATCAGCCAAGGACCACTTGCTGGAGAGAGAGGGGAAAAGCAGCAGTTTTCTGCATTTCCTGATTAAATCTGGTCTCAGGTGCATTTATCGGGTGTGAGATGGGAAGCTCCCATAGGGTTTGGACGAGTCAATTCTTGGATGGCTGCTGGCTTTCTTGCTCTGCGGTGCTGGGAAAAACAGGAAACTCTGTAATCCTCCAGGTCTGGGTGTTTGAGGTTTGCTTCGCCAGGGTTTAGGACCCTCTGAGGGCAGGTGGGAGGGCCTGAGCAGGGACACTGCTTACTCTCAGGTTATCACAGAATCGCTTGGGTTGGAAAAGCCCTTTAAGCTCCCCCAGCCCAACCGCTCCCCTACCCCTGCCATCCCACCCCCAAACCCTGGCCCTCAGCACCGCCTCTGCCCAGCT
>NW_009259979.1:150235-150524 GCF_000687185.1 Egretta garzetta
AGGGCTCCCCTCAGCCTCCTCTGCTCCAGGCTGAACCCCCCCAGCTCCCCCAGCCGCTCCCCAGCAGCCTGGGGCTCCAGCCCCCTCCCCAGCCTTTGCTCCGGCAGCACAGGAGGGAGCTCCCAGGGTTGAGCCCTTCCCTGCCGCCAGGCCCCCTCTGCAAGGCCCGGGCGCTCTAAAGGCCATTTCCAGCCCGACCTTGACAGGGGCCACCACCCAGCTCCACACATAACCCAATTCACACCCAGCACGAAGCCACCCGTGGGTGCCAGGTGCCCAGGCTGCGGGG
>NW_009259979.1:151925-152341 GCF_000687185.1 Egretta garzetta
GTGTGGGGCTGGTGCGGCTGCAGCCAGCGCTAAGCCAGTGACTCTTAATACACCGCTCCGGCGTTATTAGTTCAGCTCCCAAGGTATTTCCCGGAGTAATTGCACTGATCTGCCAGGGATTACTCGCTGCCGCTGTAACGATGGATGATGTTTTAATTCGAGCCGGGCACCTCTGGGGAGGGCAGGGCAGGGACTGAGACCCCCGAGCACCAGGAAAGGATGCACGGGCACGGCTGGACACCGTCACCGCTGGCCTGGGATGGAGACTCAGGAGGGGTTTTAGGGTGAGGAGGAGCAGCCAGAAACTGGACCCTGCTGGGTGACTGAGCGCCAAGCGATTCCCTGGCTTGGGCAGCTCCACGACCTTATCGCTCCCTACAACTGCCTGAGAGGAGGGGGGAGCCGGGGGGGTCGGG
>NW_009259979.1:152484-152989 GCF_000687185.1 Egretta garzetta
CCTGGGGGGATTTAACAGCCGGGCAGAGGCGGTGCTGAGGGCCAGGGTTTGGGGGTGGGATGGCAGGGGTAGGGGAGCGGTTGGGCTTGGTGATCCTAAAGGGCTTTTCCAACCTCAACAATTGTGTGATTATATGCCAGGACACCGGCGATCCCGGCTGGCTGGGGTGCAGCATCCCCCCTGCAAAGCAGCCGGGGATGCTCCTGAGCGGCTGGGGAGGGCCCTTCCCAACTCTGAAATCACTGCTGGGGTGGGGGGGGAAGGACCAGCCCGGGACCTGGGTCCTGCTCCCTGCCCCTCTCTGACCCCATCCTGCCTGGAAGGAAACTCCAGCAGGAAAAGGGCTTTTGCTTCCTCCCATCCAAAGACGGCAGAGAAACTTCCCCCACCACATTACCTTTAAAAATGACCCCCACGCAGAGCTGTTCCTTCTGGTAAAGCAGCAATTAATCACAGCAAGTATGGGATGGATTTGTAATCAGCTCCCACCCCCCCGCCTCCCACC
>NW_009259979.1:153097-159128 GCF_000687185.1 Egretta garzetta
CATTTCACAGCCCTGGGTATTTTTCCTGCCCCCCATGTGCGGGGCTGGGGCCGGGGCTGGCGCAGCCCATTGATCCTGCCCGGTCGATTTTATTGAAACTCCCACGAGTGGCTTTAACTGCGTGTTGGATATTGCTGGCACATCAGTTTGATGGCTACGTGACTGGCGGGGAAGCTCGCGGGCAGGTTTGCAGGGAGGGAGGCGAAGGGGAAGGGGCTGAGGGAGCTGGGGGGATAAATCCTGATGGAGCTGGGTTATTCCCTAGGTTGGTCCCTCAAGCTGCCTGTTCCTGAGGCTTCTCCCCCAAGGTGGGAGAGCGAAAGGTGATGGCACGGCTGGAGGAGGGGGGTTTGAGGAGTGGGAAGAAAAGGAAGAAGGAAAAGGAAAAGAAGGAAAAGGAAAAGAAATGGAAAAGGAGAAATAAAAGAGAAAAAGAAGAGGAAGAAAAAGGAGAGAAGGAGAAGAAGAAGAAGAAAAGGAAAAGATAAAGATAAAAAGAAACATAAAAACAGAAAGAAAAAGAAAAGAAAAAATAAAAAGAGAAAGAAAAGGGGGAAAAAAAAAACAAAAAAAGAAAAAGAAGAAAAAATTTAAAGATAAAAAGAAAAAGAAAATGAGGGGGGAAAAGAGAAAAGGGATGGAAAGGAGAAGAGCGAGCGGATCCCAGCCGGGTGTCCCAGCTCTACCCAAGCCCAACGCCCAGCAGCCACCAGCCCCTTTTGTTTCCCCCGTTCCCGTTCCCCTCCCATCTGTTTTCTCCCGTTTTTGCAGAGCAGGGGCCAGCCCAGGGGGGTCTCTGCCAGGTGACGGTGACACCACCCAGGGGGGCTCCCCCTCCCACTGCCAGTGCCTGCCGGTACCCGGGCTGGGCTCCGGCACCTTCAGGAGCATCGGGGCGAGCGGTGAGAGGAGCCAGCTGGGATGAAATCATCGTCCAGAGAAGCATAAACCCTCCGTAAACACCACGAGAAAAGCTCCCTAGCAGGAGGCCGAGGGGGGCATCTGAGCCCCCCAATTCACCAAATGTCCCCCCGAGGTCCCTTTTCCAGGGGAGGTGACGCTGCTGTGGTGGCACCCCCGGGGCTGAAGATCCCAGCTCCACCGGCATCGATTTAAACAGCATCTTCTTGTGTGGAGAGCGGGGCCGATCCTCCTCCATCCCCGGGCAGCCGCCAACGGGGCAACCGCCCGGCGATGGTACCAAAAATCAAAGCCAAGAAATAATTGGGGTGTTTCTTGGAGGTGTTGAAAGCAGAGGAATGGCTGGATACCGTCAATTTGGGGCAGAAAAGGCTTTTTCAGTTTTAGGGAGGCGCTTTCAAATTTTCTCCGGGAAAAGCGAGTCGGTTTGAAATCGGCGTTATTTTGAATAAATGCCCTGATTTGGATGACTTAGTTTTCAATTTCTTTTTTTTTTTTTTCTCTTGGCGTACAAAGCACCCGACAATTCCCGCACCCTTCGCCCCGCTGTTGATTCGCCTCCTTTCGCCCCGTTTCTGACCCAGCCAAACCGAAAGCAGCTGCAACACAGACGTGTGTGCAAGCACCTACCTCACCACCAACATGTGACAGAAAGCAAATTAAATTCCCTAAATTAAGCATGGTCCTGCTCCTGCCTGCCTGTGCACATGGGCAGGGGGGTGAAGGCTTGGGGGGGGTCTGGCAGGAGCACCCTGTCCAGGAGCTCCCCTGGGGAATATCAGGGTAGGGGTTCACTGCTTTCCGCATGAGAAATGTCATCAAAATCCTGCGGTTTGGCCCAAAAAAGAGACCTAAAGGTGGGCATTGATCCACAGATCCATTTCCAGAGGCCCCTTGTTAAAGCCTTGGGTCCCTCTGGGCGACTTCGCAGCCCAGCAGTGCAGTGCCACTGTCTCCCCCTCCCTCCTCCTCCTCAGCCCCTGTGATTTGGGAGGAAGAGACCGGGAAGGGACACCCCATCATCCTGGGGAGGGTTTGGAAGCACAAACCACCCCAGCACCAACCTCTCGGAGCATCACGTTTGAGCCAAACTGGGCCAGACACTGGTCCATCCACCAAGGAACTGCTGAGCACAACCCAGCGGAGATCCATCCCCCATCCTGCGTTGTCTTTATCTGGGAGGATGCCAGGTCCAGGGCAGACAAGGGACCCTCAAAAGATGGGGAAAAAAAATGCAGAGTAGGGCCAGATCTCTGGAGAAATTGCAAGGGACGGGATGCTCCTTGCAGGCACCGGTGTCACCGCCACGCGCTGCTGCGCTCCCTGGCCCCTGCGACAGGCGCTGAGCGCCGGGGCCTCTGATGCTCCGCAGTGGGAGCAGCCTTTGCCGGCGGCAGAGCAGAGATGTTGATATCTCTGTCATCCCCTGATACCATCGCCCGTCAGTAGCTCCCAATGCATTTGCAATTTTACCCCTAATGGAGAGAGTTTGCTCATTACCTGCTCTTTATCGGCCGAGGGCAGCGCGACTCCCACAAAGGGGCATCGCTCTCTGGAGCTCATCTTCCAGCTTAGAGCTTTGGCCTTTTACGTGGCACCACCGAGCTCCTCGGCTTTAATAACCCAGCGCTGGTGTCTTCTACACTCTGTAAAAACAGTCACCCCGGCTCTTAGGCGTGGGGAAACTGAGGCACGGAGGGATTTGCAGACGCTCAAACTCTCAACCCACGGCCAAGTCACAGCTCGTGTCCCTTCAGCTGCGCGGTGGCACTTGGTGTGGGGCGGGGACACAAGGATTTGGGATGTTTCCCGGTGGCCAGAGCCAGTCTTGCCGTGGCTCTCGGCTTCCCAGGGCTGTGCTCTCCCCACGGTGGGGAGACCATCACCGTCACAGCCCTTCGAAGACAGCTTTGGCACGAGGCGTTTCCCCTGATTTTGGTCCACTTTGGGTTTTTTAAGGTGCCAAACCCGATGCCTGGGGTGCTCTGCAGAGCCGTGCCAGGCACCGAGCCCTCCCAGCACACCCCAAGCCTGCCAGCCCCCAATATTTAGGGCTCCCTGGATTCACGAGACCTCGGTTCTCCTCCGACCTGGGTGGGAGAGCAGCAGCCCCCTGCTCCCCTTGCTGCCTCCTCCTGCTGAGACCCGGGCTCAGCAGAGCTGGGTCGGTTGCCGCCGCCCGTGCCATCAGCAGCAGAAAAAGCTGCGATTTGCTTTTCCTTTTTTATTTTTTTTTTCCTTTTTTGTCAAGATGTTGGGGTTTTCCTCACTGCTCTGCGAGCCAGGAGATGATGGCCAGTCCTAGCGAGCGCCTTCCCACAACCAGCTCCTGCTTTCCCCTCAGTGGGGGGATTTTCTGGCTCCTTCTCGAAGCTGGGCAGAGCCGAGCCACCCCCAGCCTGCCAGGGGTGAGGAGATTTCCTGGACCCTGAAGGGTTCACTCCCTCTTGGTGATTTCTAGACCTTGGGTTTGGGAACAGAAGAAGAAGAGGGACAATCACAGAGATACAGAACCGAGGCAGGACGGCGGGTCCAGGGCTCCCGACAGGGACGTTGCCCAATGCAGGGCAGCCGTGGTGGCATCTGCCATCCCCCAGGCAGCAAATTCCCCCCTCCAGCTCCCCAAACTCAGCTCACGGCCACAACGAGTCCTCTGCCTGCATTCAGAAGTGATGCCGGAGGAAATCGGGGTACGGTTTGGTTGGAGCGACAAGGTCCTGCAGTGCAGAGCTTGGAGGCAAAACCCCGGGGATGAGGAGGCAAAGGAAAGGACCATCCCTGGTCCCTGCCGAGGGGGCAGACAGTTGGTACCCACAGCAGGATGGGGATGGGGAATACGAGCATCCTCGCTGCAGCGATAATTTCTGGACCTCCTCACCTTGCACTGCAGAAACCACCGGGATTTAGAGCAACGGTGCCTATCCCTATTGGAACGCATATACGTTAAGACCGGGTTATTAAGGTCACCCTTGAAATCCTAACCATGTCCGTGCAAATGTGTCTCGATTTTAACATGGGGTCTTTATTTTTTTAAATGTCCTGGCCCCTCCTTCCAGCAACAGAAAATCCAGGTTGCCTTTTTTGTTTCGCTCTTTTTTAACAACCTCAATAGTTTAAAAATCCATCGTCTGTTTTGCCTGTCCAATCCCGCCTTGGTTTAAATCTCGCTGGGAGATGCTCTATATCATACGAGGTATTAACGAGATTTTTGAATTTCTGTTTAATCAGCAAAATCTTGCCACTTGACGGCCACGGTCCTGCACGGAGCCGATAATAAATGTGCTCGGCTGCTGAAACCCGCTCCCGGCTGCTCACCAGCCCCTCACCACCCTGGCGCAGCCCAGCATCGCTCCCCTTGCACTCACTCAGCATTGCTTTTGGCTGCGGACGGATGGGCTGAAGGAGAAAATTTTGGGCTCCAGCTCCCCTTTTTTACCAGTTTTCCAAAGCCAGGGGCTGACCCCAGACCCTCTGCGCTGCCGCTGGTGCTGCACGGGTAGAGGGCGACGGCCAAGAGCCCATCCCGGGTTGATGGGACGCATCCCGGGCTGCTCGAAGTACGGAGCAGCCGCAGCCCGATGCTGAGCTGGAGGATTTCTGCTCCTCCTGGCAGCTCAGCTCGGAAAAGGGAGCTGGGGCAGAGCCCAATGGGTGCGTGGATGTGGAGGGGAGAGCAGATCAAAGCTGCTGAAATGTCTCCATCAGTACTTGGGGTGCCAGGAGCCCTCTGCCCCATCCTCCCCGAGAAGCCTCAGGGAATCAGGCAGCAAGGGGGGAAAAACTCTTCACCCCCAGGAAACAAGGGGCTGGGGGGTGACGGGTCTGGCTTCCACCACAGCCAGGGAAGCAGCGATGCCTGCAGGAAACGCAGCCCATCCTACGGCAGCATCATCCCAAACTGTGCCCCAAGGTCTGGACAGGTTGGGTCTTCAAATCCCCACCGAGCCCCAAAGCCCCAGCCCTTTCGATGGGTTTGGTTTGGGTTTTTTTTTAATTTTTCCTCTTATTTTTGTGTTGGTGTTGCACGTCCACCATGGCCACCCTGCTACAAGCCCTGTGACGGCTTCTTCACCCACGGAGAGCTCTGAGCCCGGGAGGTTTCCGCAGGGATTTCTGGTTCCTCTACACCCAGGCGATGCCAGAGGGACGCGGCGGGAGGTGAGGAGCCGTGCCCAGGGCAGGGTGGGATCTGCCCAGGGCAGGAAAACAGGCGCCTGGGCCCTGTCTGGGGTCTCCTCCTGCCTTCACCATCCCTCCCTTTTCCTTCGCTTTGGCAGA
Source organism: Egretta garzetta (assembly GCF_000687185.1). Lineage (NCBI taxonomy): Eukaryota > Metazoa > Chordata > Aves > Pelecaniformes > Ardeidae > Egretta > Egretta garzetta. The sequence goes on from NW_009259979.1 coordinate 158,297, forward strand.
CCCCGTGTTCGTCCCCGGTTTTGGCATTTGCTCCGCGGCATGGAGGGAGCTGGGGCGAAGCCCGTGCGATGGGAGTGGAAGCAGAGCCTCCCCCGCAGCCGCTGCTGGGGGGCACGGCCGCCCCCTCCCAGAGGCGCGGCCTCCCCGGCCCTGCAACTGCATCTGAGCAGAATGAGAAAATATTGGATTTGTTTTCTGGAGGAAAAAAAAAAAAAAAAATCCAATATTCTGTCTGCGATCCCAGACTCCACGCCTCGGTTATGGCAGGAAAATGCTGTAAATCTCCCCTTTCCCCACCAGCCAGGGAAGAAAGACCGATTTTCTTTTAATATTCTTATTTTCTCTCCTGGTTCAAGCCCCATCATTTTGCAGGCAGCTCTGCAAATCTCTTTGTTGACCAGGGCTTAAACCTGCTCTCCCGGATCCCCCGACCCCGGGAAGTCGCCTCGCACGCCCTTCCCAGCAGCTCCCAGGCAGCGGCAATGAGATTTTAATAGATGTATTTTCAAATTAGTTCTGGGCCTTTCAAGACTTATCAGTTAAATGAGGTTTTTCAAATTGATTCAAAGGTCACTCCGAGAGTTTTCTCTTCTCTGTTATCTCTCCCTTATGGTTTCGGTGGCGATTGACAGGACAGAGAAAAAAAAAAAAGAAAAAATATATATCTATATCACCCCCACCTTGTACGCCCAGGAAAAGAAACAAACAAAAAAAAACCCCAACAAAAACCCACCCAAACGCGCACCCAAAAATGAGGCAGTGGCAGGAAAGGCCCCGGGTTGGGCACTTTGGGCACCTGGTGCTGCTGTGGGGTTGGGGGGTCCCCCCCTGG
>NW_009259979.1:159770-160706 GCF_000687185.1 Egretta garzetta
GAAATGGAAACAAAACTCGTGAGGAAAAAAAAAAATAATCATATTTCCCGTGTTTTTAACGCGGCGCGATCTTGTTCCCGATTCTGGTAATTCCGTGTCTTAGTTCGCAGTATTAATTAGCGGCGTTAATTATTGGCGTTGCTAAATCTCTCGGGCATTTGCCTTGGCCCAGTCCCGCGATCGTGCTCGCAGGTTTAGGGTGGTTTGGGGTTGGTTTTTTTTTTGAATAACGACGGTTCGTGCTGCGGCGATTTGCTCGGGGGAGAAAGCCCGGGAAGAAGAGGGAAGAAAAAAAAGAAAAAGAAAAAAAGAAAAAGAAGAAAGAAAAAGAAAAAGAAAAAGAAAAAGAAAAAGAAAAAGAAAAAGAAAAAGAAAAAGAAAAAGAAAAAGAAAAAGAAAAAGAAAAAGAAAAAGAAAAAGAAAAAGAAAAAGAAAAAGAAAAAGAAAAAGAAAAAGAAAAAGAAAAAGAAAAAGAAAAAGAAAAAGAAAAAGAAAAAGAAAAAGAAAAAGAAAAAGAAAAAGAAAAAGAAAAAGAAAAAGAAAAAGAAAAAGAAAAAGAAAAAGAAAAAGAAAAAGAAAAAGAAAAAGAAAAAGAAAAAGAAAAAGAAAAAGAAAAAGAAAAAGAAAAAGAAAAAGAGAAAAGGAAAGGAAAGGAAAGGAAAGGAAAGGAAAGGAAAGGAAAGGAAAGGAAAGGAAAGGAAAAAACGAAAGGAAAAAACGAAAGGAAAAAACGAAAAGAAAAAACGAAAAAAAGAAACGAAGACAATAAAACACGAAAACAAAACGAAAACAAAACAAAACAAAGATAAAAAAGGGGAACGAAAAACGGGGGACAGGGGGAAGAGGCCAAAGGAAAAATAAAAAGAAAGATGAGGGAAGGAAAGAAAAAGGAAATGCGAAAGGAGAAGGAAACAGCCCCGCTGGGGGGGGGCTCCC
>NW_009259979.1:162585-163071 GCF_000687185.1 Egretta garzetta
CTCCCCCAGCCGGGGCCGCGTTTTTATCACCCCATCATGATTATTATTTCAAAAATTTTGGCGAGTCAGAAACCAGGCACCCGCCGCTCAATTAGCCCGAACAACGGGGGCATTAAACGGCCGATCGCGGCAGTGTTTAAATCTTTATTTACCAGAACCTTGTAAAGCCAGGAACAATTTGCATTCTATTAACTGCTTTTCAATAGGGCATCGACTGGAACTAAAAGATGCCACTACCCTGCCCTAATTAAAGAGCAACTGAATTACACTAAATACATATGAACGCTGCTCTTCTCCATAAATAACGGCGGGTTCCTGGCCGTGCAGAGCGCCCAGCGGGCCGGACTCTGCCCGCCCCCCCAGGGAGCTCGGATTTCTTTAAAATAAAATAATAGAAATAAATAGAAATTAATAAAATCACACGCGCGCGGTTTTTTACCCCACGCAACACCCCACCCCCCTTGGCCTCGCGGAGCCCCGGCGCGG
>NW_009259979.1:169311-169896 GCF_000687185.1 Egretta garzetta
CCGGCGACCAGGTACAAGGCAGGGGATGAACCATTTTGTTTCGCCGGGCAGGGAAGGAGAAGGAACCGGTAACGCGGCTCCCGCGCACCCCGCCATAGCGCTGCCCCTATAGGAGCCCAAGTTCCTTAAAGTTCTTGAAGGCTTCAAAATAACAGCACCATCGCCTGGCAGGTGAATTATTTAGTGCCTATGGATTCCTCGCAAACCCTTTCATTTCGGTTCCAAATCTTCCCCAGCCCAGCCTTTGCCTATGGATGTCTCGATTTTACAACAATCAAGCGGGAGGCAAAGAGCGTGGCAATTTCTGCTAATCGATTTTCCATACAATGGGCCCCAGATGATGTTTTAAAATGTGAGAAACTAAAATGTGTTGGTTTAAATAAGACTTTTGCAATCAATAGCTTTTAAAAAAAGAGACTTTGATACCGGTTCTTGAAGGGGATTCAAACGCTTTCGCTTCCAAAACAAAACAAGGCAGGAAAAAACCAGCCACTCCTGAAAAGTTCCGCCCGGATTTGGGGTTATTAAAGCGGGATATGGGGAAACCCGCTCCGGGGGGCGCGGGGCCAGGACCGGAGCCCCCGG
>NW_009259979.1:172595-172870 GCF_000687185.1 Egretta garzetta
GGCCGGGGCAAAGGCAGGGCCCTGCGGCCCCCCAGCCAGACCCAGCAGCTGCCCTGGACTCAGTGGGGATGGGCAGCGGGTGCCCGCAGGACAGGGTGCCCCTAGGATGGGGTGCCCCTAGGATGGGGTACCCAGGCCTGCCCCACGGCCAGCCCGGCTGGCTTCAGTTGTGCTTGTCACTAAAATAATCCAAAGCAGCTCATGCCTGGGCAGGGCTATTACAGACAGACACACAGACAGACACACAGACAGACACACAGACAGACACACAGACA
>NW_009259979.1:172931-185987 GCF_000687185.1 Egretta garzetta
CCTCTCTCCCGCAGCAGTAATTGCTGCTGTATTTATCCAAACTAGGAGGGGGTGGCAGAGAAAGACTTTGAAGAGTAATTTTCCGGGAATTCTCCTCGGTGTAATTGTCTTGATAATAAATCCAGACGCTTAGCCTGTGTATGAATTGCTTTTTACCATTTTCATTTATTATTGAACACAGTGGGGAGAAGGGGAAACGCAACAGGGCTCTTTCTTGTGAAAGAGAAGGGGCGAAGGGGCCAAGGAGACGATTTCTCTGCAGATCCGGGAAACCTGGATGTGTTCATCATCTTGCTCTCTGGGTTGTTTTTTTTTTCTCCCCTTAATACTTAGCCCATTTCCCCCCCACTTTTTTTTGGGGGGTGGGTATTGAAAACTAATTAAATAACCCGTTAGCTAACACGTTAAATTAAGATCCACTCTTGGATTTAATGATGTCTCTGGAAGAATTGACAGAAATGTGAAGACAGACTGTCAATAGATTCCTTCCCCTGGTTATACTGTATAAATGTGATTAAAACAGATCTCAAAGTAGGGCGTCCCGACACAGCACCCACGCAGGGATGGAGCCATTGGGGCCACCTGTGGGTCTCTGGAGACAAACATCTCCTGAAGCGGGTGCTGAGCGGGGAGATGGATGGCAGGAGAATGCTGCTCCTCTCTGGGGTGGCCCCGGGGTGGGCTGGGGATGTGAAACCACCCAAGACATGATTTGGGTTGGAGCAAGACCCTGGCAAAGGCTCGTGCCTCTGGGGAAGGGGGAAGCGTCCCTCGGCCGATGTCCCCCGCCGTCCCGCTGCAGCCTGCAGCGCCGAGTGACACCGGCCATCCACGCTCCTTCATCCCCAGCCCTTGGAGCGGTCCAGGGCAGCCTTGTGCTATGCGGGTGGATGCAAAGCTGAGCCTTCGCTTTGTCCTGGCTCCAGCAATGCAAACAGCGGCGAGCATACACCCATCGCTTTCTGCTTAAGCTCTCAGGTAAAGGTTACCTTAGCATCCAGGCTGAAAAAAATCAATGGCTGATACAGCATGAGACTCAGAAAGACAACATACATCTATCACTTAGGGATTCGATGGGCTTAGAATAGTCTTGTCAACAAATGATTGTTTAAACAGAATATCTCAACTGTTTATGGCACCCTTAATCCATACATCTAAGTACCACTGTAACATGTCGTGAGCATGGATTGCGCTGTAGAAACCTCTGTTGTTAGGTCCGGAGCTGCAGAACACTTAAGCATGTGCTTAAGTCTCTTAGACTTCAAATTAATCATGTACTTAAGTGTTTTGCTTGACTAGGCCCAGCCTAAGAACAGGGAAAAACCTGTCATTATGTTAATGGATGAAGTTTTTGTTTCCTGCCCTTCATTTATGTAGCGCATAAAGGGCTAAATGCACACACGTGTGCTCCGGACACCGAGTCTTCTGGCTGATTTATCCAGCTGGTGGACAAACAGACCCCATGTCACCCGGCCCTGGAGGTTATTTTGCAGCTCTTCCTCCCCCCCCCGGGCACTGGAGTCCTCCCATTTCAGGGAGGCTTTGGGCCAGCAGAGCCGGTGGTGGTGGGTGAAAACCTCCCAGGGGTTGTGAGTTCAATGACACGGAGGCAAAGAGGAGAGGAGCAGATGGAGAGGGCTGCAAAAAAAGATCCAAAGAGAGCAAAGAGCGAAAAAAGAGGCTGGAAAAAGCATCGCAGACCTAGCCACGATGTCCACTGGGACCTGAGCAGGGACAGCGAGGGAGGCTGGTGCCTGCCCCAGCCAGCCTGGAGAGCCCCAGCCCAGCCAAGCCTGGCAGCAGCGGCTGCTGCTGGGGAGACACTGCTGGCGCCCGGTGTCCCCCTGGTCCCTACATGGGTGGCTTGGCCATGACCCAGGGAGCAAACCCTCAATGTTATCATCCCTTTCTTGTGTCCAGCGCCTGCCCAGGCTGGCTCTGAGGTCTCTGCCGTAGGGGAGATCTTTTGCTGTGGGCTCCGCTCTCAACATGTATCCCATGTTAATTCTACAGCAAATCTCAGTGTGTTGGGAAGGGGGAGCTTCTGTTTCCTCCCCCAAATAACTACAGCTTCAAAGTGAATTTGGAAAGAGGCTTTCAGGTGTTTGGGGGCTTGCAAGGGGACAGGGGCTTATGAAAACACAGGACCTGCAGAGCAAAAAATACAGCGAGAAGGAAGAGAGAGAGAAAGAAAGGAGCGTTATGGCACGTATCAATATTTCTCCTCAAAATATAGAAAGCACTTTCTTTTCTGAAAAATTAATAACCTCACTTTGTCAATGGACTGCATCCCCCTCCCCACTTCCCCTCCCTCCCGATTGCCTCGCCTCCTCTTCCTCCTTCTCCTTGTCTGCAGAAGGTGTTCAATGGAAAACTAGCAGAGAATAAAAAAGCCAGTTAATCCTCAGCAATTCCAGACTTGAGCTTTTTAACGGCCTCTCAGGGTTCATCTCCCAGCCAAGCGATCTCTGCAGAGAAGGGGAACCCTCCCCACCGGCTGCTGGCTCTGGTTCAGCCGTGCGTCTTCAGGCAGTGCAACGCCCCGGCGTGCTGCACGCAGCCAAACCGAAGCCCGTGGCCCAAATTCCCCCAGAGGGTGTCCCTCCCTGTGCAGCCTCGGGGCGAGCCGAAGGAGGCCGCGGGGAGAGATGGGGTAACTGCCAAAGGATTTGGGGACTTGGCCCGTGGGCTCCGGTGAGAGTCAGCCAGATCCCTGCAAGGGCCAAGCGCCCGGGTGCATGAGATGCTGAAGCTGATGTTTGCATTTAATCTCCGCCTTAAAGCCAAGCAGCTGGTTAAACGATGCACGCCCCGAGCCGTCTTGCTGGAGGGGACTGGGGTGAGTCCTTCCCGAGATGCCACCTCCTTTTCTTCCCGCTAAACCCCTGCCCCAAGCTCAAACCCAGCAGCGGGTGCCCAAGCCCAGGGAGACCCTCACCACCCCCCTGTGAAACCTGGCTTGGCTGGAGGCAGCGGCTGGGCCCCTTCCTGGGCGGACGCCGGCAAGATTCCCTATTTACCAGCTCTTAAGCACAGGCTTAACTTCAGACGGTTGTGAAATGTCCTCGATGCCAGCGCGGTGCCCTGAGGGCTGGGGGAGGCTGGGGCAGGGGTGGGTGCAGTCCTGCGTGATGCGGGGGCACCACGAGGGGCTGGGGATCGACCCCAGCTCTCTGGCATCCAGCAGCTCCTGAAGGCAGAGCTGGTGGGAGGCTGCTGGACCCAGAGAGCCGGGGAGCGTCCTCCCCACCAGGATGCTGGGGCTCAGGATCAAACCGGAAGGTTTCTGTGGTGGTGAAGACCAGGAACATTTTCCCAAGACGCTGCTCAGCTCTCGGGGCCAGTGGAGAGCTTGTCAAATATTGAGCAGGCACGTCAATGCTGCAAGCTCTAAGTGAAAGCAAAAAAAAAATCAGTTAATGGTCTTCCCGAGCCGTCCTCTTGGCGTGGGGAGTCCTCGCAGAACCTGGGGGGGATGATTTGCGCGGGGTTGATGCGCTGCTTAGTAAAGTGGTCATTCAGCAGCCATTAACGTGGGTATGAAACCACATATCCAAAAAACCCCGGTGGGAAGAGGAAAGCAGCGCCCCGATTCGAGGAAGTGGTGTTTATTCATCAGAGCCCGTAAGTCCCCGCTTAAACCCCCCGGGGAATTTGGAGAAGAGTTTGGGGACCTGGCAGGAGATGGGTTCCTCCTTCTGTGAGAATCTATGTGGATTTTTATTCCTTCAATTAGGGAAAAAATAGCAAGAAATTGGAAAAAAAACCCAAAATCAAGCCCATCCCAGGCATTGTCAATCCAAGCAGGTGGTTTTGACGAGCTTTAAGGTTGTAGCTAAATTTAAGCTTGGGCCATTTTTCAAATTTCCTTTTAGTGTAAATTAATCATGATTTTAACCCAAAAATAAAATCACATGGGGCTGGAACAGGAAAATCATTCTTTTGGAAAATGTCAAAATGGGATGATTTGATGACTCCCACCCTTTTCATGTGGCCAATGAAACGTCTGAAACGGGAGATTTAATGAAATAGCTGGGTCCTTTGAGAAATGGATTCGTTTTGATGGAGCAGCATTTTTCCCATTTTTCAAAACTTTTGGAGTGTCTCCAATCTCTGCTCGATGGGGAAGGGCTTCAGCCACTCCCAGGGTTGGAGCCCTGCACTGGGCTCTTGAGCTATCGTCCCTCTCCGCCAAGGTTTGTGTCCTGCCTTGCTCTGGGGGCAAAATTAGCGTAGGACAAGAAAATTCAAGGAGGCAACTGCAGAGGAGGAGAAAATCGGAGCAGCAGAGCCAGGGAGCTTCTTTATGGCAAAGGACTGGGCTCCTTGCATCACCCCATGGCAGGACAGGGCCTTCAGCTGAAACTGAGCCCTACCTGGATGCCTGCCCGTAAAGTCGGAGTGAGAGATCATAACCTTGGGCTGGGTTACGTCCAGCTCTTCCTCCTACGGGGAGAGGCTGAGGGAGCTGGGCTTGTTCAGCCTGGAGAAGAGAAGGCTGAGAGGGGATCTCATCAACACCTACAAATATCTCAAGGGTTAATGTCATGAGGACGGAGCCAGACTCTTCCCAGTGGTGCCCAGCGCCAGGACAAGGGGCAATGGGCACAAACTGAAGCAGAAGAGGTTCCAGCTGAACATGAGGAAGAACTTCTTGACTTGGAGGGTGCCCAAGCCCTGGCCCAGGCTGCCCGGGGGGGCTGTGGAGTCTCCTTCTCTGGAGATCTTCAACCCCCGCCTGGATGCTGTCCTGCGCCCCCTGCTCTGGGTGAGCCTGCTTGAGCAGGGGGGTGGCACTGGGTGAGCTCTGGGGGGCCCTGCCAACCCCTGCCATCCTGGGATTTTGAGATTCTGGGATCCTATCTGAGATGAAACTACTGGGATTTTCAATTTACAATAAGACAATAATATATCTTTCAAGACAATAATGTCTCTTTAAAATAGGACGATAGCATTCATGTCCTCTGATGCTTCTGCCCTCGGCTGAAGGATGCAAGGTCAGGTGAGCGTCTGCCAACCTGCATACAGTACCTGGGGGGTCAGATCAAAGCCTGGTCTAACCTGGTTCCTTGTCCCCATCGGTGAGCTGAGGTCAATCCAGATGCCATGCAGGTACGGGTCAGCTCTCCTTTCCATCAGGGATGGGTTAGTGAGCTTCTCCACTGCAGGTTGGCCCTGAAATGTTAAGACAGAGAACCGCGGAGTCATGTGTTGAACTCAAAAATTAAGCAAAGAGGTGACCCAAAGAACACCTGACCCAACAATAATATGGACATACCAGTGTGGGTGACCCTGGGATTCACTGGAGTCAGGCCGTGCCGAGGGCTGAGGGTTGGGATCGGAGGTCCGTCCTTGCTGAGCAAGCACTGGTCTCATGTTTTATGTCTAGGCAGCATCTCTGCATGTGAATTACCTCTTGTGGTAGCTAATAAAGCGGTTGGCCGTGATGACCCTGGAGAAATGTGGCTTTTCCTGGCTTTTGAGGGAGCCGATCAGCTGCTGTGGAAATGAGGCCACTTCACGTAGGTGTCTCACAAGGGAAAGCATCCACTTGTGAGCACTTGTGGTCTTGTATTAACCCCGCTGTCCTTTGGCCACGTGAAGATAATCACAAAATAAGGCTTGTAAAGCTCTCGTACAAAGACTTTGAGATCTAGGTACGACGTCATCTAAGGACCATAGTTAAAGGCATCGTTTGAAGACACACAGACACACGAGGTGCTTGCATCTCCGGTGGGATGGATTGAGAGCAAGATCAATATCTGTACGGTAAATACTCCACAGCACCTGGGAAACCACCACCCCATCCATGATCTTCAGCCGATGGAAGCGAGAGCAAAGCCTGGGCACCGCTTTTAGGACGAGATCTTGGAGGCTGCAAGGATGATCTTAAATGTTGTTTCCAACCTAAATGATTCTATGATGCCGTTGGGGAGGCTGCGGGAGAGGAGAGCTCGGAGGCTTTTGTGGCAGCGAGATTTGCCTAATGAATGGCTCTTTGGAGAGGAGGGATGGACCTTGTCTACACACAAAATTGCAAGCCAAAATTGGTCTTGTGTAGACACTCTTAAATCATTTTAAAGCAGGTTGGTATTGGTTTGTATAATTCGATTCCTTTACCAAAGCGAAGCGAAATCGATGCAAATGGGGTTTACATTGATTTCAGTACATCCGCACAAAGGTTTTGCCCCAGTTTAATGAAATCAGTTTAAAAACACACCTTTAGCTAAACTGGCCTAACTTTGTGTCCGGCCAAGGTGAGAGCAAGAGAAGGTGAAGGAAAGAAGGCGGCCTGATCCACCCAAAAAAGAGGCGAGGGAGAAACGTTTATGAAGCGCGGGCAGCAAAGCCCCCGTTCGCGCAGGCTGCAGTGGCGCAAAGTGATAAGGAATGGGTCAATATAGTTTTCTCAAAGATTTTTTTTTTTTTTTTTAAAGAAAGGTTAAATGTGAGGTGATATCGATTTCCCTTTTCTCCCCATCCCTCCTCTCACCACCACCCCCCCGCACCGCCCCGGCCCCTTCCCCTCCTCCCTGCCCTTTCCCCACCTCCCTGCGGCCCGGAGCCATCCTTGGAGGAGGAATCGCAGCCCAAAGTGGCCAAGTGACCAGGGAGGACCACGGCGCCCGGCCGCGGCGCTGACCAATGGCCGCCCAAAGGAGCCCCCGTTGCTTAGCAACCCGCTGCAGAGAGAGAGGCAGAGAGCGCAAAAAGATGGATTTTCAGATTGCAGCAGCCAAGCAGATCAATTCTGCAACATGGGCTACAGTGGCCAAGCGGAATCTCTCTTGCTCCCAGCAGGTATTGATCCAGCCATGCTATAGGCATTGAATGAGCTCTAATAAGTCCTGAGTAAACAGGAACAAGGACTTAAGTGATAGCCCAGCAGTCAAACATCAACTCCCTTTGTCTTCTTCTTCCTCTTCTTCTTTTTTTTTTTTTTTTTTAATTGCTGAAGGGTTTGCAAGAAATGGACAATAAAGTTTATTGATAGAAAAATAAAGAGTCAGAATAGCACTTCGTGCGCAGCCTGGGAGGGTTTGGAGAGGAAAAGTCCCAGCCTCAGAAACGCAGGTTGGCTTTGCAGAGTGGCGACCCATGGGTCCACGTGGCTGAACGTGGCTCCCAGCTTCTCCAAGCTTCCCTGGGCACGTCCCAGACTCAAGGACGAGGTCCTTCACCATGAGTTTTGCCAGGGACAGGCTCATGCGGGGACGCAGGTGTCCAGAGCTGCCCGTTTGGGGCAGTCGTGGAGGTGGGCATATTCAGGAATTTGGGTTCAGGTTGTGAGCCTCCCCCTGATCTCCTGGGCTTTGGAAGGGGAGGTTACAACTCCCTGCAGGGAACCCAAACCCAGGCCAGCCTTCAGGAAGGGGCTGGGAGCAGCGAAATTCCCACTTTGCAGATGCCAGGGCAGGCAGCAGAGCTGGGTCTGGATGGTGCAGAGCCTGAAGGACGTGTCCAGAGCTGCAGGGCGCTCAGGAAGAGGAATGGAGTGGACTTGGCCTTGGTTATGAGAGGGGCCTTGTTTGCCTCAGGGAGATGCCAAGGCTGAGAGCGGAACCAGGCGAGGATGAGTCTGGACTGACCCAGGACTCTGATGTCGAAGAGACACAGCGCAGCTTTGGCGGGGGACATCACCGAGCTTGAAGGACCTGCTTTTGGGGGAAGCGTGTGGCTGAGACAAAGGAAGAGCCCAAATAAGCTCCACTGATGAAGACTGGACTTGGTGGGTCCCAGGCATGCAGCCGGGGCCAGGCTTGGGCAAAAACCTCCCTTGTTTGGTGTTTGCCAGCCGCCCTCTACTTGGGGACCTCAGTGACCAGCCCATCGCAGGCCCAGAGCGTGGAAAACAAACACCCCATGGCCATACCAAAACCCTCTGCACTGTCCCTGTCCCTGTCCCTGTCCCCATCTCCATCCCTGTCCCTGTCCCCTCTCCACCTCTCCACGTGTGGCTGCTTCGCTCCCTGCTCCATCTCACGCCTCCTCCTGCAGCACCATCCCCTTTTCCTCACCTCCTTCCCCAGCCTCCACCTCCCTGCAGTGAGGACCCCCCGCAGGCTCAGGACCCTCCAGCTATCGCTCCCTTCCGCTCTCTCAGCTTTACACGTTCTCTCCTAAAATTCCTAAATGTCCTAAATTTCTACCTCCAGCTCCGTGCACATTGAAGCCTCCAGCCACCGCCGTCACCCAACTGAGTAATTGCTGCTGTCAGTGCGGTTAAATTGCCGGCAGGAAGGACAAGGCTCCCATCCAAAGGGCTGGATGTTGCTCGCCGTTGCATCGCTGGCAATTCCCAAACGACACCAATTAAATAACTGGAGCTGCTCCAGATTTATGCCCGTGTAACCGAGATCACAGGCCAGGTCTGCCTCCAGCGATTATGGGACCGGGGAAATGAGAGCTCTTTGCTTGCACTCGGAGATCTCTCAACCCACATTTCAGCAGCCTTCGTCATAACAGGGCTGATAATTAATTGATCTGATATTAAGGTGGCTGGCTCCCGCGCTCGCCCGAGCTCCCCGCTGCAGTTTAACACCAGTTAAATCAAGTGAGTCCTTGGATCTTTGACGTGATCCAGAGCGAGGGGGAGCAAAAGGGAGACAGGCGCCTCCGTGCAGATGCACGGGTGCACGCGCGGGGGTCTGCGAGCGTGCACACCCATGTCTCGATTGCTCCGGAGGCGGGAAGAAAACAGGCAAGCGCTGGCCCATCCCCAAAGATATTTGCTGTTTTCCAAGAAGAGAGAAGATGTAGTCTCTTTTTCTGAAGGTTTCTGCATTTCAAAGTAATATCAGAAGGGCTTGAAGCTTAATCTTCGTTACCCAGGAGGCTGTAGGAATCAGGCAAAAGGAGAAAAAAAATCGAATCGATACGGCAGTATGAATTTATTCCCAGGGGGGTCCGAGGCACCAATATTTTCTCTCCCCTCTGTTAAAGAGATAGCACCAGCCTGATGCAGAGGCTCCTCACCTGGGCGGCCCTGGAGTTACGCCGCGGCAGTGGGTATGATGACACGGGGCAGGGGAGGATAAAAATCATGGGAGGTTAAATGGTGTCACCTGGAGGGCTGGAAGGAAAACTCCCAACTGTAGCAAATGACTTCTTTTATTTGCCAATGGCTTCCTGCATCCCTTGGCTCTGTGTGATTCCGGTGGCCGGGGATGCGGGGAGAGGGGCGGGGATGATGCAGGGATGCTGAGCAGGTCCCAGGGCTGCTGAGCTGGAGCTGTGGAAGGACCAAAATACCCGTGATCCCTGTGGTGCCGGCATTGACCTCAGCTGGGTGCCCCGTAGCTGAGCCTCAGCTCCCTTTGGGGGGGTTCGATAGCTTCAGGAGGGACTCATCCCGACAACAGATCCAGGCTGAAGGCAGAGGGATGCACCATTCTGGGGAGCTCCTGGTCAAGTTTAACATTAAACCCTTCACCCTGAGGTGCCCACCCTGGGGAGGAACCCACAGGGGCATCACCAGCATCCAGGGCTCAGCGTGGCCAAGCTGGGGGGTCTCCAGTTGCTTGGTGCTCATGTCAAGCCCACCAGAGCCACGGCCTTGGGCCTGTGACCCAGCCCCAGACATACCAGGAGAGGAAAACACCAGTCCATCAGCACACCAAAACCAGCTGAAGCTTCAGTTTATCACCCACCGGCAGGAGCGTGAAGCCCCTGGTGTCCCATGGGACATGGGTCTCCTGTCCTGGCATAAGCAAAGATGCACGGCGTGCATGGCCGGTGGTGGAGACCAGCGTGGTCCCAGCTCTCGCCTTGCTCGTCTGCCACAGGGCATTGCCCTTCAGCAACAGCCTGGGGAGATGCTGACCCTCCGGGGCTGGCCCGGCCCCACGGTCCCTGCTGGTGGCTGCTCCGCTGTGGGCTTCTCCTCCCTGAGCTCTGGCTTTGGCCAAGGCCTCCTAGCAGCATGGGAACACCAAGGACACATGGGGAAACTTGCCTTCCCACCCTGGAAAAAGCTACTTCTGCAGCCACAGGGGAGGGACGCACCCTTCCCTCCACATTGCCAGAGCTGAGCCAGTGTCCCCCTGTTCATACTGGGAGATACAAATATAAATCTCCTTTTCACCTGGGCCACCCAAAGCTCAGGATTTTCCTGCACAAGCCACGTTTTGAGAAGCCTGGGGGACTCCGCAGCCCTGAGAGAGCCCTCCTGGAGCTGCAACACCATCACATTTTGGGCATCAGGAACAATTCCTTCCCCTTGGGGCTGTCAGGCACTGGAAGGCAGGGTTTGGGGGTGGGATGGCAGGGGTAGGGGAACGGTTGGGCTGGGGGAGCTGAAAGGGCTTTTCCAACCCAAATGATTCTGTGATTCTTTGATCACGTTAAATCCACTGGAACATCAACCTGGGCACAAACAGGGGGAGTGCTAAGTTGCATTTGCTGAGTTTTGGGGAGGACAGTGGGACCAGTGGGCATGGTGGCACGTGGGGCTGGGACGTCGGGCGAAGAGCGCGGTGGTGGTGGGGGGATTTACGGCCCCTGGCTGCGTGGCTCTGACCGGAGCGATCAGCTTCCCACCACAATGCGCCCAATCGTTTGAAATTTAAAACAAAATGTAAAACAAGGAATAATGGTAACAAAAAAGGCTTAATTAATTGAAGTAAATTGCATCACAATAGTGATTTCTCAGTAACGCGGCTAAGTGCCCCATTATTCTGATTTCACTCAGTATTCATGGATACTAAATAAATCACGGGCCCTCCACTTACAGCCTGCCGCAGAGGGGCAGGGGGGTGGGGGTCCTGCCGTCTCCCTGCTCCGTCTGTCGATAACCCCAGCACTTCCTGAGCCTCCACCTTAAATGGCAGCCAGAAAAATTACCGTCAAAATAAATTAATTGTCCAGCCTTTTACCTTTTTTTTTTTTCCCCCCTTTTTTTTTAACCTTTGGAAAAATTTCCCCCGGAGATTCACTCAGAAGCTTTTTCCCCCACTTGTTTCCCCTTCAGTCCTGCCCCGCTCTGTTTATCAATATCCTATTAATACCGGTTTATTTGAAATCATTTATTTTCCCACTGCTTGGGCAGGCTGGCTGCCCCCAGAAGCTGTTGGGTCGGCTCAGCTCAGCCCCGGGGCCCAGGGCTGGCGGCTCCCTGGGCATCATTTGGCAGCGGTTTGCTGGAAGGGACGGGTGAGCTGGCACCCAGTGCCCAAGACGATGGTGAGGGCCAGGGCCAGGCGGTGGAGCGGCTCGAGGAGCACCCATGGGAGCCCAGCAAGCATTTGCTCGTGGCTTTGCTCTTCCCGCCCATCTCCATGCTTTATTCAGGGCCGACACCGCTTCGGGAGCAGATTGGAGCCCTGCTAAGTGCCAGCCCGGAGCAGCTTGGAGCCGATGTACCCCTGTTTCGGGTGGTTTGATGGGATGCCAAGCTGGAAGGATGGCCCTAAAGCTGGGGCGAGGAGGAGGATGCTGGACTGCAGCCCTGCGGACACGTCCCCTTGACGCCTGGAGCGGGGTCCTGCATCCCAGCATCCCCAGTGCGGAGCTGGTCGGGGCACCGGCAGCAGCTTTGTTCTCCTGCCCTCGCTAATCAAGCCGGGCTGGGAAGCGCTGCTGGATGTACCAAACGTGTGCAGCCCAGAGGCATCTCCTTCAGGAGCCTAATGATGGAAAAATAGCCATTAGGTGCTGCAGCCCCGTCCCTCCTCCCCGCCGGAGCAGGGCTTGGTACAGCCAGCATTGATTTCGATAGCAGGTCAATGGAAATCAGCAGCGGGGAGGCATGGGAGGGGTGTAGACCCTGCGACAAAGAGACTTCATCAGCCGGCGGCTCAGCGGGATCCCACCCTGGGATCCACTCTCGGGATCTCATCAGCGTCCCCAGCTGCTGTGTGGTGCCCGGCGTCCCCGCGGCTGCGTCCCCTCTCTGCTGGTGGCTGCAGGGAGAGGGTGACATTACGCAGCCAGTGCCGTGGGGTTAGCGCTTGGGCACGGTGGGAGAGGGGGCCTTGGCTTTTCCCCCTCTCCTCTTCACAAAAGCAACGTCACCCTCTCTCCTCTCAAGCAGCCCCTGAGCCCCCGTCCCCAAATCTCACCCACGGCCAGCCCAGCCGCCTCACCACTATGCAATTCCTATGGAGGGGCTGCTGCTGCAAGGGCCCCAGGAATCAATTAATCAATCGCAATCAAGATCCCAGGGTGTAATCATAATTAATGTTCAGCCCTGATTGATCATGTCATGGTTTTGCCATGGTCGCGTGAGCTGGGATGATAAAACTTGGCTGTTTAAGGGCACTTTTGGAGATCCCTTTCAATTCCCAGCCCTCCCCAGGGCTGTCTCCTCCCCTGCAGGGGGGACAGAGGTGACCCCCCAGGAGACCCAAGGAGCCATTTGGAGAGGGGGATGGTGCAGTCACAGGGTGTTTGTCCACCGGGTGGGTGACAGCAGCTCTGGTGGGCACCCTTGCCATGACGGAGGGCATCAGGATGACACCCATGGGGTGGGTGTCACCATGGGGTGGGTGTCACCACTGGGTGCTGCAGGTGGCACTGGGGGGGTCAGCGGCCCCTTCCCCAACTTGTCGCTCCCAGGAGCGGCCCCTGGTTGTGCAGGTCTCGGTCCAGCCGAAATCACGGGAGCCGGCAGACACTGGCTGGGAGCCCTCCGAGTGTCACAAACACAGCGTAAGTAGGCTGGGATCAATCCATCAATGCGCAGCGGTGGTTAAATAGTGCTGTGCTCACCTCCCTCCAATTAAACTATCATTTCTGATAGATCCCTTTGTGTCTCCGTCTCCCCACCGGGCCGCTCCGGCCAGGGGCGATGGCAATGGCTCGAGCTGCTTCCCCAGCACCCTCCCGAATTGGCGGGGGAAATGCAGCGGCTGGGGCTCAGCTTGTCTGTCAGTCCGGTCCCTCTGGTCCTGCGGGGATTCAGGGCACGGCTCAGCCCCATCCGAGCCCCCCAGAAAGCACAGACCCCCCTGCTGCTGGGAGCACCTTTGCCTTGCGCTTGCAGTTTGGCCGAGCTTCTCACCGGGATGCCAAAATTTCTCCTCCTTTCTCCCTTCTGAGGGGCGGCGGGGGGGGGGG
>NW_009259979.1:186079-194659 GCF_000687185.1 Egretta garzetta
CGAAGCAGGGCCGGTTATTGATTTCCCATCGATCCCATGCAACCACATTCTGCAGCGGCTGCTGTCCTACATTTCAATCCCACACCTTCGCCTCTGACTTTAATGGGCTTCATCACAGCCCAAAGCTTTATTTAACCAAAAGGGGAGGGAGCCAGCAGGCAGCTGCCAGAAATCAGAACAACCCCAGCCCCCGGGGTCTGCCCGGGCACAGCCGCATCCTCCGGATCCTTCCCAGCTGCGGGGAGCGGTGGACAGGCTCCCCGGGGTGTCGGGGGATGCAGAGACACCTGCAGTCCTCAGCCCCCATGGGAGGGTGCTGGGGGTGTTGGTGACAGCACCCGCCTCTCCAGCAGCTCGCCCACCTCGAGGGCTCTCTCCACCCCATCCTTGCCGTACCTGCACAACTCCATCTTCCGAACAAAGGGCTTCAACCGCTGCCGGAAGGGCAAAATTAAGCTCCACCTTAACGGACACGTACGCACCCACGATGACTGGAAGATGAATATGGAGGAGCTGGACCTGGCTGAGGATGCCTGCGCCTTGCTTGGGCGTTCCTCCAGCATCCATCACAGCAGCAAGGCAGCCCCAGTGCCCGCGCAGCCCCGGCCAGCTGGGCCATCAGCGATCCCGATTTATCCTCCGCACCCCTCTCTCCCAAATCGTATTTTTAAGCCTCCCTAGGCCGTGGCCCTGTGCTCAGATGAAAGAAGACACGATTGCCCTTTTATATTTAAAGCTCTGCCCTTGCGCACGCCGCCGAGGCCCCCAGGCTGCCCGTGCGTGGCCGGGGGTCTCCTTCAGCAGGTCCACAGCAAATCGATGTTACGGGAAGGCAAAATGTTGGGGGGCGGCCCAGGGGATGGGCAGCAGAGGGGGGAAATGCAGAGAGAAGCAGCGGGGACGGGATCACCCCTGGGAGCGTGGATGTAGAAGGCAAGGGCTTTGGTACGGCCGTGCTCCAGGCAAAACCCTCGTGGAGAGAGATCCCAAGAGATGGGAGAAGGAACCGGTGGGAAGGAGGGATGGTTGGTGCTCAGCACCGGCTCAGGATGGTGGTGCTGGCAGAGGCAGGGCAGCGTCCTTACCCTTCCTCCTCCTCCCTTCCCAAGTTTACCCGGACTGGGCGGGTGGCAGGCACTGGCACGCCAGCTCCGCCTGGTGACATCACCCAGCACTATCCCAGCAACCCAAAAAAGTGTCCCCAGAGGCTTCGGGCAGCTCAGGCAAACCATGGATGGAGGCAGGATGAGATGGAGGACCTGGGAGCAGGAGGCAGGGAGGACTTGGGCACTGGAGATGTATCTCCACGCAGCAATGGACCCCCAGCCCAGCTCCACCGGCCCCTTTCAGGTCTCATCCCAGGGAACCTTTTAGTGCCAACTTCAGTGGGAGAACTCAAAGCCAGCAGTAGGGCCAGCTGTGACAGGACAAGGGGGGATGGCTTTAAACTAAACCAGGGTAGGTTTAGACTGGACCTAAGGAAGAAATTCTTTACCATGAGGGTGGTGAAACCCTGGCAGGGGTTGCCCAGAGAGGGGGTGGAGGCCCCATCCCTGGGAACATTCCAGGCCAGGTTGGAGGGGGCTGTGAGCAACCTGATGTGGTTCAAGGTGTCCCTGCTCCTGCAGGGGGGTTGGGCTGGGTGACCTCTAGGGGTCCCTTCCAACCCAAACCATTCTGTGATTCTATGATTCTATGAAAGCCAATGCCAGCATCTTCCAAGGAGCCTCCACTGCCATCCCATCCTCCCCCGGCTCCAAGGCAGCTCGGAGGGGCCAGGGGGACCTCTCTGCAGAGCCGGCTCAGCATCTTCCAGCCCACACGCCTGCTCTCTCCCTGGGGCAGAATATGGATGCTGTGTTTATTTTTGATTTATGCCAAGCCGAAAAAGAAATACATTTTCTTCAATTATTAATCAGCGAGGTGTGAGAGGGGGACACGAGCTGGAAATTAACTCCCTGACCTTTGGGGGTGGGTTTTTACCTCCCTGCCTCCCTCCACGCTCAAGCCCAGTGCGTTTTACCGCTCCTCTCAGCAGAAACGGGGCTGCTCCTGCCACCAAGCTCCCAGCAGACGTCCCTAAGGCTGCTGAGGGCGTTCAGATGATGGGGACGGCATATGATGCAGGTGCCCCAACCTGGGCTATTTGGAGATCCAAAAGCTGTCCTGGTCTGCATTCACATCCCCCTATGTCTGAACCCAAAGAGTCTCCCTGA
The DNA here is from genome assembly GCF_000687185.1 of Egretta garzetta. Lineage (NCBI taxonomy): Eukaryota > Metazoa > Chordata > Aves > Pelecaniformes > Ardeidae > Egretta > Egretta garzetta. The sequence goes on from NW_009259979.1 coordinate 188,296, forward strand.
TGCCAACCCACCCTCCCTGCTCTGCTCCATCCCACTGCACCTTTCTGGATGGCTCTGGGTATCTGAACGCCCCTTGATCCTGCCATGTGCAGGTTCTTGGGCAGCACCCCAACCCCATATCTGCTCCTACACAATGACTGTCCTACAGAGAGACATGAGCCCACCAGGAATGGGTGCCCCACAGCTCCCTACGCTCACCTGAGTGCCCTCAGTGGGCTCCAAGGCAGGATGGAGACCACAACTACCTCTCCCTCCTTTGGCTCTTGGCTTCTGCTCTTGGCTTTGGATGGATGCCCAGTTTTAGGTATCTAAGGAGGCTTTGGCAAGAAGCTGCTGGACAGGAGAGAGGAGGCTTTTTGGACTGTTCTTCCATCCTCCTACCTCGAAAACACCCTTTGAGCCAACGTGCAAGGCTGGAGCTCAGCCTGCCTCCTGCAGAAGACAAGATGGCCCCGAGGCCAGCAGGAGAAGGCAAAGTTGGCCTTGGGAAGTTGGAGCATCTCCGGCGCAGGCGTGCGCTCGCCTCCCTGCCCCCTCCTCTGCCTCTCCCTCCCTCCCTTCCCGAAAGCAGCACTGCGGCAGCACACACCAGCAAACTGATCAAGGGAAAGGACTGATCAATAGGCGTATTGAGCACTTTTCAAGGTACGGTGATTTTTGCGGATTCAGTGCTAACCTCACGCCAGAGCCCTGAGCTACCTCCTCTCCCCCAGCACCATCACCCCCAACACCAGTTGTACTGCTCCCTCCCAGCACAGGTCCTGGCCACCCCGTCTGGGCTTGGAGGGGCACCCAGCCTGCTCCTAGGAGGAAGTAGAGACCTTGCAGGCTCGAGTCACTGGTGGCACTTTCAGCTGGAGGGAGGGGGAAGAGTTAGCAGCTCCCGGGGGCATTTCTTCACAGTGGGTTCATGCCGCAGTCTTGGGGACCACTTTGCTCTGGGACAACTCGTGGGGTTCAAAGACTCTTAGAGAGGAGCATCCGAGCTGTGGGATTCCCAGGGAGGGGGATGGATGAGACAGGGTCATTGTGATGGTGGGAACCTCACCTCCTGGCGAGGCCGCCCCTCGACTGCTGGGGTCAGGGTTGGGCCCCTCCCTCCCCGAAGGACCTGGGGGGGCTGGAGCGTGTCCAGAGAAGGGCAGCGGGGCCGGAACATAAAATTACAGATCTTCCTGCTCTCCGCTGCCTAGCCCTTCTACTGGATTAAGTTCTTTAAAATTCTGTATTGCACGGGTGCCTTGAAGAAGCGGAAGGTGCCCAGGGAAGGTGTCGAGTCCCCAGCCCTGGGGGGATTTAACAGCCGGGCAGAGGCGGTGCTGAGGGCCAGGGTTTGGGGGTGGGATGGCAGGGGTAGGGGAGCAGTTGGGCTGGGGGAGCTTAAAGGGCTTTTCCAACCTAAATGATTCTGTGGTTCTATGATTCTATGAAGAGAGGGCTGAGGACAAGCTTTGCAGCTCATGGGGCTGAACCAAAGGCAACAGAGGGAGGGAGCGACCCTCCAGCAGCCCGTCCTCCCTGGCAATGCTTGGATGGACTGGGCAGGATGAGCAAGGACCAACCCCACAGTCGGTGGCTTTCCAGGAGATCTGGCAGGAGATCCAGGGAATTCTGGAATCCTGAGCCCTGGCTGAGTGTTCCAGGGCCACAGCTCCCAGGAGAAACTCATGGGTTGGGCTCCTGGCTCGGCCGGGCTGGCTGAGGGCTGCATCGACATCGCCTGCGCCGAGGTTTTGATGGAAAAGGATCTTTGCATTTAGCATCCTCCAGCTTGCTGACAGCCCACGAGGGGAGGGACTGGGCAGGCAGATAGCCCGGAGCGGCTGATAAGGTGCTTGGAGAGATAACACAGAAATGAAACAGAACTTCATGTTAAGAGCTATGGCTTTAAACATGTGCCAACCCCTTCGCCACCGAGGCATGGGTGGATATTACACCTTGCGAGGTAAAAATAGCACATTTAATGAAGCTGGGAAAAACGTCGATTGTATTTTGTTGGAATTGCAGAGACCTCATTTCCACGTTCCCCATGAAAACGCTTCGGCGTTGGAACAGCTACGAAAGCCCCGCGCGTTGATTTGCAAAACAAGCTTTAAGCAAGAAAAGCAGCTGAAACCAAACCAAACCCAAAATGTTCCTCACCCCCGCGGTTGACCTTTATCGCTCTCACACAGCTCAAGTGCTCAGATTTGGGTCGAACCCTCCTGAATTTTTAATAGAAATTTTGCCGTCTAACCAGAATTCTGCCCCAAAACTGAGGGGGGGGGGGAATGGCTGGGGGCAGGGATGGGGGCCCAGCCGTGGCCGCTTCCCCATGCCTGGGGGCACAGGGTGCTCCGGGAGGTGCAAATGCATTTAGAGGGGAAAGGATGGAGGGTTTGCCTTGCCGATGCTGCCTTTGATTTAGGAGAAGTGAGGGCGGTGGGAATGGCTGGGGGCAGGGATGGGGGCCCAGCCGTGGCCGCTTCCCCATGCCTGGGGGCACAGGGTGCTCCGGGAGGTGCAAATGCATTTAGAGGGGAAAGGATGGAGGGTTTGCCTTGCCGATGCTGCCTTTGATTTAGGAGAAGGGAAATGTCTGTATCTGGAGAGGAAGGAAATGTCTTTGCTCACTTTAACCTGGCGGGAAGGATGTGTCCTGGCCCCCGTCCCAGTGCCACTCCGGGAGGACGGTGCCGGTATGGATTTTCGAGGGAGGAGAGCGGTGGGGAGGGCGAGGGATGCTACCTAATGCCATTTCATTTCACTTAGCAGCACTCCGCTCGCGCGCTCTCCAATACGCCCATCCGTCACGCTCCTCGTTAGGGAAAATCTATTTTAAAAATCTCTAATTTTTATTTTAAAGTCTAATAGAGCTCGGTGGTAATTTTCACTTTAAATAACGATTACGTGCTTCGAAGTACAAGGTGTGCCTGGGCTCGGGACTGCGTACCCCCGCCAGCAGCAAGGAGTGGTCCCCGGCTGCTCTCTTCGCTCAGGGCAGGACCCAAGTGATCGTGCTCGGTGCTCTGCGAGTGCAATTCCTATTTGCGCCCGTTATGTCAGTCCTTTTTATATTTAGAAGGAAAGGTTTGGGGGCAAATTTTTTGTGTGGAAGTGGCAATGCCAGGCCTGATGCTGCTCTTAAGCTGAGACGGTGACACGAGCTCCGTCGCTGCTTGCGAAGGGGCTTTGCTAACGGAGCCTCTCTGAAGCCCGAGCATCCTTGCGGCACCTCCCAGGCAGAGCCGAAGGGCTCCCGAGAGCAACCTGAGAAAAAATGATGCAAGATGAAAGGGTTGCTGGCCCCGCTGCCCTCCTCCTCCCATCTCCCCTGCCCTCCCCTGTTCTCTGCCCCTGCCATTTCCCATCTCCCCGACCCCAAACCCTGACCCAGGAGTCACCGCTGTGCACCCCAGAGAAGCCAGGCTGGCTCCCCAAAGTGTTGCATCCCCAGCAGAGCCCTCCCCTGAAGAGCGGGTCTTCCCAGGGGAGCTGCCAGGGCCCAGCGGATGGGCTGGGGGAATCCTCTCCCTCCGATCATTGCCCACCCAGCCAGGATCTCCCCGTCTCGCTGGGGAGCGTGCAGTGCCCAAGTAAAACACGTGGCAACGGCCGAGCTCTGCCGGGGGCTCTGGATGTTTTTGCTGCAGCCCAGCAGGAGCCCGTGCAGGAGCTGGAAGCTTTGCTGGAGCCGGCCTCCGCAGGAGCAGAGCACCCAGGGAGCGGCGGCGGGGACTGGGCGGCTGTCGGACACCCGCCCGGAACCACCGGGGCTGCACGGATCTGAGACGGCAACCGGGCTTTTGGCAGGGCCGTATCCTGCTCCCGAGCACCCGAGCTGCTCTGGAGCCTGCCCCTTCCTCCTCCTCCCCTCCTCCTCCTCTTGCACCAGCTCTTCTCCTGTGCATCAACTCGTGACGCAAGGTCTCAGCCCACCGAGCTGGGCTGCCTGGAGCTGGTCGGACCTCCCAAGCAAACAAATTCTCCTCCCTCTCCCATGCACCCATCAAGCCCCATCCATCCTCACCCGCCCTGACAGCTGCCATCTCCCCTTTCGCCTGGCCGGTACCCAGAGGATGCGCGGGGAGGGACGGGAGGGCACGCAGGGGCCCTGCCAACCCACCCAAGCAACAAGCAGAGAAAGAGATGCAAGGATGGAAAATTCCCCTTCATAATTAATAAATGAAGAATATTGTTGTTAATCGATGTAGCTGTGAAGAGAATATCGATCCCAGCCGCATGCTATTTTTTGTGCGGCTTAGATTTTTACACCTCATTTAGAGGCAGGTCTCTCTGGGGACCTCTTAACACCAAAAGATATTTGCAAGAGTCCAAAGTGAAGGGAAGAAAAGGGGGGAAAAAGATTAATTATTACCAGAGCTGGAGAATTATGTGTGTGTCCCGTTGTGGCCAACTGCAGTACTGATTTGAATATTTGATTAATAGCGAATTATAGCCGCAGTTGATAACTTATCTCCATGCTGGCTATTTAGTAAACAAGTGGGAGCCATTAGAAACATTTTTAATATTAATCCCAGGATATTATGTTTATGAAGGCAGTGGCTAACCCTTTGCGTGCTGGGGCTCGGCAAGGAGGATGCTCCGTGCGCTCGCCTTGTCCTACCCTTGGGTGGTTTAAACCTCTCCGTGCCTCAGTTTTCTTTCTGCAAGACGAATAAATCCGGAGCTGGAAGCGGCGCTGGTTAAAGCACCGAGCGAGGAGCTTCATTAACCCCGAACCTTTAATGAACTGCCAAGGCGGTGGTTGGAGATGAGCGGTGGGCTCAGGGTCCTGCAAGACCTCGGCCCCGGCGTGGGTTTGCTCAGCGGGGGGGTTTCATGCTGGCTGTTGGTTCATGGCACTGGGATGGGAGGGAGCTGTGCGTCTCAATGCCAAACCCCGGGCGGTGGGGAGATGGCGGCAGCCTTGGGCACACCTGAAGTGTTAAGAGCAGATCAAAGAGCTGCCGAGAGCAGCGGCGTTCCTGCAAACCCGCTGCTGTTTCCCCGGCAAAGACCACATCAAAGGCAGCAAGAGGGCCCTGGGACGCGGCAAGCTGCTTGGGGACAAGGAGCTGGGGACCTGCTGCTCCTGGCTTCCAGGACGTGCTCCTCCAGCAAACCCCGCCGGGTTCGTGCCGCCCCTCTTGGCCATGCCATCGGGGCAGGGTTGGAGGGTGAGCACTGGTACCCAGGGCCAGCCAGAGCAGGGATGCGCCCCGGGAGACAGGAAAATGAATGGTGAAACCTCCCCCACCACAGTCAGCAATCCCTGCTACTGCAAGGCTTTAGGAGAGGGTTGGGGAGGGGAGAAAATTCCTAAAGAGGAGGAGAGAAGATGAGAAGAGGAGGCTGAGGGGAGCCCTGATCTACCTGAGAGGAGGCTGTAGTGAGGGGGGGGTCGGCCTCTTCTCCCTGGTAACAGATGATGGGATGAGGGGGAATGGTTTGAAGCTGCGCCAGGGCAGGTTTAGGTTTCACATTAGGAAAAACTTCTTCACCAAAAGGGCTGTCAGGCTCTGGAATGGGCTGCCCAGGGAGGTGGTGGAGTCCCCATCCCTGGAGGGATTTAAAAGAAGGAGAGATGAGGTGCTTAGGGCCAGGGTTTAGTGGTGGGATGGCAGGGTTAGGTTAAAGGTTGGACTCGATGATCTCAAAGGGCTTTTCCAACCAAAGCGACTCCAGCAAGCAGGGCAGAGTGGCTGCCCGGTGCCCGGTCCTGCTGGTGCCGTCCATCCAGGGAAGTGCGGACGAGTTTGGGGCTTATGGGATGTTTATAGCAGCTTTGTGAATTTAGGTTAAATTCCAACCAGGGAGGGGAGGGAAAAATGTGGTTGAGAAAAAAAGGATATTAGAAAATGGCAAATGTTTGTCTTTCCACTATCACAAAATGTCCCTCAAAATAAACACGGGGATGAAAGTCCCTAAAAAGAGGAGGCTGAACCTGCCCGAGGTAGAATAAACCTCAGCGTTTGGGCAGGATGCAAAGAGGCAACCAGCTGGATTCTGTCAGCTTGAGGGCTGGGATTGACCCAGGCCAGGCAGGGGGAAGCACTGGGGCTGTTATGGGGGGGCACCTGGGCCCCACGGCGTTTGCTGGGTGTGAGATGGCAAGAGGTACTCTTGCTCCAAAAAAAAAACCCCAAGGTACCCCTTAGGAGATGGGGAAAATAGCAAAGGGTGCGGGAAAGTGTGCAGGGACAGCCACAGTGGGTGGAAGAGGATGGGACAAGACCCACCAGGGTGTCCCACCCCTGGCAGGGTGCTCCCCAAATGATTCCCTGCTCCTTCCCCCAGCCCTGCTCCGAGGACAGATCTGTCACCTCCAGCCATGGGAGCCCTGGGACAGGAGGGACCGGGATGAGCCGTCAAAGCCAGGCTG
>NW_009259979.1:195420-197138 GCF_000687185.1 Egretta garzetta
CCTCCTTCGCCCGTGATAGGCCCTGGTGCTGCAGATCCATGCAGATCAATGCAAAATTAATTAGAGTAATCAACTCAGCTGTACCACAGAGATCATACAGGCAGGGTTTTAGGTGACTAATTGGTGGAAGCTGACAGCCAGTGTCCCCGGTGTCTTAGAGGTATTAACACTTTTTTCTCTGTAGATTAATTACCTTTTTCCACCTTTCACTTGATGGGTCTGGCCGCGCCGCGTGGTTTGGGGGAGAGCAGTGATGGAGGCCAGGCCTGAGGAGCATCCCACGGAGTGCGGTGCCCAGATTTGGGAGGGGGCAGGAGCCTGGCTTTGCTTTGTGGGTGACAGCTTTGGCACCAGCAGCCTGGTTAGGGGAGGGATGGGTGTCCCCGTCCCCCCCGCTGAGCCTCCAGCCCCGTGCCATGGCAAAGTCCCCCTCGTGCATGCATATGGCACGGGGCTGCTCTCCCGCCATGCCTCTGCCAGCTGATCCATGGCCCCTCCAACACCTCATCCCCCCCACTTCTGTTTGGGATCAGGGTTTGACACCACAGGACCATCATTTGGCAAAGGTTGGTGTCCACACCATGAGCCTGCGGTTATTTCACAGGCCCACAAGGTTAGAAGATGGGTATGTTCTGCAAATACCAACACAGGGTCTCTGTGATAGAGACCTAAGGAGACCCTTGTGCTGCTGGGGCCCAAGCTGGGAACAGGGCGGATGCTCTTAATTGCATGGGTAATTAATCATCACCAGTTACCCAGCGCTAGAGATGGGTTCTCCATCATTTGGACTCTAAATTACCACTGGGCACCTTCCTGCTAAGTGTGCCCAGGCTCAGACAGAAATTATGGCTCGAGAGAGAGGTGGAATGCAGGGGTCCCTTGTGATGGTCCTCATGGCCTCACAGTCCTCAGCCTGGGGAGCAATGGGAAATCTCCCCTTGGCTTCAAGAGACGATGAGTCAAACCACACGTGAGTAACCAAAGATATCTTCTGCCTTAGTGAGATGTCTAAAAGGTTTCTGTTAGGCATGGAGGAGGGTGGCAGAGTCCTGACCCTGGTCTAGGACTGTCAGGACTGAAAACCCAATGAGTTGAGCCCTTGGGTGACACTTGTCCCCTCAAATCATGGGACATCCACTAGGTCAGGTCAGCAGCTGCTTTCCTTGGCTGAGTCATGGGCTTTGGCTGCCCAAAAGCAAGGTGTTAAATCCAGCCTGGTCACCTGCATCACACTGATGGTGGCAGAGAAGGATCGCCACCTCCAGAGAGCCATTTGTCCCTTCTGACGGCTGGTGTCCAATAGCCAGGATGAATCGTCCTCTCGAGGAGGCCGTGTCTCCCCATCCAGCCGCCCTGGCCACCTCGCTTGCATCCCACTCAGGTGACGGGAGATGGATCCTGCCATCATTGATCAAGGGCTCAATCTCAGAAGCGGGTTTTATTGGCAGAGAGAAGAGAGAGGAGAGCGGGAGGTTCAAGTCAGGGAAGCGAAAGCATCCCAGCCCAGGCGGTCCCATCCAGGCACGGCAAGACCATCCTCCAGTGAAGCAGTGCTGCTTATTTGGACGAGCAGGTAAATGGAGGCACCAGAAGCTGTTATTTCTGTTACAGGAGCACCCTGAAAGGCAGGGGTTATACCCAGGGAGAGCCAGTACTTGCTCTGAGGAACCCAGCAGCATGGACAGACGGCCACGGCCGGCGAGCTGCGGGGCCGGGGG
>NW_009259979.1:197309-201474 GCF_000687185.1 Egretta garzetta
GGCCGGTGGCGAGGGGGGGACTCTGTGGCAGAGCCGATGCCGGACTCCAAATCTCATCAGTGCCAGACTTGCATCAACATCGCACAATCCTGCCTTTTTATCTACTTTTCTTAACATAAAAGAGCAAACCCCAGTATCCTTCCTGCAAGGGAAAAGGCAACTTTTCCAGGAAAAGTGCCCCCCTTTCTGTGTGGCTTCAGGAACCCCTCTTGAAAAATCAAACTTCCAGGTGTCCTGGCTTCCCCAGGGATGGGGTTTAAGGGTGATTAAAGGCATTGGGCAGAGAAGGCAGCACCATGAAGCCGTGTCCCACAGCAGCACACGTGATGGACGTGTGTCCCCGGGCAGCGGGATGTGATGGCAATCACTGCCCCAAGACAGGGTGGGCAGAAGGATGCTCATGCATCCCTGTTCCCCACTTGGTACCCAATTCCTGGTGGCACTGGGTAAGTCCCACCACCCCAGCAGGCTCAATGACTCCGTAAGACACCGACCCACACCCCACACCGGCTCCGGTGTTCCAAGGAGGGAAGATTCGCTCCCGGCTCGTGCGGCCAAGGCTGGTGCAAGTGCGGTGACCCTGCCACCGCCTCCCACACAGGCAGGGGGATGAAGGAGGGGGGTTATTCACTACTCAGCTCCAAACACCGAAGCCAGCACTTTAGAGTGCTTTCATCCCTGAAAGCTTCGGCGGGGAAGAAAGGCGAATGGACTGATCCCCCAACAGCACCGTAAGTGCTTTCTTTTTTTAACAAAGCATCAGCGAGGCGGGAGGACGGGAGTGCGGGCGAAGCAGCACGATGGCCTCCGAGCAAAGCCCGCGCTGGCGCAAGGCGTGACCCCTCCCGTGGTGGGTTATTGGGATTTGCCCAACCTTAAAAAATAAATCTTCCCCCGTTTCCTTTTATAGGGCCTTTCAAGCTGTATCCCCCAGGTCCTCGTGGAGGGTAATGAACACGCAACGCATGGCTTAGGGCTGCTTGAATTATTCATCGAGAATAATATTTGTTGCCCTTTTCTTCTCTTGGTGAATCAATGTCGATTTATGGTTGAGGGTCCCTGTTATTGGGGGACCATTCACCGTGTTGATGCTGAAATCGGGGTATTCACCACCCTCTCCCCGGGCCTCAGAGCACAGAAAGCCTCACCCCAGGCTCAGCCGCCAGGATTTCCCTCGCTGTGGGCCAAAGTCAAGCCTGGCCTTGCCTGGGGGTGGCTCAGAAGCAGAAGGGGAGAATGCACCAGGGTGGGAGGGATGACTTTGGACCTGAACAGCCAGCGGGAGCGCCCCATACACAGGGACATTTAGGGACACGCGTGCTCAGAGGTCCCGTGACAGAGCCCAATGTGCTCAGAAATGCATCCTCACGCCCTCGCTGGCTCAGTTAGAAAGTTGGGGTTGCCAGCCTGAAGCAGGGGTTTAACTCTGGGAGAAAGCTCTCCTAGAGGAATTTAAAGCAGACTGATGATCCTGGGAAAGCTCCGTACATGGTGCAGCTACTCCAGCATTCAGGAGTCCAAGGAAACTCCTGGGAGAAAACCTGGACCCTTTTCACAGCTCTGCTGCTGGCTCTGAGGTCTCAGCTTCCATTTCCTTCAGCCTGGAGTGGGGTGAGGGAGAATCTCATTCCTGCCTCCATGCAGGTATTTAATGCTGTGTTGAGTTCTGCAGCCAATCCCATCCCATCCCATCCCATCCCATCCCATTCCATTGCATCGCATTGCATTGCATCGCATCCCATCCCATTCCATCCCATCCCATCCCATCCCATCCCATCCCATCCCATCCAACCCATCCCCATCCCACCCCATCCATCCCATCCCATCCCCATCCCCATCCCATCCCATCCCATCCCATCCAACCCATTCCATCCCATCCTGTCCTATCCCCATCCCCATTCCAATCCCATCCCATCCCATCCCATCCCTGGCATCCCCAGCCCCAGTCCACCCCCAGGTTGCTGGTGGGGGAGGTGAGGAGGATGGACCTTCCCTTCCCAGCCCAAGCTGGCATGGATGAAGCTATTTCTCTGTGTGATTCCCAAGAGTTGGATCTTAGTAAGCAAACGAAGCCGTGGCACAAACGCAGACGCAATCCCAGAGCATTAAGGGGTAGGCATGGGAGAGCGGGGTGTGTTCTCCAGCTCTGGCATCTTCTGCGTCTGAAAAATCCCAACCCTGCAGCTCTCTGAGCTTGCTGCTCTGGAAGGGAATTTTTCCGAAGGGCTGGGGATGGTTTTGCCCAGCGGGGTTTGTGTCACGTGGGTCCACGCCTCCGCTTTGCCTGACCCGTGTCAGCATGGAGGCCAAATCCTGACCCAAATCATTGACTCCTAGGGGCAATTTCCAGCAGCTGAGGAGCTGGAGACGTGTTTGTCCGAGCTTCTTTTGGGGAAATCGCAGTTTTAACATAGCTGCACCCCGGGCTGAGCAATTTTGAAGGGATTTGTCCTTCCTTTCTGTTTCCCCCCCCCCCGCAGGGATGAGGCCCCGCCAGCAGCTTTCTGGGCTAAGGCTGTGAAAGCTTCAGGGACACGTCCCCTTGCAGAGCCACCCAGGAGCACTGGGAAAAGGCTCTTTCTCAGGCCCCTTTGGGATGGGAAGAACCTTGCTCAGAGCAGAGGAACCTGGCAAGGTGAGCGACTGGATGGCTCGGAGCTGGCAGAAGCAACACCCCGCTTTCAAATTTAAGGAAAAGATCCGAAAGTGGATTCAGCCCCCTGCAAACTGCACCGAAGAGGGGGATTTCAGAACGGCTTTTTCCTTCACCACCGTTTCCTGAGACGTAAGACTTGGCTTTTGGCTCTGAGATTTGGACCTGTGTCCCCTCCACCCCAAAAGAATCCAGGAGGGCTTCCAAACCTCCATCCCCCAAGCCCCTACGCAGCCCCCCCCCCGGGGCTCCCGACACCCAGCAGTGGTGGGGCTGAATCCGGGGTCTCAGCCTTCATCATCCACCACCTCAAAGTGATGGCAAGGAGGTGGCTCTTGGCTGTCAAGGTGACACGGTGTCATGCAAGTGATGACCTGGGGCTGGCCCGCAGGAAGGAGAAGAGCCCTAATGCAGTTTTGACAGCGAGGCTGTCAGTTAAGTGCTCCGTGTGGATATTTCTTTTCCCCCCCCTCTATTGTTTATTATTGGAAGTTACAAGTAGCTAAAGACCTCCCCAATTATCTGGGAGCCACTTAAGAGCAATTGAGCGCCTGTCACCCGCTGAATGGGCTGCATGGCCCTAATGACAGGAGCAGAGGGAAGATGCAGGTCAGCAGCGATGAGGATGCTGGCGATTTACAGCTTTGCAGTGCCAGCTCCCAGCTCTGAGCCGGGCAGGAAAAAACCCACCCGAAGGGGTAGAAAGAGGAAAGGAGCCACGAGAAACCTCCCCGGGGTGCCTGGTGGGATGGGTGGGAAGCTCGATGGCCGCAGCTGGAGGGTCACCCCTTGGTCCGTGGCGCTCTGCAGCTCCCGGCATCCCAGGGGATGAGGAGCAGGCCACGCCATTAGCCGCTCAGTCCCGTAAATAGGAAAGAAAAAAAATCTGAGGGATCAGGCCCTGATCATCAACCAGCATAAAAAGGAATATTTATCTGCTCTTTTTCTTCTGCTTTCGACGAATGGCTCCCCCGTGGGGGTCTACGTCCCATGCTGGGGGGTTTCTTAGGCTTCTGGAAGGGCTGGAGGTGTTGCAAACCCCAGCAGCAGAGCCCGAACCTGCAGCATGAGTGGGATGGTGGCTGTTTCCCGTCCGAAGCCATTTAAGGCAGCTTTGGATGCGGGACCATGAAAATGATTGCTTTTGAGGCACCGTTTTGATCAGATTCATTATAATTTCCCTGTAACATAAACGCATTAAGTGGGTCAATCGTACCAAATAGCGTGAAAATAAACACAACCCAACGCCGGCAAAACCCGCCGCGCTGTACCCCCATCACGAACGAGAAGATGTGCGTGTGTGAAATATCAGAAAAATCACCTCGTAGGAGATTGTACTCAGCTCTGTGAGACAAAGCCCTGAACCCGTTCCCCTGAAACCAGCCTCTTCCCTCCGGCTGCGCCTGCTGAGCAGCTTGGACCGGGAATCACCTTGGGAAAAGCAGAGGTTTTCCTCCCGAGTCAAGAAACCAGCCTGTGTACAAACACCCTCTCCTGCAGCCAGCTCCGGCT
>NW_009259979.1:201531-202989 GCF_000687185.1 Egretta garzetta
GGGCAAGGAGGCAGGAGCCTGGGGGAGCCCCAGCTTCTCCCCCAGCAGCCATCGCCCGAGCCGGGGCGCAGGCAGTGGGGTGTCCCTGGGGAGCGGGGGGGCTGGTAGGCACGGGAATGGGGGAGAAGGTGCCAACCTGGAAAAGTTCATCGATAGAAACATAAAATTAAAATAATTTGTGTCAATTCTGCTGAGTGGCTGTTAGGCCTAATTGTTATTGACTCGTCACTGTAATTATTAAGGCTCACACAGAGCTCGGCTGGCAAAGGAGGTGGGTTTGGGACCCCCCACCCCCCCATGACAGACAGGGCTGGGAGGGGGGCAGCGGTGACACCGGTCCCCCTGCCATGCGGGGACACCTTAGCTCCTTGGTTCTTGGAAATAACCCCCAAGAAGTCCTCATCAGAGCAAAGGGGGGGAAATTTGGGCATTTTTGGTGGGCAGGAGCGAGAGAGGGCCGGCAGAAGGGGAGATGGAGAAGGGACAAACGAGGGGAAAACTGAGGGCGGATGGCAGGAATGGGAAGGGATGAGGAGGCGGCTCTGGAGAGACCCCGTAGATGCTGCCAATGCTATTTGCTCGGTGCGGTGCTGGGTAATTTTCTCCCCTCCTTCCTCCGGCCTTTGTTTCTGCTGCCAGCGCAGACCCCAAGCAGCAAAGGAGCCTGATCAATAGGAACACGGTGTTTGCATGGATCATACATGCGAAGAGCACGTTCCCGGATCAATGTCGAGGTCTCGCAGAAGAGAGGAAGGGAGGGGAAAAAAAAAATAAAAAAATAAAAAACAAACCCCAACCCTGCCAGGATGCGCATCGCCACAGGATGTACCGTTTCCATGGCAATGGGCTGCTCTCCCGCCACCCCATCCTCTGCAGTGATGCTGGGGACCCTGCTCAGCACCCCAAGGCAAGGCAGGCGTCCCGCCAGGCTCCCCACCGAGGGGTGACGGGGGTCCGGCTGCCCTCACGGCCACAGTGATGGGGGTCAACCCCCTCCCCGGTCGGCTCTGCCCGCAGGCGGGACGAGGCCCCTCACATGATGTGACGTGGGGTGTCACCACGGTAGGGCCAGCAGCGGAGAAAATCCGCATCCTTTTTTCCCTCCTCCTGACAGGCCGCAGCTGAAATCGCAGCTCCCAACCGCCCCTGCGCCCGGGCAGGATCCCCGGCTCCACCTCCCTACCTGCCTCCTTCCCCGGGGCGGGGGGGCTTGGAGGAATTAATTAGATCATGTCTTTAAAGTGCTCTGGAAATGAAAAGCACTTGAGAAAAGTGGTCAGGAACCTTAACAGAGCCAGAGGTTGCCCAGCCAAGGATGGACATCCCCCCGCTTCATCTCCACGCAAGCAAAGCCCCCCCCCAACCACCCTGTTGGGGCTTGCTCAGGCCACGGGCTCCTGGGGTTTTCTTGCCCACCGTTCACGCTGGGCTTCACCTGTGGCTGGGCGCGCGGCGGCG
>NW_009259979.1:203522-204668 GCF_000687185.1 Egretta garzetta
CCCCCCGGGCTCCCCGCCGAGGGGTGACGGGGCTCCGGCTGCCCTCACGGCCACAGTGATGGGGGTCAACCCCCTCCCCGGTCGGCTCTGCCCGCAGGCGGGACGAGGCCCCTCACATGATGTGACGTGGGGTGTCACCACGGTAGGGCCAGCAGCGGAGAAAATCCGCATCCTTTTTTCCCTCCTCCTGACAGGCCGCAGCTGAAATCGCAGCTCCCAACCGCCCCTGCGCCCGGGCAGGATCCCCGGCTCCACCTCCCTACCTGCCTCCTTCCCCGGGGCGGGGGGGCTTGGAGGAATTAATTAGATCATGTCTTTAAAGTGCTCTGGAAATGAAAAGCACTTGAGAAAAGTGGTCAGGAACCTTAACAGAGCCAGAGGTTGCCCAGCCAAGGATGGACATCCCCCCGCTTCATCTCCACGCAAGCAAAGCCCCCCCCCAACCACCCTGTTGGGGCTTGCTCAGGCCACGGGCTCCTGGGGTTTTCTTGCCCACCGTTCACGCTGGGCTTCACCTGTGGCTGGCCAGGCAGCGGCAGGAGGCTGTCTCTGCGCCAGCCGATACTTCTCAGCCAATAAAGTTATCTAAGGGTAATCATTAAGCCCTTACGAGCAATGCAGCTTGCGTGGAGCTGGGGGAGACAGCGAGTGAGATACGGCTGCAAATGTCCTTGCAGAAAGTGGCTGACCTTGGCGAGGCAGAACTGCGCTGGCGGCTGGCTCCCGACCCCCTCTGAATTTGGGGATGAGCGATCACTCCAAGACAGGTCCCCTCACGGGGAGTCAAAGGGCTTGGGGTGGCAACCGTGGCCAACCCGTGCTTGAAGAAGTCGTGTCCCACGTGTGGCAAGGAACGGGCACGGGAGAAAGGCGGGGGGGAGCTGGTCTGAGAGGGGTAGGCTGGAAGCACCTGGGATCACAACTGGACAAGAGCAGCTCCTGAGCATCACCAACCCAGGGCTCAGTGCTGGGCCCAGCTCTGTTTAACATCTTTATCCATGATCGGGGCGAGGGGATCGAGGGCACCCCCAGTCCGTTTGCAGATGGCACCGAGCTGGGCGGGAGTGTGGGTCTGCTGGGGGGAGGAGGGCTCTGCAGGGGGACCTGGCCAGGCTGGAGCCCTGGGCCCAGCCCAATGGGGGGGGG
>NW_009259979.1:205248-212826 GCF_000687185.1 Egretta garzetta
CAACCCCAACGATTCTGTGATTCTATGAACCCATCCCTGAAGTCGAGCCATTGGCCTCCATGAGGGTCAATCCCACCCTTGGAGCCAGCAGAGCTGCTACCCCAAAGTGGCTGCCCCGGCTGCTGGCAGCTTGCAGGCAGAGCTGGCTTCGAAGCATCTCTGCCAAGTTTGCTTGGCCCCTGCTATTTCTTAAAACATTTTTCTTTTAATCAGCCAGGAAGTAAATTAAAAAAGTTGGCTGTGCAGGAATTAGGCCTTTTGGCTGATAGTTTGGGAAGCATCTGTCTCCATCGTCTGCAAATTAGTCTTCCACAGGAGAGTAATCAGATGGTTAATGCGGCCGCAAATGAAATCACCCATCATTAACTATTCAAACCAAGGGGTCTGTAAGGGATCGGCCCAATAAATCCCCCCTGGAGTGAGGGCAGGGGGAGCTGGTGAAGGGCTGGGGTCACCTCTTGAGGGCCATGAGCTGGTGATGGGGACAGGGGGACTGGAGCACCGAGAGCCGTGCTCTGAGCACCAGGTTTTCACCAGCCTGAAAAGCACGTGGAGGGGGATGGCTTTGACAAACCAAAGCCCAGCTGGTGTATTTGGAGCAAAACCAGAGATATCAGTCAAAAATACTCATTTGGGAAGGATGAGGGGTCAGTGAGGCCGTGTCCTGGGCCCCACAGGAGACACCTGGCCCTGCTGGGTCCCCGTGGAATGGCTTTTCAGAATTTGCTAAAGCAGCATCTCCCCAGCCCTGGAAATGCTGCTGGTCCCTCACCTCAGGGCCGGCCACAAGCACCGAGCTAGCGAGGCAGCATCACCTCCTCCTCGTTACAGCCCCCTGCCCACCCCTCACCCCGTCCCGGAGCTGCAGGGTGCAGGTGGAGGAAGGGACACGTGGGGCTGGGGACATCCCGGGAGAAGCAAAACCTGTAACGACGTCCCGGCTGGTGCAGCAGGAGAATCGCTGGGGCTCGAAGCCTGGGTGGCACGATGGAGCTCTGGAGCTGGGAAAAGAAAACACAGGAGGCAAAAGGGCCTTTTCGCCTGGTTTTGGTCTCTCCAAATGCCTGGCCAGCGAGTTTCTGGGGAAGAGGGGGTAAAGAAAACCAAACCAAGAAGCAGCCCCCTGCCGCAGTCACAGGAAAGGGGAAGATGCAGATGTTGCCAGCTGTGCCCTGCCCCATGGGTGCCTCTGGTCCCTGGTGCTTGTTTGGGCTGGGATTTCGTCATCTCGATAGAGAAAAAAAAGAGAATTTTGGTCTCGTGTTGACACTGCCACATGCACATAACGAACATGGAGACCCAGGGAGACATTTACCCCTTTGAAAGAGGTCAGCGCAGAGGTTACGCAGCATCCGAGCCCCAGGGACGCCGCGGGCTGCCTCTAGCCACAGGGCTGCGTTTTGCCCTTAAAGAGTAATCCCTTAAAGATGACTTTACCGCCGGAGAAGGGGAGGAGATGGAGGGAGTGTGAGAGCCTGCGTGCTGGAGGAGTAAGTTCTTTGTTGCCTAGAGCTTGTTAAATCCATACATCGAAGAGAAGAATAAATAAAAAATCAAATCTCTACTTCTGAAAAGCGTTTCTGTGGGGAGCTGCTTCCCTGAATCTTCCAGACCCGGCCTCTGTCAATAAATCAATAGCTGATGCAGGTTGGCTGCAATCGGCTGCAGGAGAGCAAGCGTGTGATGGATGGACAGGAGAGAGGCGAATCTAAGAGATAGGGCAGAGGTGATGCTCACCTTGAGCTTTATCGTTTGCCACCGAAAGACAAGGTAGCGCGGAGGCATTAACCGAAGTGCTAACAGCAGGAGCGGCAGCGCAAACACCCCCCTCCCCAAAGCCGCTTCTCCCGAAGAGCCTGCCGTGTCGCTCCTCCAGCTTCTACCCTGCGTCCTGTGCTCTTCCTTGCCAGGCAAACGAGTAAACCGAGGTGAGGAGAGGAGCTAAATGGTGCTCCAAATAGCTGGGAAGGGAGGCAATGCCCCTCGGGCCCCTGCTCAGATGTTCCTGGTGCATTAAAGCTCTCCAGTTTTGGCTGTGAGGGGGACCTTGTTGCTCCTGCAGGAAGGAGGGGGGCGTGGGAGAGAAATGTGGGGGTTTCACAGCCCATTTCCTAGTTTTCAAGCCCAGTGTCTGCTCAGCATCAAGAAGGGGGCAACTACACTGAGGAATGGAGGACCAGATCATTTGGGGCAGCACAGACCAACCTCAGCCCTGGCTCCCAGCCCAGCACTGGGATCAGCCCGGAGCAGCGATGGGCTTCCATGAGTCTGTCCCATGGGGAGAGGGTTTTCCTTTTGCCACCCTCCTCCTGCCCCACAGAGTCACTCTTCCCTCCCCTGAGATCCAGGAGACCTTTGGGACCCAGCACGTCCCTATCCCTGGGGAGACAGGTTAGAGGAAAGCTGGTAAGAAGTAAGGTGACACTTCTCATGCTGAACCACTTCTTATCTTCAGCCTAAGACTTATTTAGCTGCGCCTTCGCTGGCCATCCCATGTAACTGCCCTCAGGGGGTTATTCCAGCCCCTCCAAACACATTTATGCTTTGGGTCTTGGAAGTCCTGGGATGGGGAGTTCTTAAACACAAGGAAATCCAGAGGGAAGACGATTCCCTTTGGTTTGCCCTGAGCCTGCTTATCAGTGAGATTTGAGCATTTGCCTCATTCTTCTGGTAGGAAAACAAGAAAATAACCATTTTCCTTCTTCTCCAGGCTGCTCCCCATCTTTAGGGCTCCTCACGTGTCCCTCGGTGTCCCCGCATGCGGGTACCAGCCCATCCCACCCTCAGTGCCTCTCCTTGCTGAGCTCCCTCCCAGAGCAGGAGGGGACGGGAGCACTGAATATGGATTGACACGGGACTATAACGATGTCTTCTGATTTCTCCCCTGTTCCTCTCTCAATCATTTCTAACATCCGATTTGCCTTTTTGACTGCAGCCGAACATTGAGCTGACATTTCCAGAGAACTACCCACATTAACTCTAAGAGCAGTAATAGCCAATTTGGAGCCCATGGCCGTACATAGGTAGTTAGGGTTGTTTTCCCCATGTGCATGACTTTGCATTTATCAACATTTTATTTTATCTACCCTTTTGTTGCCCAGTCTCCTCCTGTCGTTAGGTCCTTCTGCCAGCTCCCCCAGTCAGTCTCTGTGTCAACGATCCTGAAAATTCCTGCCTCCCCACCAAGTCTTATCACTTTATTTTCTGCCCTTTGCCAGATTATTTAAGAGCGTGTGGATCAGGAGCGGGTCCCAGCACCGATCCTTGTGGTCCCTACATGGAAATACTCCATGGGGGTTGCTCTCAGGCTGATGAAGTGATATCCAGGCTCCACCGGGCCATGTTTCTGGTCCCGCGTTCTCCAGGAGAAGCAAATCTATTTCAGGCCCAGGACACTGCATAAAAATGGAGCTAATTTTGGAGAACATGGAAGTGAGCAGCAGCAGATACCATAAGACAATCCCATAAGACAATCAGGAACGTTGAGGAAGGTCCCTCACTCAGGCACAATGCTTCTGCCCATGTAGACATTGTCTTCAAGCCCTTGTTGCTGTCCTGCACGGGCACATCCATCCTGAAGTCTGTCTATCCAGTTCATCCATCCCCCAGGCTAGGATCCCACGTGAGCAATTCTGGCCTGGGAATCTGCAGAGCAGGATTTTCTCCTGAGATATTTGCAGGGCCCTTGACCATGGTGATCCAGGAGCACATGGAGGCAATGAAGCCCAGATCATGGGGATGGGGTCAGCTGGGAAACAGCATAGCGCACCAACCCCAACGAAGGTGCTCAGAGATAGGGTCTCCTTGGGCGGGGGATTCAGAGCTGCCCTCTCACCCATGACCCATCCCATCTTCCCTGGCACAAGCCTTCATCCTCCCCTTGTTACTTGGGGGTTTGTAACAGCAGGATGGAGCAGCCAGGCTGATGGGCAGCCTCTGCTTTGTAGGTAAAGGCAAATACCCTCCTAATCCAGGCATCTTTTCCCCAAAGAGGGATCCGATTGCTCACACGGGGTCTACATAAAGTGGAGAGGACTGGGATTCGTACCCCTTCGCATCCCACGAATGAAGGTGGCCCAATTAATCTCCACTCCCAACCAAATCATGAAGATGCTGCATAACCTCCCTTTGGCTTTCAGCCACGCCATGTCCTGAAGGATGCAGCAGCCCCCAGAACCGTACCAATTTGCCCAGTAACCTTTGCCATGTGCTTCCCAATGTGCCCCTTGTCACGGGGAGAAGCAGGGGAATCCAGCTCGGAGAGCTTGACTTTCTTTCTCCCTCGAACTCATTCTTGGTTTCATTCAAAACAGCTTGGAAAAAAATAGCCAAAAATAGACCAGGCTGCCAGGGAAGGCTGGAGGGAGAGGACTGTGCCCACTGCTATGGCAACTGCAATCACTCCCTGCCCTGCTGCAGGAGGCAGAGCTGCTGATCTGCCTTTATTTCCGAGAAGATTGGCTCAGCCCCAGCCCAAGGCATGCATCGAGGCGGGCTCTCCTTGGGTGGGCAAACTGGCATCTCACTCGCAGGCAGCCCAGCAAGCCCTGGGCACCGCTGGCAGGGCAAGGGGCAGCCAGAAGAAGCAAATCAAATCTAGTGGCAACAAGCTTTCGGAGCTGGGTGGAAAGTGGCAACGCTGTGGTTTTGGTGCTGGGTCTCTCCATCCCTGCAAAGGCCTCATGTGCCTGGTCACAAGAAGCCTGAGATCCTGGCATGCCTAAAAATAAACCAAAGGCAGACAAAGAGTACTCTTATGGCCAAGGCATGGGCTGGATGCAAGCAGATGAGATGTTTAAAAGGTTTGAAAGCAAACCTAAAACCAGATCAAAATGAGCCACCGCATGGCGTAAAAACACCCCAGGCTTCTCCAGGTCACTTCAGCCTCCTCCAGGAGATTGGTGGTTGAGACTAAAGGAAAGGAGATGGGTGAGAGTTGGTCTGCCCGGCCACCCTGCCTCGCACCCAGGCACTCACCGCCCCTTTGGGTCCCGGGCCAGCCTCAGCCCCGTCTCCCCAAGACCCTGGGGGGGCTCAGACCTCGCTCACAAGCTCCCTCCCAGAACTGGGTAAGGAGATTTGGTTTGGTCCTGTTTGTGGGTTTCATGCTGTGGGTGCCTTGCTAGGATCATCCCGGACCTTTACCCAAACTCCTTCCTTTGGAGGCTATGGGAGATACCTCTGCAAAGAAGCACCTGCACTTGAGGACTCCGGGCTTTTTCCAATTTGTCATTTATTGCTGAAGACAGAATTTCAAGAGCTTTTAAGATCCATCCCAAGGTATGCAGAGAGGCCACATTTTTGGGTCACATTCTGCTTCCATTACGATCCTTTGAAGGTTCAACCCTTCTGTTGAGGACCAGGGCCACCAGCCCAGCCCTGCAGGGGCTGAGTGGGAGCAGCAAACACAGCTCTGGCCCCAAGTAATGAGAATCTTCAGCCTTTCAATTTTTTTTCCTAAACTGGAACTTTTCAACACTGAAACAGGTTGCTCAGAGAGGTGGTGGAGGCCCCATCCCTGGGAACATTCCAGGCCAGGTTGGACGGGGCTGTGAGCAACCTGATCTGGTTCAAGGTGTCCCTGCTCCTGCAGGGGGGTTGGGCTGGGTGACCTCTAGGGGTCCCTTCCCACCCAAAACATTCCATGATGCTATGATTCTATAACACCTCCTATGAAATAAACCCGGGGAAGGTACAATCAGGCTACAGCCTAGTAACTTCTTAACTTACTCAGACACATTATAGGTATCTTGGATGTGGAAATTAAGTATCGCTTGAAACATCCTCTGTTGGCAGATCAAAATATTTCATTTCAGCATCTAAATGGCATTGCCTTCCAGAGTTTTCCCCTGTACACTTCATTCAGCCAGAGTCAACACCATTCCTTCTATTTGTCTGATGAAGGAGTCACCGCCGCCCAGGTTCCCAGGCCGTTTCTGCTCATCTTGGCTTTCCTCAAAGGAGCAGCCAGGCCCCTGCCCCGCGAGGCCCTGAGAGCCTGCACACTCCCCCAGCCCAATTTCTCCCCAGCCTCTCACCCGGGGCCTTCATCTTCCCTAAGCACCGAGGCTCTAATTAAGAGCCAAGCAGAATGCCACATGCTCCCAATTTGAGACTAATTTAGAGGCGACAACCTCATTTGGAGGCAACAGGCTAATTCCCCCCAAACTCCGCAGCCTGAGGAAGGGCTGCATTGCAGAGCCAGGACTCAAATCTCCTTCATCTCCAGAATTTCCCCAGTGCAGCCCCAATAGTCACAGAATCCCAGACTGGGAGGGGCTGGCAGGGCCCCCCAGAGCTCACCCAGTGCCACCCCCCTGCCCAAGCAGGCTCACCCAGAGCAGGGGGCACAGGACAGCGTCCAGGCGGGGGTTGAAGATCTCCAGAGAAGGAGACTCCACAGCCCCCCCGGGCAGCCTGGGCCAGGGCTCGGGCACCCTCACAGTCAACAAGTTCTTCCTCCCGTTCAACTGGAACCTCTTCTGCTTCCGTTTGTGCCCATTGCCCCTTGTCCCGTCTCTTGAAGGAGAAGCGCTAAAACCAGAATCCATCGGGTTTTTTACAGCCCTAAACAGACGCTGGTGCCTGGTGGCTCCCGGGGAAGAATTGTCCTTTATTTGTCCCAAAATAGGCTCAGCAGAGCCCTGAAAGCCTTCATTCTCCTCCTCCTCCTCCTCCTCCTCCTCCTTCTCCTCCAGGGCAGCCTAAGGAGAGCTGAGGGCACTGGGTGCTGAGCTGGGCCTGGCTGGGCCTGGATTGGCCAGGGCGGTGGGGGGAGGCAGGACAGGATTGGTGGGGGAGGTGAGGCTCGCGGGTCAGAAGCAGGATTGGGATTGGGCAGGAGCCAAGCAGCAGCATGGGATTAGTGGGGAAGGCTGAGGAGGCTGGCCCGGGACTGGGAGTTGTGTCCTGGTGGCCCTCCATGGCCGTGTCCCATCTCGTAGCCACCCCAAAGCTCCTCAGGGTCCCCCCCATCTCCCCCGGGCTCAGCCATACGTCCTGGCTGCTCTCCTCCATACGGGGCCGTAGCCCTTCCCTGGCCTCCCTCACGCTGACCCCAGGCGAGCTGCAGCCTCCTGTCTTGGACACGAACTGCAGCCTCCTGTCCTGGACATGAACTGCACCCTCCTGTCTTGGGCCAGGATGCAGCTCATGGTGCCTGTGGAGACCCAGTGGTGCCCAGAGACCCAAGGGTACCTGGAGACCCAATGGTGCCTGGAGACGCAGTGGTGCCCGGACACCCAATGGTTCTTGGAGACCCAATGGTGCCTGGGGGCCCAGTGGTGCCCAGACACCCAATGGTGCCTGGAGACCCAATGGTGCCTGGAGACGCAGTGGTGCCCGGAGACCCAATGGTGCCTGGAGACCCAATGGTACCTGGAGACCCAGTGGTGCCTGGAGACCCAATGGTGCCCCAGAACCCACTGGTAGCTGGTTTGACTGGAGGAAGGGGATATTTTTAAAGACCATGCAACTCACCCAGCCCACAGAGTTGGAGAGAGGAAGATGTTTCTAAGCCGTGATAAACTTGAAGCTGCAGTGTGAGGCTCACTGCGGGATTGCCACGATGTGGCCATA
>NW_009259979.1:212843-224501 GCF_000687185.1 Egretta garzetta
AGGGAAAGATTTAAGATCATCGAATCCAACCTGCACCTCTGCAGGCACATCAGTACCAGCTGCCTTGGCTATTGCAGGATCAGGATCTTCCCAAGGACAGCCTGGGGAGGGCTGGTGACTTCCTGGGACACCTCGCTATGGTGGCTAATGCACAAGTGTCCCACGTTGCTCAGCACCACCAGGCTGGGGCAAGCACATGTGGCACATCACGCCGTGGGACGTGGGGCCCCTGGACACTTTCTTCCTTGCAACTGCAATAGCAAAGCAGTGGCGGGGGGGGGGACGACGGGAATGGGCTTTTTTGTCCTCTTTTTCTCCTTGCACTGCCATCCCCTGAGTTAAGCTGGCTCCTCTACAGGATCAACACTGCCGCAGTCCTCCAGAGCCATGCCTGGGACCCAGACAAAGTCCCCACCACTGTCACCTTCTCCCAGCTGTCACCGGCTGCAGCAGAAAATCCCTGGCGTCCCCGCTTTGGCCCGGCTCCGCCGCCTTCCCTGGCTCTCGGTACAGTATCTCCTGGCCCCCTCCCTGCTCCTTGGGCTTTGTCAAAGCACATTTCCCAATTAGAGGATAAAAATATTCCATTCCTGACTCCGCGTGCTATCGATTTTGCCTGTAGCTGTGGAGGGGGCGAGGGCGGGCGCGCGCGGGGTAGGGAGAGGTGAAGGGCTGTAGGCACGAAGTGCAGCTGCCTCCCCCCCTACCCCTTTATTATTATTGTTATTATTCATCACTGTGAAAAGCACCTAGCAGGACTGGTTAGCTCAGCTGACCACTGATAGAGAACAGGGGATCGATACTTAATTGACACAGGCTGGGCAGCCGGAGCAGGGATTGGAGATGGGGGAAGGCTTCTGGGAGGAGGGAGGGGAAGAGGAAAGAAGGAACAAAAGCCAGGGGAAGGGAGGAGAGGCAGGGAGAGGGTGGGAGGAGCGGAGAAATAATGAAGGAAGAGGCAGAGAGGAGAGGACGGAAGAGGAGGCGGGAGGACAAAGCCCAGTGGAGCCCAGGTCACCCGGTGGGAGCTCTGCGGGTGGGTGCTGTGCCGGCACGCGGCCCCGGACGCCTTGTGTGCTGCAAGGTCTGAGGGGCCGGGAGAGGCGACGGCGTGGCGGCGACCTGCCGGCACCTACGCCAATATCTAAACCCTCTTTTGAACGCAAGGTGTGGGCTCCGTCACTGCTGCAGGTGTGCGCGCACCCTCGGCACCACGCCACCAGCAGAACGCTGTGGACCAACACCGCTAAATTGTCCCTCCTTGCCCACTGCGGCCAGGAAGGAGCAGCGCTCTGCTGTCAAAAACAGCCCAGCAAGACCCAAAGAGCACGCAGGAAGCAATACGCTGACCTCGGATCTTCTATTCCACCACCTCGTGGTGTAACTCCACCTCCTTCTGCTGGCAGGAGCCGTCCCTCCCTTAGCAGCACAGCCTGTCCCGCCCGGCTGGTGGTGTATCTGCCTAAGCCCTAGGTAGGGTCTAACCTCCCCAAACCTGAGTCTCCCTACCTCTAGATAATGCCTCCCAGAGCGCTATTGGGAAAATGAGTAGGTTTGAGCCAGGCTCGTCTTTTGAGGACTTGTTTTCTCTCACATTGCTCATCTGGGTCCTGTCTCTGCCCAGTGATGCCCTGCCATGGAGACAAGTTCAAGTACAGATGGTGGCAATGACGGGGATAAGCGCAGCTCAGGGTGGGGTCTCACTGTCACCTGGTGGCCCTGGATGTTCCCATCCCTCGAGGTGAGGAGCGAGTCCTGAGTGCCCAACGGAGCCTGCCATGCCCTGATTTTTGGGGAAAAGCCCCAAGCTGGGGTTGAGGAGTGCACAGGAGCCAGGTGAGGTGCCAGACCTGGCAGTCACCCTCTTGCTTGACTCAGCTCTAGCGAGGTTCCCACTGGAGCAGCTCACTTGGGTTGGGCACCAGATTTATAAGGAAAATGTAGACAGCCTGGAGGGCCATGGAGGGAAGGAACAAGACCAAGATGTTTGGAAGACGTGGCCTTTGAGGAAGAGTAGAAGGCAGTGAGTTCATGTACTCCAGAAGGGAGGAGACATCCGCAGCCAAGCCCAGTAAGACAGGACACTGGCTGGTTTCTTCTCTGTCTCTGTTGAGGGGAGGACAGGAGAAACCATGTAAGGGTGAAGATGGGCTCCCAGGTTGGAGCCGATTTCTCTCTGAAGATTTTGGTGGCACCAAGCACGATTGTTACAGAGATCTGGAGGAGGACAGGGTGGATATTCCTGCAGAACTCCAAGAGAGCCTGTGGTAGGGAGATTTGGCAAAGAGAACTTTGACCAGAAAGACAGAAAATTGCTCAACTTGTCCAGGACTTCGCTGCTCCAGAGGATTGGGCAAGACACGCTTGTGGCTTCTTGCTGGGCCAGGAAGGGAAAAGCCAAAACACGCCTTGACCTTCAAAGCCCTTCAGCTGCCAACAGCATGGGCTGCTCTTCACTCTGAGCTGAGCTGGGTTCTTGGCCCTAGGGAGAGCGAGCAGGAATCCTTTTTTGAGCAGAGGGCTCTTCACCCCTGTTTGTAGAATAAGAGGGATGGCCTTTCCCAAGATAGAAGTTCACTTTTCTTTCTCTTTCCTTTTACTCTGGAACCTTCCAACTCTCCCACCCATGACCTTCCAGAGGATACCCCCACACAAAAAGCCTTCCAGACTCTTCCTTCTGACGACCTTCACCAGCAGCTCAGACAAACAACCCAACCAGGCAGGGAGCGGCCAACTGGCCTTGAGCAGAGCCCAACAGAGCCTTTGGCTGCTTCCCAGTCAATGAGAAGAAGAAGGACCTTCCAGGCACCTTGCCCTGCTCTAGACGGTTCAACCTACAGAGAATGTACCAACCTGGAGACACGGATCTGCCGCTCGGTCCTGGAGCTGTCTGGATGGGAATCACTCAGACCCTCTTCCCATCCACACAGCCGATCGCCCGCAGACGAGAAAGGCAGATATTTTTAGCTTCTCTTGGCACCAGCCAAAAAGAGCATTGAAGGGAGGGATGGGGTGGTGGGAAAAGAGCACTTTGATTTTATTTGTTCTTTTTATGGAGTCTTAAAGGTACAGGCTGGAATTTGATCCTTCTTAAGGCATGGGGCCCAACAGGCCATGGCACGGGGAACCTCAACCCAGGGCCTGTCCCGTCACTCTTGATCTATAACATGTCAGCCTGAAAAGATCCTCTCCGTCTCCTTAAACAATATATTACTGCTGTCCACCGTTCCCATTAATGCATAAAAAATCATTAGGTATTTCTATGGAGACCCATCGCCATAAACACAGGCTTCCAAATGCACTCCGGCATTAAGCAGCCAAAGTAAACTGAAGGCGATTTCTGCGGTAATACCCTCTCATCACGCATCCCCATCCCAGCCCTCCCCCGTCCCCCGCTGTCTCTCTTCCCTCGATCAATTTTATGGTGCTTGCCTGGGGTTCATTAATGTTTCCGGAATCTCTCTCTGCCCTGTTTAAAAATTCTTAATTAAGCAAGGTTTTTTTGTTTACACTTGAACTAATTACACTTTTAAACCCGACAATAAAACATCAGCTCTGGGCCATTAGGGCCCGCCGCGGCCGGGCAATTCAGGAACTGCCACGCTTTGCAAGGAGATAGGAAGGCCGGAGATGCAGCCGTTCTGCCTAGCTTCAGTCAAGAGGACGCCAGGATCTTCACCTGGTACGTGGAGATGGGGGCCAAGGGTTCGAGCAGCCAGATGTCCCCTTTAGCTCTTCCTTGTTTCCTCCAGATGCGCCTCCCCCAGATAAGGGCTGGCAGAGCAGCTAGATGCGGATGCATCCTCTCCCAATGCTCATCGTTGTTTGCCACGCATGGGTTGTCCACCCCCGTTTCCCCAGAGGTACATTGGAATAGTGGGGCCCAAGGGTAATGAATGATGGAGGCAATGGAGACCTGGAGAATGGGCCGACATGGAGGATGTAGGCCCGGGATGTCAGTGGTTGGGTTGTCTCCAACTGGCCAGGCTTGAGCGCTTGTCTGTACTGAAGGAGATGTTCTCCTAGGTGGCCAGGGAGTGGATGGGATGGAGCAGAACCTCTGGGACACATCTGTATCCATCCACAAGGACATGTGACACAGCCTAGTGGTGGGAACACCACATCTCAGAAGCTTGGACTCAGCTTCTCACCACTGCAGGAAACTGTTTCTTCTTGGCCTTTGTCTGCCTTGGGCTTTTCATGTCCATCCTTGGGGACAGGAGCTGCTGCTGTGGTGCTGAGTCCTTGGGGCATTGGTACCAGGCTGATGTTGGTGAAGACTCTTTAAGCAAGAGGTGGTGCAGCTGGTGGTGGACATAGTGTCACTGGTGACAGGGAGCTGCCCACCGCCACCACCATGAGAATGCTCCAAAGTCCCCATGAGCACAGCAATAAGGGACACCCAGAAGCTGTTCTGCTCCATTCAGGACCAGGAGATGCTGGTCATTTGTTCATCTTCCACCACAGTGGTGGCTTTCCAGATACCAGCTCCAAACTGGTATTGCCTGCTTTCTTTCTGGCCCATCTAGAAACAAGATCCCTTACATCAGGAAAGCACATGGGCCATGATGAAGATGGGACCGGGGCTTGGGTTGGTGAGTACCTTTGGGTTGAGTCTGCAGTGGCAACATGGAGGGGTGGGCGGCAGGACAAGGCAGGGTGCTGGTACCTGCACGCTGACAGCTTAGGGGACTCAGGTCTCCATGTGGGACTCTTGACGCCCAGTGGCGGAGGGGTGGCCATCCTACGTATCCCACCCAGGCAGCCTCTCTCAGGTCCTCAAGGGACCCACCAGGAGGAGAGGGGGGAAACCAGGTCCTGACGGCTCAGCCTTTGCTCAGATGCTTTCCTAAAATCTTCACCAGAGGGGAAAACCAAAGCTTGGGGGGGTCTCTCTGCAAAAGGGAGGGTGGCATTTGAGCCCCATGGGACAGCCGGCAATGTGCGCTGGCAGCCCAGAAGGCCAACCGTACTCTGGGCTGCATCAGGAGGAGTGTGGCTAGCAGGTCGAGGGAGGTGATTCTGCCCCTCTACTCAGCTCTGGTGAGACCTCACCTGGAGTACTGCGTCCAGCTCTGGAGCCCTCAGCACAAGAAGGACATGGAACTGTTGGAACGGGTCCAGAGGAGGGCTACAAAAATGATCCGAGGGCTGGAGCACCTCTCCTATGAGGACAGGCTGAGAGAGTTGGGCTTGTTCAGTCTGGAGAAAAGGAGGCTACGGGGAGACCTGATTGCGGCCTTCCAGTACCTAAAGGGGGCCTATAGGAAAGATGGGGAACGTCTTTTTAGTAGGGCCAGCTGTGTTAGGACAAGGGGAAATGGTTTTAAACTAGAACAGGGTAGGTTCAGGCTAGAGGTAAGGAAGAAATTTTTTACAATGAGGGTGGTAAAACACTGGAACAGGTTGCCCAGAGAGGTGGTGGAGGCCCCATCCCTGGGAACATTCAAGGCCAGGTTGGATGGGGCTCTGAGCAACCTGATCTAGTTAGCAGTGTCCCTGCTCACTGCAGGGGGGTTGGACTAGATGACCACTAGTGGTCCCTTCCAACCCTAAACATTCTATGATTCTATGATTCTATGATTTTCTCTTGTGCATCCGGATCTCACGCAGCCAGGACCAGAGATGGCTTTTGCAATGCAATAAACGCCCTGAGCAAGACCAAAGGCTCCTCTCCAGTCCTCCAATCCACTCCCCACGTTGCTTCATCCCCAAACGCTGCCCAGCTCACGCCTGCCTTTTGGAAATCCCTTTCCCTGGCAGTTACGAGCAGGGAGCTTGGGAAAAGCATCTCCCTTTGCCTTGTTGTTTCTTCTTTGTAGCCTTCCCTGCTCAAGCAGGGCAGCGTTCAAGTCACCTCCAAAGCTCTCCATCCTCCGTCCCTCTCCGAGGGAGGCGGGCGGTGGAGTGAGCTCCTGCCTGGCGCAGAGTCTGCAGCAGGAACGCGGGTGGCACAGACCCGGGCTGCTCTCTGGCGCTGGGGCAAGGGTGTTGCAAAGACCCCCGCCAACTCATCTGCTTGATAAACTCACTCGTGTGAGGAGAAATGAGGTGTCAAAGCCCAGTTTTTCCATAGAGATTTATTAAAAAAAAAAACCAAATATCCATATACAAAACAGGTCCTGATGGCCCAGCCTTTGCTCAGATGCTTTCCTAAAACCCTCACCAGAGGGCAAAACCAGGGTTCGGGGGCTCCCTCTGCAAAGGAAGGGTGGCATTTGAGCCCCACAGGACATTTTGTCTTGTGCATCCGGATCTCACACAGCCAGGATCAGAGATGGCTTTTGCAATGCAATAAACGCCCTGAGCAAGACCAGGGCTTTTTTGGGGGGGGAGGAATGTTGCATTTTTAAACTTAAAATACCCCAGCTGCACAAAGGTCTTTGGGAGCCTGATTTGGTGGATTTGCTAGGGAGGGAGGGAGGAAGAGAGGACTGAAATTGCCCGTTCCGATGAAGCAATCTTTCTTCTCTCCTCTCCTATTTGAAGCAGAAAATATCCTGTTTGGGAAGAAAACCTGAGGCAAAGCCCAAGCCAACTGTCGATTCCTTCCCCAGAACCACTGCTCTCAGAGCCCCTCACGGCCAGCGCGGCGGCAGCGGCAGCGAGGCGATCGCCATCTCACCCATAAATGCCTCTGCCTTTTATTTTATTTTTGTTTTCATTCTGGTCTCAACCTGCTCCATGTCGGCTCCTGGCACGTGTAAAACCTGCCCCGACCTCCCTGCGGCCATCCTGGCCAGCCCCGGGTGAACCGTGCTTTGGCTCACGGCCACCTACAGGGAATCCCCTGGGAATACTCTGGGAGGATTTCGTCCCTGCGCAGCAGAATCCCACCTTGCCCCCGCGCAGGCTATACGGAAGGGAAGTGTGTTGCCCTCCTGGGCTGTAGGAGAAACCGAGGCACGGAGCAGGAGAGCAGCTCCCCAAGATTCACAAAGCCACGGCGCCAGCCTGGGGGTGCACCCGCTTCTCATCCCACTGATCCCCCCCCCCAGCAGTTAGAGCTGAGACCTGGCAGGCTCAGTTCATGCCACAGCAGCACAGGGAATCACTGCTCTGTTGCACGACCAGCGCGGGTGACGGGGGATAAAGCCCCCAAGCCTGGTGGTGGGAATCAGGAGGGGAGTGTGAGGCTGCTGGGAGGACGATGAGGAGGGAGAGGAGGCAGGAGCGGCGGGGGCCAGGGCATGGGTTTGCAGCAGGGTCCCTCTCGGGGTGACTGGCTCGGGTTGCTCGCTCCCGGTGTTATGGGGACATTGCATTTGCTGCACAGGGGAGGGGGAGAAAAGCTCGAGGGGGGAAGAAAATGGCAAGAATCGGGGGAAATCGGGAGGCGGGTGTTTTTCTTTTCACACTCGGCTGTGATGTGACAAGTAGTAACACAATGTCTGATTGGTGAGGTGGCAACACTGAGAGGCGTCAGGGTGACAGGGGGTGGGGAAGGTAGGAGGTAGGTTTTTCAAGCTTACTGAATACTAAATTTCACTTCAGTATTTAAATAGCCGTGAAAGCAATTTCACAGAATCACAGAATCACAGAATCGCAAGGGTTGGAAGGGAGCTCGGGAGATCATCTAGTCCAACCCCCCTGCTAAAGCAGGTTCTCCTAGCGCATGTTACGCAGGACTTCATCCAGGTGGGCTTTGAATATCTCCAGAGAAGGAGACTCCACAACCCCCCTGGGCAGCCTGGGCCAGGGCTCTGTCACTCTTAGAGTAAAGAAGTTTTTCCTCATATTCAACTGAAACCTCTTATGTTTCAGTTTGCACCCGTTGCCCCTAGTTTTTCCTAATGTCTAGCCTAAACCTGCCCTGGCGCAGCTTCAAAATGCTAAATGCCAACCATGAGGCACATGGAAGATCTGGACCACAGAACACAGCTGAGAGGCATCAGTCCCAGCTACGGGGGGACCTAGGGCCCCGAATTCAAGCCCTGTTCATGTTCACACCCTCCCTCAGCACCTTCTCCTCTCCTGCAGGCACCCCCACCCAGGAGGACTCACGTCGAGAACAGCCAACTCATCACACTTGTAACGTGTGGCAAACGCGGCGTACAGAAATGACCCGTGCTCGGGCGACAGCCTGGTTAATGCCGCATGAGCGGCAGGGGAATAAATCCAGGATGCTCCGTGTCCGGGGCCGTTTGGTTTCCCGTGCGTGCCGATGGGCATCCACGAGGGCCGGGAGCTGCAGGGAGGATGGAGGGGTGCTCACCTCCCCCTGCTCCACCGTGCCCACCCCCTGGGGGTGCTGAGCGGGGCTCAGCCCTCCTGAGAGGGTTATTTGGGAGCGGTAAATCTCCCTGGCTAATTGGGAGCGATATTTGGGGGAGGATTTACAGCAGGGAAAGTGCCAAAGGAGGTGGAGAAGGGAAATGGGCCCTGGCACCACGTGGGGGATGAAACAGGGGGAAGGAGGGTGAGGAAGGGGGAGAGGGGTAAAGAAGTAAAATCAGTGCAGGGGGACCGCACGGGGACCATGGACCTTCCCGCCTCTCCTGCAAGAGGAGCCACCCTGGGGTGTCCTTCTGGCTGGGGAAGAGGAAGGGGGGATGCAAGTTTTTGGGGCACGGAGGAGCCAATGTCACTTTGCTTGGCCAGGCACTGGTGGGGAGGGCAGGGGCTTCCTCTGCTCCTCGCCCCTGCACAAGCCCATCTCCCCCCTCTTTTTTTTTTTCCCCTAATTCTTCTCATAAATATATTTCCACGTCAAGGCCTGGAGGAAAACTGCAGCTCCTGGCAAGGCTGGGCAGAGTTTGCTCTTGGGGGCCAGGAGCGGTGGGATGGGGGGGCTGCCTTCCTAGCAGCCGCCCCAAGAGGGGAGCAGGGGCAAACCTGGGACAAGCGGCTGCAGGTCCCGCTTGCCCGGGGGGCAATAAGAGGAGAAAGGCGCCTTCCCCATGCGTCTCCCCCAGAAATTGGTCAGGAACCCACTGCGGGGCTTGGGCTGGACCCAGAGCTCTCTGCGCCCCTGGGGGCTTGCAAAGGGCTGGGGGGGCAGAAGTTTGCTGGGGTTAGCACCCCAGACCCCCCTTCCCCCCCAATGCATCCCCCCCATGCTCATCCCTGCCCCCAGCCAGGGCATCATTTGGTGCTCCCCTACCCTGGGGGCTGCATCTCCACCCCCCAACCCATCCAGCACCGAACCCCAACCCCTAAACACACCCCCCCCCAGGGTGGGGGGCTTCCCACCCGCCTTCGCACCCTACATGCCGCCTTTCCCCTTCCTGTGGTCAGCGTCACGGCCGGGCTGCAGCCTCCTTCCCCTGCTCTGCCCTTGTTTCAATTTTATGAGCTTTTTCTTGCTATAAATATGGTTTTGAGTGCCCATTTATCAGGTCCTGCAGCTCTGGAGTCAGCCTGCCGAGCTGCCCATGACAGGTCAAAATTGACTCGTATGATATTAGAATTGCTATCGATCCCTTCGGCACCTCGCAACGCTCCCGGCTCCGTGACCCGGTGTCAGGCTGGGCAGCCACCCCCCCCCGCCTCCCGCTCCTCCTGCCTGCTCTCCGGTTCATCCCCACCCTCGGCGCTGGGATGGGGCCCCTCGCTCCCTGCCCGCCTGGCACCCTACGGGGACGCAGGCACCGTGTCGTCCCATGGCCATGGGCCCCCCATTGCCATTGCCTGCCCCCCCAGGCTTCATTGGGGGGTTTGCTCTTGGGATGCTGAGCAGGATACTGAGCAGGATACAGCCTTGGGGCTGTTCTGTGCACAGTGCTGGGTCAATCCCAAAAGATAAATCCTGCTCCAGTCTGGGTGGCTTTCAAGACTCAAGGCCTTTGGGGCTGGGATGGGTGCTGCACCCCAAAAGGGCCATCAAATCCTTCGTGCCTCAGTTTGCCTGCCTGCAAAGTGAACATCTTCCCCCCTTCCTTTTCCTGAAGGTTTCCACGCTGGAGGCAACTGAAAACTGAGGCTCAAGCAGATGCCACCACCAATTCAAGCTGAATTAACCCGGTTCCTTCCATCCCCGTTTCCTGGGGGATCTATGGGGGTTCCTTCAGCAGCTTCCCAAAGGACAGCGATTTTCACCCTCAGGTTCCTTTGACCTCCTGCCAAATTTTCATCCTTTTTTTCCCTGTTTTCCTCTGGAGAAGGAGACAAGCGCAAGGCTGCTTGCTGGCCCTTCTCATATAGAATGAAGGTCATCAAAGGAAAAGAGCAGGTAGCAGGATCAAACCATGCGGGAGAAGGTCCTTCTCCATGGCTACGTCACCCTGCAATGGCAAGATGCGTTAGGCACTGCAAGGGTGGTCGGGGCCAAGAAGCACACTCATGGGAGACCAACCATCCTTGATCGTACATGGCCAAGGCAAGGGAGTCCCTGCAGCTGGGCAGGGGGGGGGCGAGGGAATAGCTGCGGCAGGGTGTCTACATGTGTGGTGGTTGTGTGTGGTCATTTCACAGCCGTGCCTGGTCATGTGTGGTTGTATACAGTCATGCATGGGCATCCACAGTTGTGCATGGTCATGTGTGGTCATGGATGGTGGTGAGTGGTCGTGTATGGTCAAGCGTGGTCGTGTGTGGTCATGAATGGTGGTGAGTGGTCATGCATGGTCAAGCGTGGTCGTGTGTGGTCATGGATGTTGGTGAGTAGTCATGCATGGTCATGTGGGGTCGTGTGTGGTCATGAATGGTGGTGAGTGGTCATGCATGGTCATGTGTGGTCGTGTGTTGTCATGGATGGTGGTGAGTGGTCATGCATGGTCGTGCGTGGTCATGCGTGCCTGTGCATGGTGATGACTGGTCATGCGTGGTCATACATGTCTGTGGTGACATCCAGAGCCACATCTCCATGCCTGCAGCCTGGAGCCGGACTGACCGCCAAGGGCACGAGGATGCCGCCAGCTCCTGGGTGCAACATCATGGATGACCAAAAGCGATTCCTGACTTCCCGAGGAGTTTATCTGGAGCCGGGGCTGGCCATCGATCAAGGGGAAACTCCGCATCCTCCAGAGCAACCCGGGATTAATTTATGTTTGTCTGAAGGACGCTAATTAAGCCGGTTTAAGAGAAAGTTAACTTTAATACCATGATCTAGTTGATATTAAGAAGCTGCCAAGGAGAGCTGGAAGCAGCTGATCTCACGGCCGGCCAAAGGCCCCATTTCGGGACCTGCTTGGTGCAGCCCCGGGGCAGGACCTGGCTGCCCCAGGGATGGTCCCTGGCAGAGGCCGTTCCCCTCCTGTGCATCCCCACCCGCTGGAACACCCAAAGGGTACAGAAGAAGGACAAGATCTGCTCCAACCTGGGCTGATCAAACGGGAACAAAAATACATTTTTTAAAAGTTTATTGGCAATTTCCCATTCTCCGCCGCAAAAAATTAAATAGAAGTAATTTGATTGGAAATGAAAACCGGTTCAGAATCATTAGGAAATCGAAAGCCAAGCAAAAGCCGATTGTTCGGGGCCAGGCAGCGCGTTTGGGTTTGATTTCAGGCCTTGAGGCGCGGCTCGAACATTTTAAGGTCAAACCAAAGGAAATTCTTCCAAACAAAGTTGCTCCGGTGGCAGAGCCGGAGCCGCTTGGCACTGGAGCTGCTCCAAGGCGAGGTGGCACAGTGGGCTGTGTCAGAGCCCGGCGTCCCCCCCTGGGGTGCTCCCACCCCCCCGGGGGCAGGGAGCAGGGCCTGACCCTGCCCCCCGGGGTGC
>NW_009259979.1:224533-224885 GCF_000687185.1 Egretta garzetta
CCTGACTCCCCCGTGGCAGCCCCCCACCCCCCCTGGGGCACCCGCCGGCCCGGGGAGGAGAGGTGGCAGCAGCTCCTCATCCGCCGGCAGCCCCGTCACCCAGGGCAGGGTGACATCCATCGAGTCAACAAAAAAATCTCCTGGCAGCTCCATCTCTTTTTTCCCCCCTTAAAGCAAACATCTTCATTACAGCTCGGAGTTGTTTAAATAAATGAATTAATATTGACAAACCATCAACGAGGCTAATAAATGATTAGTTAAAGGCATACATACATCACATTACGGTTAGCATTAGCCGAGGCTTAATTACTTGTGGAGAGGATCCCATTAGAGTAGGTGCTACGGCGCCGTC
>NW_009259979.1:224924-227922 GCF_000687185.1 Egretta garzetta
AGGCCTCTGCAGGCAGCGGCCGGGGCAGAGCCGATGGCTCCCAGCAGGGAAAGTTGGGACGCTCGAGATGGTCAAACACCCAGATCCATGTGGCTTGTGAAAAGAGGCACTGACAAATAAAATAGGCAATAAATAATAATAACAATATCATAAAATTTTCAAATTTATTGAAAACCGGTCTACTCGCAGAATATTGGATTTTTCTATTATTTACACAGCTGCTGATTTTCTGTAAATATTTAATGCCCCATGGATTTTTTTCAAAGTACAAATCTGAACAATTTCTAAATTTAAAATCTATTGCACAGCGCAACCCAGCGAGGGCCTGATCCTGCCACCCTCCCTCCATCCCTGGAGCTGAGGTGGGACGGATGCTGCACCCGGAGGTGCCCACGGAGGCTCCTTCTGGCCGGTGACATTTTGGGGTCCTCAGATATCGGAGGGGGCAGATGGGCAAAATAAAACTCATAAAACCTCCTAACATCTTTCCAGTGCATCCAGCACCCCGTGCCCACCCATCCCCGGGGGCCCGAGGCTACCACGCTGGTGGCACAGCCGGTGTCACTGGGTGACACCGTGTCGGCTGGGTGACGGGACCGTGCCCTGTTGTGGGGGCAAAGAGCCAAACACCCCGAAAGGCGAAAATGGAGATGAAAGGCAGTGTGCGCCGAGGCTCGCGTCCATATGCATTTGGGCTTCGAGAGGTTTGTTAGGACTAAAGAGCCCCTTTCATCCCCTTCCAAGGTGTTGTAATGTATCCCCCGCCGGCTTTCATCTCCGCCTGATTGATACTCAGGGCTCTAATGAGCGTGACGGGAAGAGTGGCCGAGGCCGGGGGTACGGGGCGGGGGGAGAGACCCCTCCGCGAAGGTTTCAAAACACTTTCCCTGTTGCGGCTAATGAGGGGATGAGGAGAGGAGAGCTGGAGGGCGACGGGAGGACTGCAGGGCTGATGGGTGCTGGTCTCTGCTCCTCCCGGGGACATCGAACCCATTTGGCCATGGGTGACCCCCCCCAGGAAGCCTCTGCCCCAGAACCAAAATGGAGCATTTAAAGCCAAAGAAGGACTTAAACCCCCTCTTTGCTCTTGTCCCCCCCGGATGCATTTGTCCCCAAACCATTGAGCGGTGGGAGAGCGGCCCTGCTGGCCCTTCTCCCCTGGGAGGGGAAGGGTTGTTCCCCCCTCCCCGGGGAGGGGAAGGGTTGTACCCCTCTTCCCCAGGAGGCAAAGGGTTGTACCCCCCGCCCTGCGAGGCAAAGGGTTGTACCCCCCTCCCCAGGGTGGGCAAGTGAGAAAGGAGCCCCTGGGGTGGAGCACCCTGCTCCCCGGGGAGCTGGGCTGCTCAGCACAGTCACCGGGCATCAGCCTGCCTCCCCTCCCAGCCTCCTCCTCCCCAGCAGCTCCTGGGCTGAAAATCCATATGAACACTAACGGGGCACCCCTGCACCCCCCACTTCACCTCCCTCCTCCCTTTCCCTTCCCATTTATGCCACCAAGGTCAGCTCGATGGCAGCCCCACTGGCAGCTGGGAGGGCCGTCACCTCCCTCTGGTCCTGGCAGCGGGGGCACAGCCCTGTTTTGGGATCCCCAACTGCCTCCCAGCATCGGCACCTCCGGTCCCGGTGCCACCAGCCCTGGGTGCTGGGGCAGAGGGGGAGGGCTGCCCTGCCGGGCTGGGGCCGCATCCTGCACCCCATCGCTGCAGAAATGGTCTCACTTCCCACCCTGGCAGCCCACAAGGTCCCCGGCCAGGGCCCCGTGTCGGTCCCCATGTCGGTCCCCGCGTCAGTCCCCGTGTTGGTTCCCATGTCAGACCCCGTGTCCGTCCCCATGTCGGTCCCCATGTCGGTCCCCGTGTCGGTCCCTGTGTCGGTCCCCCGTGTCGGTCCCCATGTCGGTCCCCGTGTCGGTCCCTGTGTCGGTCCCCCGTGTCGGTCCCCATGTCGGTCCCCGTGTCGGTCCCTGTGTCGGTCCCCCGTGTCGGTCCCCATGTCGGTCCCCGTGTCGGTCCCTGTGTCGGTCCCCCGTGTCGGTCCCCATGTCGGTCCCCGTGTCGGTCCCTGTGTCGGTCCCCCGTGTCGGTCCCCATGTCGGTCCCCGTGTCGGTCCCTGTGTCGGTCCCCCGTGTCGGTCCCCATGTCGGTCCCCGTGTCGGTCCCTGTGTCGGTCCCCCGTGTCGGTCCCCATGTCGGTCCCCGTGTCGGTCCCTGTGTCGGTCCCCCGTGTCGGTCCCCATGTCGGTCCCCGTGTCGGTCCCTGTGTCGGTCCCCCGTGTCGGTCCCCATGTCGGTCCCCGTGTCGGTCCCCGTGTCGGTCCCCATGTCGGTCCCCGCGTCAGTCCCCGTGTTGGTTCCCATGTCAGACCCCCTCCTTCCCCCTTTTCTTCCTCACCCCCCTGCCGGTGGTCACCTGTTTCTGCTCCCAGGTCTAATGGGCTGCTGAGGGATGGGCCACATGCCAATATGGATCTTGACAAATGCAGTCTGAGCAGAGCTTCTCCCTCTTCACTCTGGCCCATTTATTTTCCCTAACGCCCCGCTGGGTCTGGAGCTGCTGGTTCCTCTCAACAAGGCAAAAAAGAAAAAAAAAAAAAGAAAATAAAAAAAGGCAGCTTCTCCAGAAATCCCCAAAGCCAGGTGTTTTTGGAGCCTCCTCATCTGCCTGCACCCGCTGCCCAGCCGGGGCTCTATCCTGAGCCCTGAGACCACCGCATTCATTTCACTGATGGCCAAAGCAGGGGCTGTGTCCCTGTGCCTCCAGCAGTCAGAGCTGGCTGCCCCCAGGCTCCTCTCCCTTCCAGAAGACCCTCAGGGAGGATTAACCCCAGCCGGTCTCAGGTCTTGGCTACCTCTCCCTCGGAGAGGGTCACCAGAAGGACCCCTCCTGTCCCTGCCGGTGGGTGCCACCAGCCTGAGTGGGTCCTCCCTGCTCTCAGAGCTGCAACCATGGCGAGTTTGTGGCACTGGGCTGGACCGACCCTCGGATGCTCCCCCATGG
>NW_009259979.1:228363-232854 GCF_000687185.1 Egretta garzetta
GTGGGGGTTCCGTATCCGTGGTTGTGGTGCCCAGGACCCACCCCAGCTTGCCCAGGGTTTCCAGCCCTGCAAACAACTACGCGGGCAATTCCCTGTGCCTGGGAAAGCCAGAAACGCACTTAAGCACCTCCCAAAATTCAGCGCCTGAGACTTTAAGACCCAAAGCCCAACCAGGCCATATGTAGGCACCCCCTTTCCAAGCAGCCTCAGCTTCCCATGGCGTGGCAGTTGTGGCTGGCCCGGGAGGGACTGAGCACCCTTGGGGACATCAGGGAAAGGCTGGCACGTCCCCATGGCAGAGGGAAGGGGAGCAGGAGCTGGTGAACCCAATAAACCCAAAAAACCCCAAGCCAAACCACGCACCATCTCCCAGGACCCGTGAGGATTTGGGGCTGAGCACCTGTGTGCACCCCCAGACGCCTGCATCTGCTTGTCCAAGGGGAACAGGGATGGGGGTTTCTCATTGTGTTTCACTTTCTGTTTTGTTTTAATTCTCATCCAGCCCTCAGAGCTGGCCAGGGTGCAGGAACGAGAATTAATACAAGAAAAAAAAATAAAAAAGAAAG
Source organism: Egretta garzetta (assembly GCF_000687185.1). Classification (NCBI taxonomy): domain Eukaryota; kingdom Metazoa; phylum Chordata; class Aves; order Pelecaniformes; family Ardeidae; genus Egretta; species Egretta garzetta. The sequence goes on from NW_009259979.1 coordinate 228,930, forward strand.
AAAAGGAAGAAAAAAAGAAAAGAAAAAAAAAAAGGGAGGGGGGACAACAAGCAGGGATCACGACTTTGCACAAGTGTTTGGAGTTCAGAGAGGCTCCCCCAGAGCCTCCAGAGCCACCAGCCCGGTGGGGAGCAGGAGCCAGGGGCTGGGGGTTCCGTATCCGTGGTTGTGGTGCCCAGGACCCACCCCAGCTTGCCCAGGGTTTCCAGCCCTGCAAACAACTACGCGGGCAATTCCCTGTGCCTGGGAAAGCCAGAAACGCACTTAAACACCTCCCAAAATTCAAGGCCTGAGGCCCAACCTGGCCGTACGTAGGCACCCCCTTTCCAAGCAGCCTCAGCTTCCGAAGTGGCTCAGGACTCCCCACGACCTCAGCACCAGCCGGGAGCTTGGAGACGAGCGGCTCCCGGGCCAGCCCCGCGGCTGCAGGGCCAATGCTCCGGGCTCGATGGGTTTGACTCAAGCCCGAGTTGGCAATTCCATCCCTGCCTGTCCCGCGGAGAGCTGGGGGACATCGTTGGGCACCTGGGGTGGAGGTGGCGCAGGCGCTTCAGCCGCTGGCATTTTGGGCAGCCCCGATGGCTGGATCCATCCCCCGCCCATTGCACACAGACTGGGAGCGCCCGGCTGCGTGATCGATAGGTTTTTATGTTACATTGGGAGGAAAAAGAAAAAAAAAAAAAGAGGGAGGCGAGGGAGGAGAAGATGGTGTATTTAACACTGGAGCAGCTGCTGATCATTGTCTGGAGCGGAACATCTCAATACTGGTGGCTGCTGGACCCAGAGATCCCCGTCTCGCCGCTGCCTCGTCAGCCGTGAGCACCGGTGCCCGATGCAAAAGGCAGCCCTGCAAAATGCAAGAAACAGCCGTGCTTCCCCCCAAATTCCCCTGTCCCATCTCTAGCCACTCTCCCGCAGGTCCGTGCACGGCCACCGCCTCCTGCCCCGAGGGTCCTGTCCCCTTCCCTTTGCTCACTGTCCCCAGCGCGTCCCTGTCCATGCCTGCGTTTGCTGGCCTGACCCCGGACACGGCATCTGTCGGTGGCAGACCGGTGGCAGGGATGGCTGGGGGCCCCCACGCCGGCAGGGCCCCTCGTGGGGCTGCTCCTGCCCCGGCACCGGGGGCCGGGGGGGCCCCAGGGCAGCTGGGAGTGGAAAAGGAGGGGAGCAGGCACAATTCCCCCCCAAGCACCAATGCTGCGGTGGGGGTACCCCAAAGTACACCCCACCCCCCCGGCAGCTCTGTCACCCTTCCTGGACTGATCCCTTGGCTCCTCCAGCAGCTGCCTCTCCCCATTGCCTTCCCCTCCCTCCCTGCTCTTAAACGATTGCAAAGCCGCTCATTTTCTAAGCCCAATTACTCCGGCACAATACCCCCGACCGCGCTCTAAGCACGGCGGCACGGTCCGTTGCCTCCCCAAGCTGCCCCGCGGCTGGCCGCGGTCAGCACGGAAAGGTGTCGGCGAGAGGCCGGGATCAATACGGCACCTCCATCTCCTGGCCTGGCTGCGCACCCGGGTCCGCACGCCTCCGGGCTCTCCTTCTGGAGAGGACCATCCAGCAGGAGCAAGGACGAGCCATGTCCTGCCCTACCAACCTGCCGGCGAGGGAACGGGCATGGAGGGCACTTGCTGGGGTTTGGGAGCTTTATCCTGCCCCAACCGGAGCTGCTCCCTCTCGGCACTTCCACGGGATGGGCACAGGTTGAGCCTCAGCCCCACGTCTCGCTCCCATGGCTCTGCCCAAACTCATGGGGTGGGCTGGGACAGAGCCTCCCCCGAAGCCGAGAGCGCAGCCGAGGCGCGGAGCTGCAGGGCTCGGACTGGTTGAGTGACCTGGATTGCAAGCAGAGGTGTTTTGGGTGACCCCGCCGCCCCCGAAGCCCGCTTGCCCCTTCTGTGCCTCAGCAATAGGAACAAAAAATGGTATTTGGCCAGCTCAGGCGAATAAACCAAAGCCAAAGCCCTGGCAGATGGGTCAGGGAGGCTGGGGCGAACCCAGGCGCTTCACCCCGACTGTCGCAACGCGGCTGGGTCCTTCCCCACGTGGTTCATCTTTTCCAAGGAAGATGGGAGCTGGGAGTGGCCGGTGGCTGGTTCGGAAGGAAAGGGGCCGGAGGGGGGGTTTTCCCACTTCGGACCAACTCCACGGGTATTCCTCTCCATCTGATACCGCCCTTTTGAACACAAACCCTTCAGCATCCATCCCTTTGACCCAAAGATGCCCCCAGAGCACCGGATCCCCCAGCCTCACACGTGCAATGAGCGCTGCCTGTCCTCAGCTCGGCTTGAGCCGACGCGCTGCAGACCCTTCCCAACCCAAACCCTCTGTGGGGAGCTGGTTTACAAGAAGAAGAGTGCTGGCTTCCCAAACAAGCCTCCCAGTCCACAACACATTTCCAGCCATACATAATCTAATATACGTTACCATAGCGCCAATCAATAACTCAGTAGGCCAGCTCCGAAATTATTCTCTTAAAGGGCCAGCACACCTCTTCCTCCCCCTCCCCAGGTCCATCTGCCTCGTGGTACCCAGCGCTGGGTCCAGCAGAGCTGCTTGCCCTCAAGTCTCATGCACCAGGCATCACCAGGCAGGACACGACGCCGGGCCGGTGATGACAGCCTTCCTCAGCCATCGCAATCCTCCTTGCGCCATGTCCTTGTTGCGCAGCCGTGTGAGGGACACGTGGGCGCCCATCTCCAGGCCACGGCTCTGCCTTCGCCGCTCGGCAGCATCCTCCCTGCTCTGCAGCTCCACCGCCGACACAGCTTTCCCCTCCTCAACGCGACCACAGCATCCCCGAGGGTGGCCTCCCCCTCTGCGCACACACGCTCCCACGGGCAAAGCCTGCAAAAAGCGGATCGTGCTCCGGCCGCCCACCCGCTCCATGGGATTTGCCATCCCTCCAGTTCCCGGGAGCTGACGGGCTCCGGGCTGCAGCCGGAGAGCACAGGACCTGAAGCCAGTCCAGCCCCTGCCCAGCGGCTCCCCATGCACATCACCGAGGGCTTGGGGACAGGCAGGGGGGACCTCAGCACCCCGCCGGCCCCTGCCCTTCGGCAAAGCCCTGGGGAGCTGCCCCTCCTGTGCCAAAGCACCCGGGACCCCCCCCTGCCGCGGAAAGCCCTGGGATGCGTTTCCAGTCCGGCTCCCGAAGCTTCACTAACCGTAGCTTTTCCTCCAGCTTCAACGCCAAGGGGGGAAACCTCTACAAGAAATGGCAACGGCCTCCCCGCAGCCCTCGCTGGCCTCCATCCCCCCCCCTCCAGGGAAAATCCTCCCGAGAGCGCCCTCGCGCAGGACTGCACCCACGGGCATCGCCGTAACGAATCCCATCCTGCGCCACAAATTGCCAAACCTGACACTGCGCCCTCAAGGCACCGGCCCCTTCCTCAAGCATCCATGGTCCCGCCTGGAACAGGTTTAAAAAATGGGCCCTGAGCCCAACACCCCCGCTTTGCTCCTGTTAAAAAAGGGAAAAAAGCAGCAGGACCTGGAGGCACCTTCCGAGGCAGCCGCGGCGCCTCCCCAAGCCCCTCGCTGCACAGCCTCAGCAAAATGGGACGGGCAGCTCCTACCCGAGTCTGTACTGGTGGGAACGCTTCCATTCCCTAAGCACGTTAACACTGAAACCTAATGATACCAGCCAAGGTTGCCTCCTGTATACCCCAATGCCAGCAAAGACGTGCTGGCAAAGAAAGAGCAAGAGTAATTAATTATGCTCTAAGACCCTAACGAGACCCAGCAAGTGGCAGGGGCTCCACATGTCTCATTGTGGACGACAAGCTGACCATGAGCCAGCAGGGTGCCCTGGTTGCCAAGAAGGCCAATGGCATCCTGGGGTGCATCAAGAGGAGCGTGGCCAGCAGGGCGAGGGAGGTTCTCCTCCCCCTCTGCTCTGCCCTGCTGAGACCCCACCTGGAGC
>NW_009259979.1:232992-233729 GCF_000687185.1 Egretta garzetta
CCCAGGCGCCCCGGGGGGGCAGTGGAGTCTCCTTCTCTGGAGATCTTCAACCCCCGCCTGGACGCTGTCCTGTGCCCCCTGCTCTGGGTGAGCCTGCTTGGGCAGGGGGGTGGCACTGGGTGAGCTCTGGGGGGCCCTGCCAGCCCCTGCCATCCCGGGATTCTGGGATCTTGGGGGGAGTTTGGGAGATTTCAGCACTAACCACGTGCTCGGCAGGGTGGTTCTGTTCAACGTCCATCACCAGCAACAGGAATCACCCACCCGCACCCAAGACCTACAGAAGAGAAAGGCCGGGGCTAGCGGCTGCTGCTCCTGGCCCCTTGGTGCCAAGGGAAGCGCTTTTGGGGAGGATTTTCCAGGCTTGGCTTTTTTTTGAGCTCACCGCGAAGGCAAATGAGATGTCGGAAAGCTTTGTGCTCGCTCCAAGCCGGTTGTAGGCAGGGTCCTGGTTGCACCCAGCTTCCCCGGGTACGGGGAGCCCTCTTGAAAGAACAGCCAACAGCTTTTAGTGAGGAGCTGGGGAGTTTTCTCTCCTCCTTTTATTTTCAACACGCCCCACCAAATGGTTTCATGAAAATCCTGACCAAACAGCCGCCCTGAAGGCTTTTTGTTTGCTAGGAGAAAAGAGCGTTTCTCAAACCCAAGGTGCCTGGCTGTGGGGCAAGCGGCTACGGATGCTCTGGCAGAGCTGGGCACCCCACGGCGCCCTGGCAGCCGCTGGCAGAGCCGGGGCTCGG
>NW_009259979.1:234309-234755 GCF_000687185.1 Egretta garzetta
CAGCCCCTCTGTGCCCCGGTCCCCTGTGGGATGGGGCGATGGTGCTCAGGAGCTGGGTGGTGATGGGGTACAGCCAGCCCAGAGGGGGGGGTTCACCCTTTTCCGACAAAGTGGGGGGACTGGGAGGCAGTGTGGGTCCTTGGGCAGGAGCGGGGGGTCCAGCAGGGGGGAGTCCCCACCAGGACACCCACCTCCTCCTCCCAAATCTAAGAGAAACGTCATCCCCCTTTCACACTCCAGCCAGCACAGACTCCCGGATCATCCCTTGGGTCCTCTTTGGCTTCAGACAAGTCGCGCTGCATCCGTGCCTCAGTTTCCCCATGCTTAGCTAGCAGGATGCCTCCCTTCCCGCTGGTCTCAGGGCGAGGGGGGGGCCCTGCTTGGCCAGGCTGCCCTGGTTTGTGGCCAGGCCTGTTCACGGCAGCAGTGACCGGCGCTGGGCTGAG
>NW_009259979.1:234823-235168 GCF_000687185.1 Egretta garzetta
AGAGTTGCCGCTGCACAAGCAGCGCGCCGGAGTGATTAATAAATCCTGCCAGAAGAGCTGCTGCTGTGCTGAGTTCGCCCATCAAGGAAGGAAATCTTTATTTATATATATTCTATAAACTAATTTTTGCATCATTGCAATAAATCCATCTTCCAGCCGTCAGCTACAATCTGCCTTCGCTGCCGTTCACGTGCGGCTCCGGGCGGGATGCTGGGGGGAGGGGGGGAAGCAGGCGCAGGAGCATCCCGGCATCGCTGGCCCCTAAGGGGGTCCCCGGGGTCCCCTGTTGGGGCTGGAGCCAAAATAGGAATTGGGGCAATGTGAAGGGGGGAAGAGGCAGGCGCT
>NW_009259979.1:235933-236331 GCF_000687185.1 Egretta garzetta
CTCTGGGCTGTCCCTTGGGGGTTCGGTTTGGGGGTCAGGAGGTGGCAATGCAGGGCCTGGCTGCTCTAAGCATCCCCTGCTGGGACCTGGTGGCTTTTTCGGCTGAGACTTCGTCCAGGGGCGGCTGCACCCCCCCGCTGCGGAGCATCTCAAGATGAGAGGTTGCACAAGAAGTTGGGGTTCCCACGCGGTTGGCCTCCCCGGCAGCCTCTAGGGCTGCTCCCCTCTGCCCTGCCAGCCTGGGGTGCTCCCAAGGAGCAGGACTCTGTTTTGGGGAAAATTTCGGTGCCCCATCCCATCCCCCTGCCTGGGAGAGGGCCCTGTTGCCCAGACTCATCCCAGCACAGCCCGGAGCAGGGGCCAGCCAGCAGCGGCCGATCCGGCACATCCGCGGGGCT
>NW_009259979.1:237226-237812 GCF_000687185.1 Egretta garzetta
CGCCGGTGTACCGGACACCACAGCTGCCCCCCCACCTCAGCCTGACCCTGGGCACCCAGACCCCCACCCTGCCTGGGGACACCCACCCAGGCACGTCCCTGCCCTGCCCCAAGGCCCCTGCAGCCCCTCTGCCCCGAGGTCCCCGCAGGGCACTGGAGGGACCCATCTCAGGGGTCCCCTAACGGGGCAGGGGATGAGGGAGGGGACAGGGTGGGGAACGACCGGGGTGGGCTTTTGAAACAAAATCGGTTTTATATAATTTTTCCCTCCCCGTTTTGTCCGTTTTTCTCTCCCTTTCCTGTGCTTTGCCAGCCCTGGCACTCGTTACCAGCGCTGGCGGTAACGAAGGGCTCTGTGCATAGCAATGAGATTGATTGACCCCGGTGACCCCGGCCAGGGCCAGGGCTCCCTCCAGGGCACCCAGGTCACCGGCTGCTGACCATCACTGGTTGCCACGGTGACACCAGCGGTCCCTAGGGATGGAGGGGGGGGCTGCGGGATGCAGGGGGTGCCGGGGCAGGTCAGCGTGCCAAGGCTGCTGCGATAGTGGGATGCTACCGGCTTGGGGAGGGCGAGGGTTGACTGC
>NW_009259980.1:0-9146 GCF_000687185.1 Egretta garzetta
GCATCCTGGCTTGTGTCAGAAATAGTGTGGCCATCAGGACAAGGGAAGTCATTGTCCCCCTGTATTCGGCATTGGTGAGGCCACACCTTGATTACTATGCTCAGTTTTGGGCCCCTCACTACAAGAGAGACACTGAGGTGCTGGAGTGTGTCCAAAGAAGGGCAACAAAGCTGGTGAAGGGTCTAGAGCACAAGTCTTATGAGGAGCAGCTTAGGGAACTGGTTTTTTTTTTTTTTAGCCTGGAGAAGTGGAGGCTGAGGAGAGACCTTATCACTCTCCAGAAGTACCTGAAGGGAGGTGGCAGCGAGGTGGGTGTTGGTCTCTTTTCCTGAATACCAAGTGATAGGATGGGAGGAAATGGCCTCAAGTTGTTCCAGGGGCGGTTTAGTTTGGATATTGGGAAAAATTTATTCATTGAAAATTTTGTCAAGCCTTGGAACAGACTGCCTAGGGAAGCGGTTGACTGATCATCCTTGGAGGTATTTCAAAGACATGTAGATGTGGTGCCTAGGGACATGTTTTACTGGTGGACTTGGCAGTGTTAGGTTTGCGGTTGGACCTGATGATCTTAAAGGTCTTTTCCAACCTAGAGGATTGTATGATTCTATTGTATGCTATCTTCTAATAAGCAAGCAGACCAAATAGCAGTTAGTTCTTTCATCCCTTTCTCACTGGAAAATGTACGTGCTGGGTCTGTTGAGTGACATTGAAGACTAATTTACTGTACCAGCAGAAAAGATGAAAGCAGCCTCTTGACAACAAAAGAAAACAATGTGGTTTAGATACTGAAGAAGAGTTATGGCCAGATTGAACAAGCCTGAATTGTACTTGTGAATTTTTTCTTCATGCCTCTTGTATACATAGGTCTAGAATCATCTAATTGAAAATATGAGGCCCGAATTGGCTACTTTAGCCCTTCCCATCCCTACCAGCACTTAAGCACATGAAGGGCCAAGAGTTCACCCCCATTTTCCACAGCAACTTTGACCTTGAAGCTCCTTGTCACCACCTACATAAATCTACTCACTTCCAGAGAACCTCAGGGAATTTTGAAGTTCTGGATGAAAGAAAAGAATATGTGTTTCTCCTTTGTATTTTCATTTTCTCTGTGCGCTTACTTGTTTGCTTCTCATTCACTTGCTGCCCCTGGATTGAAGTGGCTGCAATAAAAAAGGGAAAAGAAATGCAACTGACTATATCATCAGGCATGGGCAAGAATGTGAAAGAGGGTTGCTTGCGTAGTCAGCAAGGCTCAGAGTCTTCAAACTTTGTCATTGTCCCTAGCTTACATGTATGTCATGCAATTCGTGGCTGATTTCACTGTTTGCTTACCCAGATTAAACGTTAAAATATTAAAGGTGGCTCTGAGACATCTTTACTTCCTCTGGAGAAGCCATTCCCTTAGTTCCCATTTGTTCAATGTATTTGCCTTGCTCTGAGCCTGTCCCAGCCCTCCTATCTCTGTCACCATCAACTCTGCTTAGGCAAATTTGACCCATTGTGCTGGTTATACAATGACATTTAAATTGTAAAAAATTAAGCTGAATGAGAGGGCTGTGCTCACCTTCACATAAAATATTAACTTTCCATTCGCCTGTGGGAAAGGGTATACCTCAGAGCAATTTCTTGGGTCTCATAGCAAAATAGCAGGAAAAAAACAGGATTATATTTTCCTGGAGAAGTTGCTGAAAGAGGTGTCCTTCAATGTTCACCTGAACTCTGTTTTGGTTTATTTTGCATCATCTTACTGAAGTTTTGTGAGGAATATTATTCAGAAGGGTCTCTAGAGTCTTTCCTACTAACTGGCTTTTGTCAGAGGTGATGTCAGTCAGTACAAGATGTGTTAGTGCATTGGCTGAGCTGGGATTTTGAGATGTTTAGAGTTCCATTTTTTAAAATTTATATATATGTAAAGAATTTTACATCAGTGTGGACAGGATTTGTTCTACTCTTGTTTTCATTCCCTTGGCAGACGCTGAAGGTGAGCTGAAATAGAAACTGTGGTTAATTCTCCTGGTTGAAAAGAAATAAATGGCAGCTTGCAGACTCCTCAGAGCTCACGGAGAAGTGCATAGAGAAAAGGCAGAGACAAGAACTGATGCTACACCCAGCAGCAGGACTCATGGAAACCCACAGGATCCTTTGCTCCCTTTATCATTTCTCAGGCCTTTTGTTCCCCACTTACAATTATTTAAAAAAAAAGTAGAATATATTTTTTAAAAAGTATTTCCTTTCTTACATTTTCATGTGAACTCCTTTTTTTAGCCTTTATAAGTGGTTTGCAAAATATACAAGTAATTTTGGTGAAAAGGAAAAATAGAAATTCATGGTTTTAACTTCTTTTCAGTTTTATCACCTTTCCCTTTTGTATGCTCCTCCTCTCCTGATTTATATCTGGAAAAGGAATAGGAGCAAGGAAGGGAGTGATATGCATTTTAAAGGCTTGTTTTCAAAAAGTTTTAATGAAAACTTCAGGTTTAGTAAGAGATTGAGCTTTCAAGTGATCTTTTAGAATGTCTAAATATAAAGAGTCTCAACCAACTGTTTGGACATATGTGTTAGTAGCATAGTAGTAATAGTATATAGCATAGAGTGTAGAACCTGGGCCTATTGTCTTTGCTAAATATTTAAAATTCCCATCAATTCCTTATAACACAGTTGAACTATTACATTTTTTGTTAGAACTTGAGATATTTCAAATATTAGGGTATTTCTAAGTGTCAGGAGTGGAAAGAAAAGATAAAATTACCTTATTGTTATCTGTCTTGAAATGAAAGTATTTCCTTAGACCTAGCCTGGTAATTGTCTTCAGTAATTGCAAGGTTGCTAGGTACTTTCTGTATTATTTAAAATCCTGGGTCATCTTCCTGTAATTTTGCTCAGCATGGTTTTCATTGCAACATGGTTTTCACAGTCTAAGTATTACATAGTCAGTGCTGCAAAGCACAAAAGGTAGCACATTGTATTATCTGAGTGCTATTAAAATGTATAATGAAAAAGCCATGCATTAACAAATTGTATCTTACAAATAAATTTTTAAAGCAACACCCTGAGCTTCAATACTCCACAGATAATGTATTACAGATTTATACTCTGCCTTAATTTGATCTGTGCATCTAAGAAGGAAATATATGAGATTAATACAATATTTTTAAATTTTGTGAGACGTAATCCATGTAACACATGGGTTTCTATGTGTAGGTACACTTATTTTGTTTCTGTTTTACAGCAGGATTTAATTCTGAAACGTAATTATCTACTGAATCATATGTACAGTATAGGAAACTAGTAAACATAAAAAAGCAGATTCTTACCATGGGATTACACCCACACACACCCCACTCCACCCCCCGATTTGACTATTGTAGGAAACCTGGGCTAGTGTTTAAGATATTTATATGAATTTTGATCTTGGTTATTATTGGGAACCACAATTAATTCCATTGTTTACATTGAATATTATATATCTTATTAATTTCTACAATGACGATTAACAAAAACAGTCTCAAGTATGCAAAAAAACCCCGCTACATCAGTTGCATAATTCTACCATAGAAAAAGTCTCTGCAGTTGAAAATAGACTAGTGTCTCACCTCTGCTATTCAGGCCTGAACAGTCTGTGCAATTAGAGATAATCTAAGCTTGTAAAACTTTAAAGCAAGTGTATGGTTGTACATACTTTGAGTCTCATGAACTTCAGTAACTAGCACGATGCAAAGCAAATATGACCATCTTTGCAGAATTGAGGAGCAAATACGATGTCCAACAGATGCATAAAAATAGTACTAGCTCAGCAGAAACTACTAGAAACCACCTTAAATATAGGGCTATTTGGTCTTAACTTAGCCAGTTTGAGTTGAGGATGATTCCAAAGGACTGGTTTAAGCCTAGACTTTTCATGCTTTTGTATTTGGTAGTCCTTGTAACAGGGGCTAGGGCATTGCAGTCCATTACTCTGGGATATGTAAAAGATAGCATGGTGTATCTTCACTTGGCTGCATGAGTTGCTTTGGAAACTAACAATGGAAGTGTGTGTGAGGCAGAAGTATCTTTTAGGAGCTTGGGAGCTCTTCAGTAGATTGCTGGGAAGCATGGGATGCCATCATACTCACTGAAAAGGCCTGCACAGCCTTGAAATGTCCTATATGAATCCTGACTTTCTTGGAAGGTTACTTTATATAGTAACAAAGCCTCTTGTCTCTTTTCCCCTACTTGTTCAATAAGTGAACAAACCACTGAAAAGCCTGTAGGTGATAAAAATATTCCTTGAAATCATCTCAAACAGAATGTAGCCACAAGGTAAAATTCTTCCAAGAGCAAAAATTGGTCATGCATGATTACTTTCTGACACAAAAAATAGCTAGCTCAGAGTTTATATCATCATTAAATAAATGGGAACTAACAAAAAGTCCTTTTTTCTTTCTCTGTCGTTATTACTGCAGAATGTTTTGACAATGTTTTCTGAGTCAATTTGGACCAACTCAACCTTGCCCTCATTTTGTATAATGATTTACACAAATGCAGAGTGGCTATGTAATATTACATTTTGGATTTCATAGCTTTTTATTGCCATTTTGGTAAGCATGTACAGGACAAGTGAAGGGGATGGGAGGTAAGTCTTAGCGGTGACCAAGAGGAGCTCTTCTGCAGTAACATGGAAGGAACGCTATATTGTAGTGTAGCTTACCCTCACTGCTAGATTTGTCATTGATGGACTAGATCAACTTGACGCAAACTCTAGACACGTCTCTACTCCTCATTACTAATAAGAGTAGACTGCCTTCTGATTTACTATGGACAACATTCTGCTAACATTAACCATACTGAATAATAACTTCCTCTCATGTAACATCAGTGAAGCTCATAGCAGAGTGTTATCTGATACGACTGAGTATATCTGAATTATCTCCTTTTCAGGAAGCCATTTCTGAGGGCAGGCAGCTCACTCTGTTGCTTACCAGAATATACACAGTCTTTGGAAACAATGGCAGCTAATGACAGCCTGTAGTACTACTACTGCTTTTCCTTTCAGTCCCGGCACTGCAATCCATTATATCACTGTGTGAATAAGAGCAAATGGGTGCATGTTAAAAAAAAAAAAAAGTCAATAAAGGCATTGCTCTTCACTCATCTTACTCGGGTCATCAGCACAGATTTACTGAGTGGTTTAGTGAGCGTTAGTTCCTCCTTCCTATTGTCAGCAGTCAGTTCAGCTTTCCTGCCTACATCACACCACAGCCCCATAGCCCTGCTGCTCTCCCTGTCTCCCTACCAGCTACATCCTCCCCTCCTTGGACAGTCAATTACTGCTTTACACAGTCAGTCCCTTTGAAGGGGGACTCCACTGGCTCCACTCCTGAAAGAAGATTCTACTGAAAATGAAAAACAAAAAGGTACAAAGTTCAAAAACTATAAGCTGTATAACTCAATGGTCAAAGGGAATGGAGATTAATGCTGACTGTAAACGTTTAACAACTAGAGCATTAATCAAATTATGTGAGGTCATTGTCCTCCACTAAGATTGACCACAGAGCAATGAATAATAAAATGCAATGTCTTCCACATGTAAAAATGAAGAAATAAGACTGAAATCCAGATTCTGATTTGGCTCTCACCCTTTTGATCAGAGATTAGTAGTCCTACATATCACTAAAGTCTCTAAAATTGCCAGATGAGCTCTAAAATGGAAGCAGAGCACTTTAGAGATGAAACAGTTATCAGTCCTGCCCTTCTGTGCATTCAGTATTTGAAAAGAGCACCTTCACCCCCGCAAATAAGAACAGGTAAACATTCAAATAATAATTATTACAGCCACTTGATATTTGGCAGAACAAAGAGGTGGCTATGGGACAGAAATTGCCTTTCCATAGGCTACTACTCAGTCATGCTGTCACTGAGCCCATCAGACATACATGGGCTCATGTAGGAGGCAGGATAATTCCTTCTTTGTATCCATTACAGGGAGTAGGCTATTTAACAAGCAGGTGAGAGGTTACTTGCTCCTTAAGCAAGCAAGGAGCAGGGAAAACACACTGACCAATGACAGTTTGTACCCTGGTCTGACTGTATTGACTATTTCACTGCACACTTGCGATCAAAGCAGCCGGGTGTCAGCCAGCAGCTAGCTTAACTGCATAGGCAGGGGAAATGCTGAAATGCATCACATCCACTTTTCCTTATGACTGTGAGATGAACTGTAATCTTGAGAGTAAGACTAGGTGTGAGGTTCTGGTTCAAAGTCAAGTTATAAAATCCAGAAACCTATTCCATTCCCAGCATGATACTAATGGAATATCTCAGTGGTGAGTGCTTGTTTGAGAGCTGGTATATAAAAGAGCATAGATATAAGTGATACTTATGTGCTGCAAACTTCAAGAAAAATGACAAATGCACTGTAGTTCCCATTATGATGATTAGCTATGAGTGGAATTCTCAGGTCAGTTTGGATATTTTTTGCTTATTGAAAATACTCAAGACATTATAGAGGCGGGGGAGTGGGGGGCAGGATGCTGTCCCACATTTCCTTCTTTGTGTTTTCCTTTAAAGCTGAAGATACCACTAAATGAGAAGTCATCTGAGAAAGTAAGTTGCTTGGGTTAGACCCCATCGCTGGTGTGTTTGTACAGAACATGGCAGGGCTCCTGGGTCTGGGACCATGTCCTCCCAGCCACCACTGAACAAGTAAGTTCATTCTGGGGGGCTGAGGCATCAGGCACATGGTTGCCTTATTCTTGTTCAAAGAACTATGTACCCTTTTAAGGCAACTAGCCCTATTCAAGACAACATCCGTAGCGGCTTGCTGACTTCTTTAAAACTGAAGTCTCCAACTCTTGTGCCAAGCCTTGACTTCTTTTCAGTGTCCTGCCTCTGGATGCTAACACATGGGTAACTCAGAGGCTGAGTTACCACTCCTGGACCTCTTTACCATACCTGAACAGACATCTGCAATATTATGACACAACAGAATTAAAATTCAAGACTTGCATTAATTTATTAGAAAGAAAATCTAGGTGAATATATTTTGCACTCTTGCTATATAGCCACATGGTTTTCTGTACAGAATGCACTGTTCCAATGTACTTTTTTCATAAGGCCATTGACAGACTTCATATCCAGACCGTGAAAGAAAAATACTGGTAAAGCTTACTAGATTTCAGTGTGATCTAAGGTATTCCACATTATAAAGATAAAGTGCCTGTGCATTAATTTTGGTAAGTAAATTGGCTATGGAATAAAGACAATATTCTTTTCTATAGTGAATTATTGCAAACCTGATTTTTCACTTCTTTCTCGGAAGATCACTATAGCAGATCAAATAATATATGATCCAGTAGAAAACGTTTCTTCTTTCTCTCTCTCTCTCTTTGCCACCCGCCCCCTTCCCTTCATCACTAGGAGAAAAAGTTTCATGAGGACAATATGTATATACAATTGTATTCTGCTGTATTTTGCTTCACTTTTGGGTAAAGGTGGATTTTTTTCCCCCAAGGGGGAACTCAGTCATTTCAAGGCCATGACTTCTATTATCTTCTTGCCTGGACATCTTAGATCTATTCAACTGTGAAATAGCTTGTCCCTATATTATGCAACCTTAATAATTCTCTGGTGTTACTCACAGATGCTCAGGGTGGAAGCATCACCTCTAGGAAAAGAAGGTAAGAAGTTGGATGTGCCACCAGAACTTTAAAATGGGAGGGAAGAGGGGGAAAAAAAGAAGTTCATGTATCTTAGGAAAGTGCAAAATAAGAAAATTGAAAAATTATCTCTGAAAACTAATAAAATGTCTTTGAACAGGGTATGGGATATCTTTGAAGAGCAAATGCCAGCTGTTTGTGGAATTTTCCATTATGCAACTGAGCATTTCATGCCAGCAGAGAATTTTTTTCCACTGTCTAGACTCAGTAAGAAACCTAGCTTGTATATATACTCATATACATGCTCTTACATTATGGAGATGACAGAAGTGACGCCACAGTTAAAGATGGTTGGTTGAAATGTACAGTTAAAGCAGTAGTAAAATCCCTTTTCTACACACTTCAGTGACTGAATGTGCTATCCAACTTTGACAACCTAACTCTTTAGAAGAAAATTAAATTCTGGCTTTGTTTTTGGTAAATAACGTACGGGCTTGCAGTGGAATTCTCCTCCTTCTCTTGTTTGTTCTTTGTTTACAGGTTGGATTAAAACTTTCAAAATGTTTCATTTTCATTTTCATTTAAGGCATTTGTAGCAGATATGTGGTCCTTTCCACAGCCAAAGGCAACTGTAGGATATCAGAAAAATTCCAATATTCTGTGCTTCAAGATTTTTTCTGTATATTGTACTGTTTTGGGAAGGGGTATGTGTGAATGTGTGTGTGGATGACAGGCTGCTCACATGGAAGAGTGAGGCAGAAGATGCTTTTGTACAGCCTGAGCAACACCTTGACAACAGATTAAAGAAGTAGGCTTTTGAGGTAATATGGCAGCTGAACAAATTTTGGAGCTGTAAACATAAAAAACAACCTCACTTGATTCTCTGTATGCTCAAGAAGGTAGGATTTTGTATATTTTTGTAAATAAACAGAAATGCAACAGTTCCACCATTTTTTTCTTGCTTAACCAGAATACTCTCAAAAACATTAAATATTGATTCTGCAACTTTTGTCAAAAAAGATACTACAAACCATATCCTTCCAGGCATTCTTTAGCTAAAATAGTATCTTCTCCTCCTGCTCTCCTGGTGATATAATACCCATCATCCAATAACATCTTTAACATAGTCCAATTCTGACATTTTAAATGTGAACAGATTTAGCTTCTGTTTTGCAGAATACTCTATAGTGACCCACACAGAGGTTAATCAGTAAGCCTGCTCCAATCTCCAGATACTTTTATTTTACCTTATTTCAAATCAAATTTTTAGGCCAAGACATAGAATAAACACCAAAGAGAATGTATGCTAGTGCTTTGAGTGACTGGAAGATGAAAGGTGGGCATGGAATTGTATGGGTTGATGAAATTTTGCAGAAGAAAAGTTAAATAGCAGAAACTTTAAGTGGTGCATGAAGCAAAGGCAGATTGGTATTTGCGTGGAGCCTGCATCTAAGGTAGATTCCACTTTTATGAGGAGAAATGTCCATGTGATTCCTCCCCCACCCCCTCCCT
>NW_009259980.1:9172-20906 GCF_000687185.1 Egretta garzetta
AATTCCTTTCTGATTTTCATACTGTTCTTTTTCAAGAGCAACTGTATATTCTTTAAAATTGTTTAAATGTCAGATGATGTTGTCTCAGGTGGTTCTGTAAAAAAACATTTAAAAAAAACATTTTATCTAAAATATTTTTTCATTCCCTCAATAATTCAGTTACAGATTGTTTTGACTGTCTTTCTGATAAAATACTGAAAGCATTATAACAGGTAAAATATAAATTTGACAGGCAAAAACATTTTAACAAAGTATGGCTCACCTCTGCTGCATCACACAACTTTGTTAGCAATTATAAACACCAACTCCAAACACTCTGAAAGGTTTTCAAAGAATTTAATGGTTTACAAATGTCCATCCACATAAAAGTAGCATAATTTTTTTAAATCACTGATTCAGACTTATATGGAAATACCTGGTTCTGATTATTTTTTTCAATGAACTTTGGGACCATGATGGATCTACTTGATTCTTTAACCAAACTAGCAGTAATTTGGTACAGGCTGCAAAGGAGGTAAAGGCCTAAGCTGTAACTGGGCTAAGAATTTCTCTAGTTCCTATCTCTTCTCTGAAAACCCATAAAGGAGTAGAGTGATACAGTGAGCATTGATGGATATAAGTGTGGAACACCAATCATGCAATTAACACATCAATAGCAGGTGGCTTTTCTAAGAATTATTTATCAAGCATCAAAGAAAGTTGTGGAGACAAGGAATCTCATGCACACCTTTTCCATTGCATGCAATTTGACTAAAAGCCAACCATTTTATTCCATAAATATGGCAGCCTAAGTGAGCTAAGCAACCTGGCTGCGTGGATGTGATCTCCCCTTGAGCTGGGACACCACTCAAGGTTGCTCCTCGGGGCAGAAAGACCTTTCACCTTTCATCTCCTGAACCATTTGACTTTCCTGAATCACCCAAGCTGTTCTGCTGAGAGCATTTGCTTAAATATCTTGCTGGTCCATGGTCCATGGGTTGTTTTGGGTTTTTTTTTTAAACATTATTTATGGTGTTAATTTCCACTGCTTAATCACCAAGGTGATTAAGTGTTTGCTCTAGGAAAGAATAAACCACAAATGCATATGCTAAATAGCAGTAGTGATATCATACTTGATTAGGTGTTAGTTTGGTGAATACTGAAGTGGGAGTGAAAAGAAGCAGTTATCCTGTGAGAGGACTTCCACTTCACATGACAAATAAATATTTCTATATCAATCCTCCCCATCATCAGGGAGAAGGTTGTGACCTATCACTTCAACACAAACATCCTCTTCTTAATTTTATTTTAGAGCTGAAGTCCTGAGGGAAAAAATAAATTGCGTGGGGGAAATGGTGCAAGTATTGTGATAGCTAACCTCATTACAAATTAGGTAGTGAAGTACTTTAACATGGAAAATGGACCTTGTGCCTTCTGCAAAGTCATAATCTTACTCTTAATGTTTTCATAGTCTAATTAATATAAACATACAAGTCTGAATAATTGCTTTGGGGTCATCTTAATTAGAACTTCCATCTTTTAATTGGCAAAGAGATTCATTAAGATATACCCTCAACTGTCCATTAAATCCCATCCCTTATATTTTATGAAGAATTATCCTATCTCTACTCAAGTGCAGGCCAAGAATACTAATCCTACCTCACTCTTCTGTTCTGCCAGCAGTAATGCTACAAAAAAAAATTCCTTGCACACATATACTAAATCACATGGAAACCCTGGCATCTGGCTCCCTGTGTTTTCCATGTATGGATGAGCAATGGAAGAAATGGCTGTCGCCACTATAAGTCCTACCCTGGAAGTCCAGAGGAAAAGAAAGGGCAGAGCAGACAGAGTACTGCCCCAAGGTGGAAGGACCAAAACAGAGACCAGCCCTCTTAGAGGAGCACTGGACATGTCCAAGCTTTGTCAGCTGCTTGACAACCTGAAAAAGAGGAGCTGCAGGCCTGTTGCCATGGTAGGATGCCGGGAAATTCCTGAGGTGGGGAAGGATGGGCAAAGACTTTAAAAAATGGTTAGTGTGAGAGTTTTTTAATAAACAACTTTCTTTCATCCAGAATGCATGAATTCTCATTAATTTCACAATCTCAGCACTATAAACTGGGTTAAGTACACCTGCACTGAGTTTTCAGGGGAAATTAAGTGACAACTGAAAAAATTTGGAAGATGGCATTTCCATCCAAGTGCCTCTGCCAGGTGTAAAAATTTCTGCAGCTTTTTACAGCCAATCCTTGGTGCTGCTCTTGACATGTCATCAGATGGGGTCCAATAGACCTCTTAGAACAAACTAAAGCTGTGTTTGTTTTGAGTATGCCCAGAATTTGTCCAGTCTGGGAAGATGCATGCCTCTGCAAAAATTGAGGTTTCTTCATGAGAAACAAAATCTTAACTACCAGCCTATGGCAAATCAATTCTTTCTGTACTAGTAATCGTGCAAAGATCACTGAGGATAGACTGGTGTCAGAGCGATTAAATGTAGAGCTTGTGGAGTAAAGTTAGCGGATTTTTTGCCAAGTCAGATACTTCTTGATTAAACACTTGAACAAAAAGCCAACATTTCCTCCTTCTGATAGAGATTCCATCTTATCCATTCAATGTTCAATGAAAAGTGTGCTTGGGGGTGCTGAGTTATACTTTAACAAATAGTGTCTGTTAAAATCATATTTACACAGGGATGGACCCGGAGCTGTGATCCCACCAGAACTCCACAGCCTTAGAGAAAGCTGGGAAACCAGATGGCTTGAGATAACCACTAGAAGTTAGAGTTTCTTTCAGTGTTTTCCTCAGAGGAGAACATATAAATAGCTGTCCCATGGACTGATACAATCTGTATTCTTCCTGTTTCTCTTTTACCAAAAAGAACACATTCCTACCACAGCTGCATATAAAAATTTAGGTAAGTTAGTTAGAAAGTGGGATTGGAGGGTGGGGGCTGTATAAGAGATTCAGACTTCTGTATAACAGCTCAGAAACTGCAAGTGTAAACAGTGTCTGTTTCTTACAAAACCACCCATGCCCTGCCATGAACAGAAATACCTCTTTCTAGTGTTTCCTTCAAACATAGATTTAGAAAGAAAAACCATAATATACCACAAGATAAAACTATGGAGAATATGCTGCTTCAACCTGTGAAGCCAGGCACACTCTATTAATAACATTGTATAGCACAGAAATACTGTACAAACAAACCCCCTATATTAATAACAATATATTTGCCTTCAAAATTATTTTGGTGATCCAGTGAAGCCTCAAGTAGCAATGTGCCTTCATTAATGTACCAAGCCAGATGAGAATGTGCAGGACCTTTATTAGTTTTTCATTAAAAACTAAACAAAACATACATTATCTCACACACTGCTAATCAAAAGGGATAAGGGGTTTCAATGTAAGGAATAAGACCCAGCTGCCCTTTCTATTTTTTTCATAATGAAATGCTGCTAAATGTTTAGATGTTAACAAATAAAAATTACTGTGGAAAGAAACTGAACGTCCTTGAAGAAAATCCAGCCAGTTGAGGGAAATGCACAGTCTGCAAAACACACATGCACGTAATGGTCAAAAAGTCTGGGCCTCCTCAGTTCCACAGTTTGGGGACTTATTTCAACTGTTTTGGAACCGGTGGCCCAGGGCAGTTCCTGTAATAACTATTACAACAGCTTTGCGTTAAAACTGGAAAGCATAACCATCATCAGTGATGGAAGGCACTAGAATAACCTGTCAGCACATGTTCTGCCCAGAACACCACCTCATGAGAGTCGCTCTAGACCATTAATAACAGAAGCAGAGGCTATTGTTATTGTGGAAGCAATGTGCTTGTGTATCTATGCGTGCATGAGATGGAGAGCCCACACCTCTACTTGTCTGTAGTAGAGACTTGAGAAAAGCTGGAGAGAGTGAAAAAACACGAGAGGAATTTTGCAGCCTGGCAGACCAGCATATAAAGGCAGAAGCTGTGAGCAAAGACACTGCTGCTTCTTGTTTGATTCCTCCAACATTCAGGGAAACAGGTCTGTGTTCTCTGAAAAAAAGCCTAGGTCTGCTTCAAAAAGCCACTGACCTTCATCACGTATTTCTTCTAAGCAGGATACCCTGCAAAATCCTGAATGTGTTGCTGAATGCTCAGGTTAGAGGAGCAATAGTTGCTTCCAAGTTGTCTTGTCATCCCAGTGACATTACTGACACCCAGGCCTTTGAAGGACTCTGGCATCAGGGGACCTCCCACAGGTCATGTGAAGAAATCAAATGAAAAGTTTAATCATATTTCACTTTCTGAAATGAAGACTCCCTCCTGACATCCTGGCTGCTCAGAATAATTCCAGCATTGTTATAACACATTAATTTCTCTCAGGTGAAAGAAGGTGCCTTCATCAAAACATTTCAATGCAGGGACATGAAATACAAGCAGATTGGGGTTGTGAGTGAAAGCCATGCATTAGAAACCTTCTCATCTACAACCTTCCCTATCCTCTGGGCATAAATATCCCTTCTCTGACAGGGTCCTCGAAGCACTAAATCCTGTAGGTCTGCATCTGAATGTCACAGCGATGAGCTACAGCCAAGTGTGTGACACACACCGGGCTGATCCGGCGCGGGGCTGTGGAATTGCTCTGCCGCAACCCAGCTGTCCTGAAATGATATAACACATAATAAAACCAGGACAGGTACTGAAGAAAAGTTACTCTTAGGAAATATGTCCATCCAGGTCTGTTTGCTTGGAACTTCTTTACTTCCTTACCAAATGGAAAATATGTTCAAACTAGAAGAGAAATAAATAGCAATTTCAAAAATTGCCATTCTTCTGATTAAAGACAGTTATTGAAGATCTCTACTTTTGTATGGATCTATACTTCTATATAGGCTTGTGTCTATCTTACAGGACCTTGATAAATAAATGACAGATAAGTGACAATGGAATACAAAATGGACATCTTCATATAGATTACTTTCCTTGATATCACCTAAATCATAAACTTTATGGTGGATGAGTCATCTCCTGCCCAGTCTTCATTGAAAATAATCCTGGATATTATTCTTCTGTCTTGCTAAGAGAGAAGCACAGCAAGGCTGGAACCAGTCTGGTACTCACAGTCTGATGCTTGCCTTTAGTACCAGGCAGAAGGCAACTGAACTGTCAATTTTGTGGGTACATCCCTGCATAGCGATGACTTCGAAGCTATTTGTCCAGGAATTTGGGAAAACAGAGTCAAAATGTCTCTCAGTCCACACCAGTCAGGACAAGAGACGAGGCCGGAATGGCTGCTTCCCTGCCTCCAGGGTCTCCACCGAAGAGGTCCACATATTCAGGATTGTACAGGAGCTGCTTAGTGCCTTGCAATCATACTTACCTTGCAAGAGCTCCAGACATCCTGTTTAGATTATCTGGTTAAAAAGTTGCAATTAATCAGCCACTAAAGTCTGTTTATGCATGGTCTGAGGAGGTCTCAAATTCTGAGCCCACCCACATCTCTTTTTTTCAGTTTTTGCTAAGCATATAATGGTGGGTTTAAGTAGAAATTCAGATTCTCCCTCTACCAGGACTGCTTTTTTTTATTTTGGTCAAAACTGAGGCAAACTGAAAGCTAATTGTTTCCTGCTTCAAGCACAATAGAGTGTTTATTGGAATGTTCCCTATAATCTTATCTGAAATGTTATAGGAGCTCAGTAATAAATGAGCTTCCAATTAATTAAATGCAGCTGTCCATATAGACAGATCACTCCAGAAACTGTTTCTTTTTTTCCTTCTCTTGCAGCAGCACCAGTTGCTACAAAGTGGGAAGAAGATGTTCACTGGAGTTTAAGACAAAACATCATGACTGCAGAATATTTCACTCATGGTGAAATTCATCGTTAGTGAATTAATATTAAAAACTAAATAGAAATATCATTAGTTCCACCGTTAGAATGTAATTTATTTGGGTACAGTTTTTGCACTTGCAATTTTTTTTTATTTAAGCATTCTAAAATTGGTACTGTAAAATTGGAACTTCTGTCATTTTTAATGGGTTTTTTAATAGCATTTCTCTCTAATTGCATTTAAATTACATTTCAGAGAATTAGCATTCATTCTTGATCAAGAAAATATGAAATAAAACAACAGTTATTTGTGTGTCAGAAAGGAAGAAAGGATGATTCTTTTTTTTTTTTGCAAATGTTAGTAGTGGGATAAAGGGGCTAGTTTCAAACCATCTACATATTTTGAGCCAGTTTACTGGTGTTTGGGTGTCAGGAGAGTTCTGAAAAAAATCAAAATAGACGCTTTTTTGCTTTACTTGGCTAAATACTCCATGCATTTGCAAGGCACAAAAATTAGGATGCAGGACACTGCAAAGGAAACTGGCCTAAATGCATTCATTCCGCTACAGTGCTAAGGAGTTGCTAAGGAGTAAACTTAAAGCATATCAGCTGCTCCATGAAGATGCCCCTTTGGTGTGCTCTGTGCTACGCACACTGTGGGGAAGGCAGGAAATAGCAGTGAACTCTTTGGCTTTACTCTAGGACACTGGCTGCAGAGTAGCCAGTGTGCTATGTGGCCATATCTTGGCTACCCCGTATACCAGGAAAGGCACTTATAATATTTATGTGTGGGCACTAACAGGTAAAAAGAGAGAGCAGACATTCTTGAATCATCTGTGCTTTGGGTTTCTAGGAAACTGCTGGCTTATGTATCTGTATGCAGTGTAGAAGCGTGGTAGCA
Organism: Egretta garzetta; assembly: GCF_000687185.1. Taxonomy (NCBI): domain Eukaryota; kingdom Metazoa; phylum Chordata; class Aves; order Pelecaniformes; family Ardeidae; genus Egretta; species Egretta garzetta. The sequence continues at coordinate 15,864 of NW_009259980.1, forward strand.
TCTCCTGATTTCCTGATGAATAGAGGTTCAAGCACCTTAGGAATGGTGAAAGGAAAGAAAAATACGTTCCTTTGCTACCTAAGAACATATTTGGTACAGAACAATCAAAGACAAAAGGAAGGATAGAGGGAGGAAAGGGGTTATACCTGAGCTACAAGATTCAGGATACTGTCAATGGTGGCTGGTGCAACACCTCCTGCTTCAGGCCGTGCTAAGCCTTAGCAATAACTTGGGGCATGATTTTGGATTCATAAGGTAGGAAAAAGTCCAATTTCTCACTGAAAGAGATCATGCTGGAAATAAGGGATAAAATTTATGTATGAGAAAAGTTTCCAGGGACTTAAAAACAAGGCAGAGCAAAAAAGGCCTTCCTACCACTCAAATTAAAAGCGTGTCTCCTCAGCAACCTGACACTAGTGAAACAGTTGAAGTCCCACCAGCAAGGAGCCAGATAGCAAAGGTGCCTTTTAGAATAACACCCATTTCAGGTGCATCAAGGAAGCAACACTGAATGACCAGGGAAAGAAAAATCTATTCCTTTTGTCTTGGTGCTACAGGCTTTCCTGAGCCAGTGAAGTACTCACAGAACTGAAGCCTGTGATCTTTGAGCTAGGAAAAGGGAGGGAGCTGGACAGAAATGCCGATGACCTGGAAGGAGAAGTTAACACTGGCTCAGGCTGCTCTGCTCTCCCTGATGGCCTGCAGAGCCAGAGGGCTGCAAGAGGTAGGTATTTCTCATCCTCGCCTGAGAGAAGTGTGATGCTGAACACATCCAGTGTTCTGGGTAGAACAGCTAAACCCTATGGTCTGATGCACCAGCATTTGCGTTTTATCCTCACAGTTATCTGGGTGTGCGTGTGACTTTGAAGCTGAAGTTCCTGCACGGAAAGTCATTGTTAAAACATTTTCATCCTGGACCTGTGTCGGTGCCTGCTTTGACATGGAAAGCTACAAAGGCTGAGCTGGTCTGCTTAAAAACTTTCGTCTGTCTACCTTTAACTCCATTCATAGCAAACCCAGCTTGAGCTTGAGTCTCAGCAGCTGGTAGATTTTTGTTCTTTCCAAAAAGTGTCAGTTCCTCCACCTGAAACAGTGTGCACAGCCCTTGCTTTGAAGCTTATCCCTGGTAAGAAATCACTGTTACTGAAATCTCTCACTAGGGCATCAACTTGTCTCATCAAATGTTCTTTATGAGTACTCTTTGTGATTTTCTTCCCCTATAATTTATACTGGAGAACATCATTCAGAACAAAAATTAATAACAGTAGCCTCTGAAGATAGTGTGGTCAAACTGATCCAGATTTTTCTTAATGGCCCTTGCATCTGACTTACCATTGCACCTGATTGCCTTCCTGTCATTTATGTGTGTAGTCTCTGCTGCTTTGTACGGCTGGAGAATATCATATTTGTTTAGAGCTGCAGAGCTGGAAGACCAAATCTCTTGGTCAAATTCACAGAGAAAAAAAACCTAAGCAGCAAAACTAATAACTGGATTGAAAATTTAACCTAGGGTTTTAAGCATATATTCTGTCTACAGTTTGGTACAAGTGACAGCTGTTGATTGCCTGAACTTTTATTAATGTTGGAATAACATGGGGAGAATTACTAGATTGCTTTCTGAGATGAAAACTGAGTCATTTGTGGTCACGTTCATATTCTTACTACAGTTGCTTTCCACGATCGTGACAGGTAAAAATAGGAAGTCATAAATATTTATGCAGAATAGAGCTTAGGGAAGCACAGCCAGAGCATTACACAGGCATTTGTATCTATGAGTTTAGGGCATATTTGTCCCTTAAAAGAGGAGACTTAGCCTCAGCAGTTCTTCAGGTCCCCACTATCCAGGTGTTTCTTCAATTCAAAAACCACAGTTTGCTAGGATGATTTTATTAGTCATACACAGATATTAGTCATGCACATAAAACACAGAGCCCTTTATTAAAAGGTGTTAGCGAGCAACTAAGTTTTGGAGAATTCATTGGATTATTTTTTTTTTTTAATAAAGGGGCATTTTAAATGTTTGTTGCTTTTAGAGGTTATGGCTCAGTTGCATATCATCCAGGCCGTAATGTAGAATGACATTTGGGTTAGAGAAGAGCTGTTACTGCAGTAATTGTTCATCCATATAGATTTTCACTGAATAATTTCCATTTTAGTGTATATATTTGCCACAACTATTTCGATTTTAAATGTTCTGTCCAGAAGATTGCAAATGTTGATGATGTTTAATATGGCATTTTAAAGACAAAAGGCACCCATGGTAGGGAGAAGTGATGGGTTAAGAGAATGACAGCAGGGTGACACCAATTATTTAAAGGTTATGAAATAAGACCTACTTCATAATGGACCTGTGCAGAATAACAAGGATACTTGTTACCTTCTGAATAACTGGGTTCATAGATTATACAGCTAGATTATAAGGTCTGATCTAAGGCATAAATCACAGGGTTTTGCTGAATCTATTTTTGTTTGAATTACAGCACGTCTTCTAAGAAAAAAATCCCAACTTTATTCTTACATTGTCCTATAGCCCTTAAGAAATTCAGGAAAGGCTGCCAATAATATGAAATGTGAATTATCCTTTCCCTCTGTCTCTCTCTCCTCCCTCTCCTCTCCCCCCACCCCTAGACATATGGAAGAGACACCCGATCAGAGAGAGTCTGCAATTCTCTCACAGGTATCGAGTGGAGCTACCCCAGCTGAGGATTTGTATACTAGTGGTAAGCAATTCAGCTGGGAAGGAAGCATCTTCTGTAAAATCTTCACATTATAAAAGCTGCAGGCTCTGGATTTTACTAGCCTTTGAATATCCTACTTTTGATCCTTTTGAGGGAAAGGCCTCATATATTTGCAAACCCTTAGGCATGTCCTTTTGAACTGTAAAGACCATAGAAGATTTTCACGCTGCATGAGTTTTGTGTGACTTAAATTTTTGTGGGGTGAGCATGCTTGAGACCAGAGATAAGGCTGATAGAAAGGGACCAGCTAGATAATAACTGTGTAGGGCTCCAAGCCTTCAGAGTGGGCAGTAGTTAGAAGTGTCTTAAAATGGACCATAATTTTTTTTAATCACTTTCACTTAGTCCCCTGTGCAGTCTTACAATTAAAAAGTATGCTATTATCCCTTTCAAAAACTTACCAGGCATAGCAAGAAGAGATATTTTTGCTTATTAGAATGAATGGATATAGTAGGAAAAAAGAGACACACATCTCAAAGCTGGTCTTCAGGTCTTAATTCATGTGAATAGAGATTTTGGTGACTTGGCAGAGTTGAGTTCTGAAGGTCAGTATACAAACTACTAGGTGATCTTTCTGGTTTAACGCATTTGGATATTTTGTAGACTTTATGTAGGACTGAAGCTAAAAGAAACTGCATACAATTTAAAGCCATGCAACAAGTCGCTCTTTCCTAGGTCCGCCCCGCTGTGTTAGGTCTAGTGAAGACCAACAGGAAGGTCTGACTTGTACTGCTATAAAGCTCTACATTAACCAAAATTGTGTTTCGTTACTAGAAACTAACCCTGGGAATGAGTAGAAATAACTATAACGTTGCATTTAATATTGTGGTGTGAAATTCATCGTATGCACTTGAAAAACCAGTGTGTTGATTACATATCTTAAACTCTAGATTACTGAGAAAGAAAATGTAAATGCTACTTCATTCCTTTCCTTAGCCTTAGTAATGCAAAGTCAACAGTGAGTGCAAATAAGTGCAAGTAAAAGCATGGGTATTCTTATGAAAAGAGCGAAACCTCCAAAACTCTGGCATCAAAGCAGTTCCTGCTCAGTGGCAATCAATGTCAATGATTCAGCCCTTTGAAAGTAAAATACAAAGTAAGTGGGATTGAAAACAACTGGGCACTGAAAGTACACAACAAGTCCATGACCCAGATGAAGATGTACGTGCATGACAATGTGGCCCGTACTATTTCTCTACTGGTCTTTGCAGTTGTCACAGTTCTCTGTTTCATTGATTAGAATAAAAGGACAGAACACCTAAGGTTTGTGATCATGAGTTTTAAAATGTTTCAGACCTGAAAGACTTTTATTTGAAGGGGCACACTGCTACATCACTTTAATTTTTGTAATAATTCAGCTGGTGTTATTTGAACATCCTCAAATCATTTTTTATTTTTCAGAGATCCAGCTTGAAACTGCAAGATGATGTTCAGATATTTTTTCCCTCTAGCATGTGGCAATTATAATGTATCAGAGTTTATTCCATGTTCTGTCAATCACCATAGTAACCTGTACTCTCTGTATTTAATAGGAAACAAAAAGTTATTTATTTGACAGGGTTGGAGTTCTGGGAAGCATTGGTTTATGAACATTGGCGAAATATTTTAAGGGGACTATTTGCTTCTCAGGTTGTTATGTGTACCAGTAATTTGATCTTCATCTCTCATGCAGACTTCACAAGAAGAAACTGATTATAGTCAAAATGTATTCATTAGGACTACAGCTATTTTCTACTCTTACCGCTTGTTATATAAAGCTAGAGAGTGCTCTACTCAGTCCAGTTGTTTATGTATATGTAAAGCATAGTAAAAGTACCTTGCTAGCTATTGGGCTTGTTTTCTATCCTCAGGAACCAAAGGGATTCCTAAACTGCAAACAAGAGATAGCAATTGCGTATTGTTATTTAATGAAATCATTGCTGTTTAGTATCAAACCGATTAAGGTCTATTTTTTCAAGCCCAAACTGTGCGATTGCCTATCAGATTTTAATAGTTCCTTTGGTGGTGCAAATTGATTTATTCTATTTTATGAAATTACTTTCAGTGTGTTAATTGATCTTTCTGACTGATTACTCTTAACAGGGATCAATCTATTGATCTGTCTCATGAAAATGGTGCCACAAAACGCAGAGACGGCACAGGGGCAATAACTGGTACCCAGAGTGGGGCAGAGGAAGCAGTGGGAAGCCAAAGAGCTCTTTCTGCCCTTCTTTCCCTTGCTCTGTGGGACCCAGACACCAAATCTGCCTTCTTGTTGAACTTTTCCTTAAGCAAATTTTAGCCTCAGAGGGCAAGCTGTAGGGAA
>NW_009259980.1:21171-50101 GCF_000687185.1 Egretta garzetta
TAGGGAAACCAGGGTGATTGCCCATGCAGTTTTTCCTTATGAAGACATTTTCAGTACTCTGGTGGAAACATGCCATGACATGACATCTCTCAGAAATGTTTATACAGCAACCTGTCCAGAAAAGACATGGCCATTACATTTCTGACCTCCTCTACCTGCAATGAATGCTTCATTATTAAGCTTCATTATTATATATATATAAACCACTTAATTTTTTTCTACCTTTACAACTTACCTAAACCATAATTACAATCATACGTTATTGAGTTAGTCTCCAGTCCGTCAAGCATTTGTGTATTCTACCTATCTTTTGTTAAACATTTTATCATGCTGCAGTGAACCATATTTTACAATGCATACAAATTTAAAGCTTGAATTTCACCAATTCTATAGGGAAAGTTTTACCCAGAAGGGTGAATTTATTTCTTCTAACTCAGGAAGAATTTTGACATTAACTCTGTGACATTAAAATGTACCAAAAAAATAATGGAAAACGATCTATTAATTCAGAACTTTTATTTTATTGGAAACACATGGCTAATATACTTATTTTATACACTTAAATATACATTATCTCCTGCAGAAGCAAATGCAATCAATACCAAACATCAAACATTATGTGTATGTTGATTGTACCAAAAAAACCCTTTCACATTCATATTATCAAATAGGTTTTCTAACCTCTATTCTTAGGAATACAATTTGGAGGATGTGTGTATGCATATGTAAAACAATTATTATCACCTCAGCTCTGTGTGTGCTGGCACTGCAGACTACCAGTTTTGCTGAAGTAATAATTTGGTCATATCAAGGGATGGAAGATCAGATCGTCAAAGCACTATTCAGAAGGAATTGCTGAGTAAGTGCATTGTGTTATTTCTTTCCTGTTAAGAGATTAAACATCATACCTGGATATTATCTCATAAATACCACAGAGTCCTTATCAGATAGATAAGGGAAGACTGGTAGCACAAGCAAAAATCAGAGGCATTAGGAGTTAGGAAATGTTACCTGTGATAGATGCATTTTTCTAGCATAATGAGTTTACTGGAAATGCAGCAGTTTTGCTCTACAAAACAGTTATTCAAAATATTAGCGATGCTTTTTCATTCTAAAACCTGCAGAAGACAGGGGCCTGGGAATGGTACACTCAATGGTTTAATTTTGGAGACTAGGTTCAGGTTTTTGGGCAGCTTTATAACAAGCTAATACTGCATCATCTCCACCCTAAATGTTCAAAGAGGCAGAAGTCTCATTTTCAAATTTATTTAAGGCAAGTCTATGTAGGCAGGTACACAAAGAGACCGGCTTTCACTAGGCACCCTCTGAAATGGCCAACACAAACTAATTCTGAACAGGAAACACATAACTATGCCTAACCTATTAAGTTGCACTGAGCTTTCCTAACAATCAGAATCGGCCCAAGTGCTTCAGCGAAGTGCAGGATCACAAGATTCATGCCTAACTCAGAGCACAGACAGGTAAAATTTGCATTTGCCATTGCAGCTTTATCTGCAAAATGGGTATACAAATATTTACTTTTCACAAAGGTGTGGTATGTTTAAATAATGTAATATTGGATATATTGGACATAGTAAGATCTTGGATAGAAAACTGCATAATGTTGCCAAGAAGGCTAATGTTATCCTGGGGTGCATTAAGAGGAGTGTGGCCAGCAGGTTGAGAGAGGTTATCCTCCCCCTCTACTCTGCCCTAGTGAGACTGCACCTGGAGTACTGCATCCAGTTCTGGGCTCCCCAGTTCAAGAAAGATGAGGAACTCCTAGAGAGAGTCCAGAGGAGGGCAACAAAGGTGATGAGGGGACTGCAGCATCCCCCCTATGAGGAAAGACTGAGCGATCTGGGCTTGTTTAGCCTGAAGAAGAGAAGACTGAGAGGGGATCTCATCAACACGTACAAATATCTTAAGGGTGGATGTCATGAGGACAGAGCCAGACTCTTCCCAGTGGTGCCCAGCGACAGGACAAGGGGCAATTGGCACAAACTGAAACATAAGAGGTTTCGGTTGAATATGTGGAAGAACTTCTTTACTTTGAGGATGACAGAGCACTGGAACAGGCTGCGCAGAGGGGCTGTGGAGTCTCCTTCTCTGGAGATACTCAAAGCCCACCTGGATGATGTCCTGTGCAACCTGCTCTAGGTGAACCTGCTTTAGCAGGAGGGTCGGACTGGGTGATCTCCCAAGGTCCCTTCCAACCCTTGCCATTCTGTGATTCTGTGTGATTCTGTGATAAATGCAAAGCATTAGATCATTAATGCCCACAGTTTATCTATCTATCTTCCACATTCTGATGATCAATGTATGCTTGTATCCTTTTTCCTCAAAATAAAGTAATTATTTCTGAGGTAATGGTGAACAGCTTGTAGAGAACTTATATATATGAGTTGTACATAATTTATGCATTGATGAATTTGCATAGATATTTCATTGCCTCCATAAATGTCATTAGTAGAAAACACTGGTGAGAGATATCACATGCAATCCACCTTTTGTTAATTTACATAGAGGTACAGTACACAGGTCTCACATACCAAATAGAAGACTTTAGCTCAAGAAAAGAAATATAATTGTAGAATGGATTTCCTTGCACAAATGCATGCAAGATTTCAAATAAAGCAAGAAGGTAATATTGATTTTGATATAGACATCCCTAAAAATACAGGCTTTAGAGGGTCAATACTGTATTGATTTAGGTTCTAACTGAACCCCAAAGACCCAGATTCAGCTCCATCCACTTATTATTGATTTGTCTGGCACGCTGAGTTGTTTTCTTTCCAGAAATGCTTTTCTGCTCTCAAATTTTAGCTAGCTCTCCCAAAAGAATGTCTAATACAGTCACAAAGAGCAATTATATTCCTTACAACTGAGCTATTGACTATCGTAATAAAAAGGAAAGACAGAAGTCATGTCAGCTTAGCTTCTGACAGGACCTTACAGTGCTCCTTCATTCAAAAACACTTATGTAATCAACAAGCAATGAGTAATGAGTTGCAAAATATCAGCAGCCCTTTATTTTCCATCAGGTATGACAAAAACTTTATAAAACTGTGTTATTTTTAAGGAATAAAAGACCTTACAACAATAACTAAGACATCAGTCCTTTGCTATTTTACTATAATACCTCTTCTTGGTGTTTTGTTTTTTTTTTTCCCTCTCCTGCTACCTGACATCTAAATGCCTATAATTTTAGACATCAGGACCACATACCAGCAAAAAAATCCACAGGCAGAGAGGTGAAAAATATTATTTTTGCCATTTTTAGACAGTAGTTTCACCTGATGTGCACCTTCAGCACCTTCTTCATCTTTTCATGGGGAGGGGGACAAGATGAAGGAGCACAAAGAGACAGCACAGCTTCTTTAATAAGCCTTAACAGTTTTGCTTTGATTAAATTTGTACTGTGAAATTGAAATCCTTTGGGTAGGGGTAAAAAAACCCTGTTGATGAATCATAGAATAAATCAAGAGAGAAAATAAAGCCATGCTTAGATGAGATTAAACAAGCCATAAAGTTTTCAATAAAACTAGCATGCAGGAAATAGAGACATAAGTGATTGGTTGGGGTGCAAATGTATGTGTGGGCAGGAGGAAAGGGAAGGGTAAATTTGTTTGGGAAGTAAATCCGTTTAGGTCATTATAGTTCAATATGGCCATGATGCCAAAAAACACTTGAGCTTATGTTTGGTTTTAACATGTGAGTCGTTCTCTCAAAATCTGAGTTCTGCTTACTTGCTCAGGCTCAGGTTTAGGTGATTTCATCATAGCCAGGATCCTTTCTTGAATTATATTGCCCCACTCCAAAGCCCATAAGCCAACTAACTGAAAGATCAAATGGCTTTGGATTGGGTATCTACTTGAAGAATCCTTTTTCTGCACACAGAAAAGTGCACACTCTGCTTTCCAATATGGCATTGTGTCTAGAAATGGTAACATATTTTTGCACATACAGAGGCTGAAGGACAAGGAATGACAATGACAGCCAGAGGGGATGTGACATTGTGACTCTGCAATCTTTTAATTTCTGGAAAACTGTTAATATTTTGTGAGAGGTGGCACATGATAATCAGATTTAACTTGGCCAAATTACTATGCACTTAATACTTATTTGTGTGGTACAGTTGGTGGTGCCTGTGCTTGCAGGCTGCAGGGCCACAGTGGACAGCTCTGCCACAAGCATGCCCAAGGACAAGGCAGAGCAGCTCCTCCTATCACCCCAGGAGCACAAGCAGGGCTCTCCAAAGTGTCTCTGTGAAGACAGCTTATGTTGCAGTCATTAACTGCTGATAACAAGAAATTGATACTATGATTGTTCTTTCTACCTCAAGTTTTGGTGGGATTTCTGGGCATGGCAGAGGAATCACTTTGGGAGAAGTATGAGAAGTCCATGGTTCTCTATCACTAATTTTGGCTGATTAGCTCATGAAAAGACTACGAGTTTAAATACTACATGTTTTTCCCCATCTTCTCATTCCTAAGAGTCCATTCTGCTTCCTACCTAGATTCCAATCTTCTATTTTCTAGGGCAGAAAGAAATGTCATTTGGGCTTTTCAGAAATGAACAAGGTAGAAAAGATAGATATACAATACATGTCAGTGTCACCAGGTACCGTAATATTTATTTTTGTTAATTCTGTTTCCTGAGAAACGGGAATAGAAGCAGCACAGCTTTCATGGAACAGTAAAGTTAATTTCTAGTTCTCAAGGTTTCACAGAAAAGCATTAAAACATGATTCTTGCAATGTCACTACAAATATCACTTGGATTTCTTGAATTTTCCTTGTTTCTGAGCTTTCTCTCTGAGGATGCAACAATTCATTTATACAAGCAATTTGCAGAATAGAGGGACCTGTTTATCTAATATGTCACAGACTTCTTTTTCTCCTAGGAAGCAATGATGATGCACAAAAGCAAACATCTATATTTTTATACAACCGATATGTTCACAGGATTTTTTTTAATTGCTGCATTTTATTAAAAAGCTACTAGTCACAAGATTTCTTTGAAACAATTCAGAAGTTGAAATGAAAACCTGTGTGTCTTTTTCAGCATCTTTATATTTCATTTATTGTCAAACTCTCAGTCAGCAAGATGAGGTGGCTGATAAATATTCAGGGTTGCCAATTAACCTACTTAGCAGGTCACATAGGTAACTGGCATAGATTGTGTCAAATCTCATTATTGGGATAATAATTTAATCAGCCAGTGCATTGACTGAAGGCCAGAGAATCTGGAGAATAAATTAAACAGGAAAATAAAATCAGTACCTAGACAGACATTATATTTAAATACATGAGAACAGTTTGTCACACAAAATTATAAAGCATACTCCTCACTAGTAGAAAAGCAGTAAAGTCTGGGGTGGGGGTTCATGGTGTTGAGGGTGGGTGTTTTTCAATCAAAATATCCAGCATGAGTATAAAAAAAAGTCATATATTGCCTTGCTTTTACAAATGAAAAATAGTTTTATATATGAAGAAGTCACAAGCATGTATGTTATTCTTTAGCATTTAGACAGACATGTAGTGCAATTGTCTTTAATGCAGTGTTACAGACCAGAACTTCCCAGACACAGCTTCTTTGTGATCTACATGGAATAATCCTGGTCTCTCCCTTCCTATATAAGCTAGCCTTGTTCAGTTCTTCATGCCTGGCTTTAAAGCAAAGACAAAGGAATGTCAAGTAAGAAGGGCACATAATAGATAAAATAATATTGCTGGATCTTTCAAGATGGACAGGATAGAAGAAAAATTACAATAAGTGCATTTGTCAAAGTCATAGAGTCAGTGAAAAAGCTGTGCTCTCTCAGTACAGTAATGTTCTACATTTACAAGGTGTCTGAGTAAATAGGAGGTAGGAAGAGTGGAGTCTGTCTGGAAGAAGAAAAACATTTTCTGGGCAGATAAAGAAGTATTAGGAGGAATAATAACACCTTTAAAATGGGTTTGAGTGTAAAAAACATTTATATTTGCTTTAAAGAGGCACAAACTTTACTAGAAATTATCAGCGTTTTAATAATCATAATACAGACTGGAGAAAAAATACTACTACTAATGACAGGACCTAGTTGATCCTGAATGTGTGAGGTGTGAGAAGTCCCATAGCACAGACAAAAGTACATGAAAGACTCAGGAAAAGACCAGAGTATGGTAAACATGTCTTTGCCTTCATAGTCTTATCAATGGTTTACTGTCTACCAGAACAAGGGGGCTATAAAAGAAGCCATCACTCCTCCAAGTAGTGGATCATTCAGTTTAAACATATCTCATAGGTCTTATGGCCACGAATTACAGCACACTGAACACTGCTCCAGGACTTGTAATTTATTCACTCAGTAGAAAAAACAGTGAGTACCATATCACATCATGATAGGCCTGTAAAATAAAAACAGCCAGCATGTAAAAATAGGCAGCATGCCAGGAATGAATGCTAATCTCTTAACTAGCTTTTCTTTTTTTTTATAACAATGAGCAAGAATACATGCTTAAGTTACTAGATGTGGCATGGGCCACTCACTTATGTTGTCAAATGTATTGTTTTGAATCATAAATTGTCTTGCTACTGAAACAGCATACTTAGCAGAAAGGCTGAGCATATCTATTTCAATTCTGGAATTACAGACTCAACATGCAGATCTTAAGCGTCTATTTTAACTCTGTCCACAGAATATAATTGCTGTAGTAGTCAATAACTTCTTAGATTAAAAAAAAAAAAACAAAACCTAAAGCAAGATAGCACTATTCATGGATGCATCTGGTTCAGGAGTGACAGATAACTGAAACTGCTTGCAAAGGAAAAAATACTTTCACCTAATTAGTAGAAAACTTAACATTGATGAGTTAAACTTTCTCATTAAAACTTTCCCTGATAAAAAAGCAACAAGCTTAAAGATAATAATGCTTTTTGCGTCTTTTTTTTTTTTTTTTCATAAACAAAGAGCTCAACAGTGCTGGTTAAATTCAGTGTAAGGGCCTCTAAGGAGGTGTCAGCTTGTGAATGAAGTTACTCTTTGCTATAAGGTTGGAGGCTAGATTCCAGCTGCCAGCAGTTACTAATTTCTGTGGACAGAAAGCCCACAGCTCCCAGTCTGCTTTCCTAGCTCTTGAGAACATTTCCAGTGTTTTCAGATCACTGGTAATTTTTATAAGTTATGTACTAAAGTTATAAATGGCTAATCAAATTACATAGGCTACAATCATGGAACAGAGTGATAGTAGATTAAGAAGCTCCATTAGAATTCTGGATATTTCACTATCTAGCTATCTAGATAAATCTGATTTTATAAATGCTTTGATAAGGCAAATGCATTATCAACTCACTTCCATGACAGTTTAGAGAGCCATCCTTGCAGAGGTTAGCTTAAGGCAGTAACACAGCCTAGGGAGCATGATTCCCATACTATGAAGTCAGGATACTTTCTAAGTGGGGTTTCAAGTCTGGATGGAGATAAGCCCAGGAGCGAGCAATAATATGGATCTACAGATGTGTACTCTGCTGTAGCTGTGAGGGTCGGTTGCAGAGACTGAACATACAGTAATTGCATCTTCATCAAAGAAAGGTTGTTCTGCATGAGAGCAGCTCTCAGTGATCTCTGGAAACAGGATCAATTAGAAACTTTTTTCTCCCCTTTCATTTATTACTTTTCCATTTTTTTAAAAAACTTTTCCATTGTTCTCTCACTTATAATTCACCGTCTGTAATTGTCATGAACAGTAACCCAATATATTGTTGTCATAGCACCATTTTACAGCTCTTCATTTTAAAAAGTGCTTCACGACACCATTATTTCTTCAGTTAACAACAATCACCTGTGTATTTGTTAACTAGAAATTTAATGAGAAGAAGTACAAGCTGATATTAAAGTACAATAATAAAATGCAATAGTGTTTTGGACAGATCCAGATGAGTTAAAATTTTATTCACACCTCCCAGTAGTGTCCAGGCTTGAATATTCCCATTCGGTGTTAATCTTTTTCATTCCTTTCCTTACTCAGACTAACACTGACTTAGCACCTGCTCCCCTATATAGGTGATGCTAATTGCTAGCATGCTTGCAGCAAATTGAACCATACACCCCCCGGGACAGTCTGGGGGAGAGCAGGGGGAAAAACTTCTCCCTCTGGCAAAAACTATGACTGCTCACGGCTGCTAATTTCCACTGAAAGGAAAAAGCAGGCAGTTTTTAATCAGAAGAGGGAAGACTGGGGAAGAATGCAGGTTCTGAGCCTCCCCAGGGTTATAGCAACTCCTCCACAAGGAAGGCACTGCCATGCTTTCCAGGATCTGCCCCCCCCCAATCCCGAAACAGAGCTAAACCTGCTGCAGCATGGCCCCTTTGCCTCACTCGTCCATCCAGCTCTCAGCCTTACTCCCTCCTCGCAGAGTGCTGTCTCCATGGGGAAGGTTAGTTACAACCTATTGGGACCCTTATCTGAGCATCCAGATAAATGTTGGGGCTGGGAGAGCAAAGGGTAGGCTACATTTTTTTGCCTATCACGATTGCCTCTTTTTCTGGACAGTAGAAGTGGTTTTAAATCACTGCAAGCTGTGAAGAGCCTGACTGCTCTATCCCACTCCCTAGGCAAGCATTTTATCACTAGGTTGTATTTTTTACAAATAGATACTATATATTATACTCAACACAGAGCACAGTAATCCCACTTCAAGCCCTGGTGAGAAGAGCAGTGTTGGATACTTGGTATAGGACACAAATTAGTCCCATGTAACTTCTCATGCAGAAGGTTTCACTGACTGCCTGAATCTGTGCTGGGCAATTCTGGCTCAGGAAGTGACAAGTCTTTTGGTATAGGACTGCAGAATATGAATGATTTTTATTTGCCTCTGTGGCTTTCCTACTGCTCACAGAAGAAAGCCTCTACCTTTCAAGAAATGCACAGCTGAAATAATATTGTCAGGGATTCACTGCAAAAGGAGTTTACTGTTCAAGATAACTCTAAAGATTCAGAAGTGTAAGTCTGCAACAAAATGTAATTTTAAACATAATGCAGTGATTAACTATGGGCTTTCCATAATAATCATCATTTAGTGAATGTATAAATAGAATAAAAGCAATATGGAAGCAAATAAATGACCTCTGACACAAAAAAATTACTTGCATTTCATATTACTTAACTGCCTGCTCCTTCCCCCATCAAACAGAAGCTTTATTGACAAAATGGGCTCTGGTAATTCAGTCTGTAGACTTAAAGAATGTGCAGCTCTAGGAAAAACTGAATTATGGGTTCTATTTGTAAGATGAGGAATGGCATGCAATAACTTAATGAAGTGGAAGTTTATTAGTTGTAAAAGAGAGAACTAATGGAATGCATTGTCTATCAATCTTTTTTTAAACTCGAAAATGTTCAGGTGGGTAAGTGTCGCATCCATTATGCATTTATTATCTTATTAACACAAATATGTACTAGAATCTCAACAAGCTACAAAAAATATATCTCAGCTTCTAATTTAATGTGCATTTTATTAGTCAGTTTTGGAGGCTCTATTCTAAACCCAAGTCATTAGAATTTCTACTCAGATATTTGGCCAGCAAAAAATTAACTTGAACACAGGAATTACCAACTTACATTATCTAAGGTTACAGCCCTCTCTCTGCTCCCTGTACAGACTTTATTCATCAAAATGGTGGAGTGAAAGAAATGCACACACAAACATGATGACAGCCTCATTTCAATAGGTATTTATTGCTCTGTAGACACACAAATTCAAAAGGACAGTAATATAATGATTTTAACAAGAAACTGTAGAGAAACCAGCCTAACACAAAATGTAAGAACCAAATCCTCGGCTGTTAAAGAAGCTTCTTCCACTGTGTAAGGTATAGGGATTTATCTCATCTACAGTTTCACATGGACGTATTTATTTTGCACAATTGAATTATTTGCCTCAAAATATTTTGGATCATAATATGTGTGTGTGAATATGCAGAATAATGGCAATAATAAAGTAGTCTAAAATCTACTAGGATGCTTCTCTCAGTCTTAGTTGGTGTTAGGTCTTAAAACCACAATGGAACAAATAGAATTTAGCCCTAAATAAATACATAATACATATGTGCAAGTAACAGAAAACAACAGAGAGTAGGAAATTCAAAGTTCAGGTCAATGCATATGAAGGTATAAGCAGTCAGCAGTCAGGTTCTACTTTATCAGTCCCCGTATTTCATGTGATTAATAGATCCTTGGGTAATTTTAATTTTAACCCTGCAATGGATTGATCTGTTTGCTTTGATTTTCTATTCCAGAGATAAAAATAAGTAAGGAAGGAAAACCTGCATTAATTTATGCCTCTAGTAGGCTCCTGTGGATAGGTCTTTTTTGTTTTATTAGTTTTTTTCATGCAGCCAGTCTAGCAGCAGATGTCTCACATATATTTAGTTGTTTAGAAGACCAGTCATAGCCATTCCGCTTAATCAGGTAGTAGCATACTATTGACACATAGACCAATTCAATACATTTGTTTTCTTTATCAATTTGTGTTTGATCTCAGAGGTCCAATACAGCGGGATTGTGAACCATTTGTGCTGAGGGCCAGTAATCCAGTTATTTGATTTTCTTGCTGAAGAGGACAGAAGAGAGGGAAAGCCGTCTTTCCCTCACTCCAGCGAGTGAGCTGCAGGCCTACATTAGGCTTTAAGCTTCCTGTGTAAAACATACCCCAAGGGCAGCAGAAGGCCACTTAAATACAGCTTGGAGGGCATAAGTGGAACATGGTTGTGGTACACTGGCTTTCTGCCCAGGAATAAATTCCAACCATTAGCATCAAACACTCATCCTGAAGCTCTCCTACTGAAATTAAATGCAATCTATCAAATGAATAAACATTAATAAATTAAAGCAGCACAAGTAAATTAAAAAAATAAATCACAGTAATTTATACTGTGGATCATCTGTTCTGGGTTGCTTTTCCAGACTGCACACCTCAGATTATCTTTCAGCCTGTTTTTTTCACGATTGTATTTTTGCACATGCAAAATGGCCCTTGATGCACAAATTTAATTTATTCACTGTCTACACTACATCTTAATAAAAGTATAGTTTTAAATAGTGCTTGTTTTCCCTGTACAAATAATTTTGTTTACCTATTTGGTAAACAGGTTGAGTCTACGTGAATTGTATCTAAACAAGAATTCAGACAACAACAATTAAGCATGCAAAAATGTAGCTTTAGATACCTCAGATCAAACTGCACATTCTGTTTTAGGCAGTCAAGGATAATTTCAGCAGGCTTCAGAATTTGGATAGCTGTGAAGTTAAAATGAATCAGACCTTTTAAAGTGCTCACAGGAAAAGCAGATTTTATTCTGGGACAGATTTTAAAAGGGGAACTTTCAGTAAGCAGAATTTAATTACCTATCTGGAATTTTGCCATGATGCCTGGCTAAATCTTCACTTTTTGTAAAGAAGAAAAAAAATTCAGGAAAACTATTATTCTCTATCTGAACCATACTTACTATAGCAATAAATTCATTGTGCTGGGATGGGACAGTATTAAGAAGGAGAGCAAAGGGAAACATCTCACCTACTGAATATTAGTCTCATTTCCTGAAACAAGTTGACTCTTCCCAGGAACTTCTCTCCCAAAACTTCCTTAGGGTATGAAATAATTGGCTATTAACCAGCATGTTCATGACCCAAAGAATGGAGCAGAAAACATGGAAGACTTGTCTGGATTATGAGGACAGATAAAAGACAAATTAGAGTTGATACATACTGACTGAGCTCTTGATTTTGCTAGTTGAGACTCGGAGGGTTTTACCTGCATTTGTACTAGGGCAGAAGACCTGAGGAAAAGAGAAGGCAGAATATGGGGGAAGGGAAAAACAGAATGGCACAACTTCCTCCCTCTTCAGATTTTTTTTCCCTGCCTGTTTGCCCTGCATTTAGTGTGGAGCTGTGAAAAAGAAAGGTTGCCAGCTCCTTAGCATCATATTGCCAGCATAGTGGACAGCCTGTCTCACCTCAAGGCAAAACAGAAGTTATGAAAAAGGTGTCTGCACAAAAAGGAAAAAACACAAGCAAAATCTTACTTATTACCAATCCTGTACACAGTCTTCTGAACAAGTGATAGTTTCCCTTTTTTTCCCTTATAAATGTGATCGCCTGTAACCTACCAAAACCTCTGCAAGTCCCTTGAGAGCTGTCCCAGAACCCCAGGTGCTGGCAGACAGCATGCTGGGCAAAGCCGCTGCGGTGCAGGCTCCAAATACCACGCAAGGAATGGCTGAGGATGCCAGTACACATGGAAGTAGTTTCCATGCCCCGGAATGATGAAAACAAGTTGTTAGTATGCACCACACAACGACAAAGGCTGAGCATGCTGCTAATGAGTGCTATGAAGAGGGCTCAGGTCATGGTTTTGCTAAATTCTGCATGCTTGGTACATCTGAGAAACAACACCAAAGCACAGCTCAGCTCACATAGCCATCTGAATGCAGCACGTTGTAACTGAGGTGCCAGGGCAGGTGTCTCTGAGCCATCAGTGGGATATCTGCCCTTTGATGGCAAGTGGTTTGTTAGGACTGGGAAGCACAAGTACTTTACAAGTCTTTATGGGGCTGCTAGTCCTCCATTGCACCTGCTCGGCCTCTGGGGCATGAGTCTCTGGGTAGGATGCAATGCTTTACTGCTGGTTCGTACTGATTCATAATGGTTCCCAGTAAGTGCCCATATGCTATGGCACACAACATGGGGACAACCAAGAGGCATTAGAGGTCCTGGGCTGGGCTGTGATCTCATTGGATCACAGCAATGTGGTGCACTAGTTCAGGGAGGAGGGGCGGTCAGCTGTCATGGAGGGCTGCCATGGATGGATCCAGCTTTTCCAGAAGGACAGGCCAGGACAGCAAAAGACGGAGAGCTGCCCTTGATGTGAAAGAGCAACTGGGGTGCATGGAGCTGTGCCTTGGGACAGATGACAAGCCAGCTAACAGCTCATGGGTCAGGATTAGAGGGCAGGCAATGGTGAGTGACATTGTGCTGGGTGTCTGCTACAGACCACCTGATCAGGAAAAAGTAGATGAGGCAAACAACTGGAAGAAGCCTCATGCTAACAGGCCATCAAGGGACAGAGCACTGTAGCTACACCAAGTACTGCTAATGAAGTAGCAGAACACACACACCACAAAATACTCCTGGTAGATCCTGTCTTGGCTCTATCTACCTTAAAAGGTGTCTCTCATACTCTGCATAAGCATTCTGCTGCCTTTCAGAGGATGGTGTGCGCTACCTGTATAGCACAGACCTCCTCAGCAGTCTCCAAGAGGGTTTCTTTGTTGTCTTACATCCTGCCAGGATGTTCTGCAGCAGAAAGCAACAGTTTCTGGCCTCTCTGGCCTTATCCTGCTGATCACAGTTTGGTGCCCTGAATGTTTAACACATGCAAATAGGCTGCACAGGCTGCAAATTCTGGAAAAGCATTTCTTTTCACATGGGCAAAAAGGAGGTTGTATGTGTAGGAGGTGTGCATGCATACACCTGCTTTGAATAAAGCTCCCCCATGTTTCCAGGTTAGATTGCACTCTATTTCAAAAGCCTTCACCTGCCACATATCCCAACGTGTCTGAATAGAAAGAAGGGGATTGGAAAAACTTTGCTGACTACTATGAAAGGGAAAATTACTGTAACATACATGTTTCAGCAGCTTACATGATTCATAAGTTCTCATCCTAATTGAATGAAGGAGGCCTTCAGGAAAGTGGTACTCAGCTGTAAGACAATAAATTTTCACTGGTGGTAAAAGACAAGGCTGAAGTTTAATGGGGAAGAGTAGTATCCCCAACACTGTGCTTCCCCATTCCTACCTCTGTGGCAGGAATTTCTCTGATTTTGTTATAGCCAGAGTCCTCTATATCACAGAAGATGGGAGGCAGAGCCAGTTTTGACTCAGTATAGGAACAGTCTTTACATGCTCTTATGGTGATGTGCTAATTCCCCCAGGATCTCTGAAAAGACCACCAGCAATCAGAAAGTCCTGTGGTATATTCTAAGGATGTGGGACCTAGAGAATTTCTAGAGAATTTGAGGGAGGAATTTTAATATATTGGGAATAGCTAGCAAGGATGCAATTCAGCTGTAGGAGTCTTCCCTTCTCTGTTCTTTATAGCCTACAACTTCAAACAGAAATTAGTACCCTTTATTTTCTTTAAACTGTATGGCAAACTATTCAGATTCAGTGAGTGCCTCAGGATCCTGCCTAGCTACACTCTTATGCACACCTAAAAAATACCAATGCTTTCCTTATTCCGTATTTCAGTAACTTAATTACATGATGAATTTTCTCATGCTGCAAATTGATCTTCATTGAGCTAACTTTTGATCTTGGGCATTAACTCTGATAAGTGTTAAGGCAGAGACAGTCTATTCAATTAGCAGGTGGCAGCCTCAGAAGCTCAGGACACAGCACCTCTGCTACTCCGCCTTCCAGGAACTTTGACCTCAACAAACACACTCGTTGAACTTGGCCATGGTATTTTGGCTGCCTACCTCAGCTCATCTGCTTGGATGGCATTTTGCCTACTTTCAGGAGATGCCAGAAAAGAATGGGTTTAGATCCGTAACTTGCTAAGCTCTGTTAAAATAGCTTTCTTCTGACGGTGAGCAATTACACAGAGCATCTTGACTTTCACTCCATAAAAGTGACTCATTATCAGACACTCCCTTGTATAGAATCCAAACTTATTTTCCAACATCAGCAAAACCAAGTATGTATTTCAAAGGAGATTGTTTCAGTGCTCTTTGTAGGCTGTTCTGATACTGATGATGTCAAGGAATCTCTTTCACTCAACAGTTACACTTGGGGCGATGACCACCTTATTCTGTTTTCCCATGTCTAGAGCAAGGGGCATCTGAGCCATAATCAAGGTTCCTGGGCACTGCACTGATACTAACTGTAGCACTGCATTAAATGTCAAATAAGCCCCACACTTTGTTTTGTTGGCAGTTTCAAAGCCACAGGGGGAATCTGTGACTCACCTTCCATTAAAAGCCACTAATTAATTGCAAACACCCCTACCTCACTGCTTTGTACTTCCAGTTAATCTGTTTGCATTGTTTGTGTGAACTGATGCCTGTTTGCCTTGACATGGCAGAAGCCCAAAGCTACGCAAACAAGAATGCCAAGATTTGAGAATGCGCTGTAAGTTGGCTGAAATCAATAACTTTCCAGATGTTCCTGGATGCCTGAGGACGTGTCAAATGAGGCTGTGGTGAAGAACTCTTAGATGACATCAGGTATGAAATGAGTAAGTGTGAAGGAAACACTGCAGCAGAACCACGCATTGACCCTGTTTGCAAGCTGTTTGTAGCTACTTAGCATTTGACTCTAAGGATCCAAAACAAAGCTGATCACAACACAGTATAGGGGACTGAAGAATGCTCAGAAAAGCCTTTCAGTCTGCCTCTTTGGCACATCAAAGCTATGCTCGCAAAACATAGGCCAGAATGGAAAAGTGAATCTCCCAGCTGTAGTAGTAGTCAAGATAATTTCTGAAGCTAAGCCTGACTGTATTCATTCAGCATCTCAAGTAGGTCATTAGCTCTGAAACCTACAGGTGAACATGTAAAAAGAGCACTACAACATCAAGAAAAATGCAGGAACCTGTGTTCTTAAATTAGCTTCCGCTCACTTGCCTTTGCCCAGTTGGGAATCACTACCTTGGGGTTTCGAGAGTCCTTCACAGGGGAGTACATGGGGCTTAGTCATGGCAGAGGATTGGGTCACACTGCCAGTAGGGCCAGAGCAGTAGAACAAAAGAAGCATTTGTATCTCCTGGTTTTCAACAGCCCAATATATACAAACAATCCCATGACTGTCCTTCTGCCATATGCTGCAGAGATTATCATCTTACCCTGAGAAACAAAGCAAAGTGCAGCACGCACTAGCTCATAAACACCACGGAGATACCAGCTCATCTCAGCATCGTACCAGGACAATTAGTTTCAGCACTATTTTACACTGACATGGCTTCCAGTTCCAGCATTTCATTATTTTTTATAACCTCAGGATCTCCAAACTGGGCTTTTAAAAAGGACTTCACCCCATTTTTCTTTTGCATTCCCACAGCAGTCCCTGCTCTGTGCCTCTTCCAGTTTCACTACTTTTTTTTTGTAACACCATTGATTGGAAGTCTATCTTGTCAGTCTCTGTTCAGTCCTGCTCTTGCCAGTCATTTTACATTCCATACAGCAGATCTAAAACGTAGAGCTGAGATGAGAAGAAAGAGATCATAGGAACAGAAAAAAAAGAATCAGGAAGAAAATCCTGCAATCAATCAAGAACATTGCTCTTTCATAATTGAAGTGTGTTGTGTAGCAACAGTAAAGAAGCCACAGAAAACTGCTTTAATCTAACATGGAGCAAGGAACTTCATTAGAATGAGAAGAGACGTATGATCACTGAAATTACAGTGCCCTTCTTGAACTTGCTTAAGCCACCTCATGCCTGGGTTATTGCTAAGGGTTAGAGAACTGAATACACAGTACTCTTTAAAGGGATGTGGGGGAAAGGGCTGGAAGTGAATGTAACACAAAGAAACCTGGAATGGGGATGAGGACTACAAATGCATTTTTCCTCATCTGCAAGATCAATTCAACTAAAACTGAGTAAAGAACAAGATGTCTCCCTCCTACATTCCATTCCATTCTTCATGGATACTGACATAAGAAGGGTAAGCATGAAAAATAACTCTATTTTCAGCCACGCAAAGATGAAAAAGTTTGGGCATATATGCAAAAGAAGTTGTAAAACTGACTCCAGCCAACAGCTTTCTACTGTCTCAATCCTTGCATGGTCTCCTGCAAAGGGACTGGCTGTGCTGGCAGTGTGAGACAGGCTTTGAGAGCCCTCTTTGGGGCACAGAAGTAATTTTTCTGTTGGCACATGGGCAGGTCGCTTAACTATTGTTCCTATATCGATACAAGAAGCATGTTTCCATGTAGCCAAAGGCAAGCTTCCAAACAGAGCTGAAAAGAATATTATTTACCTTTCTGAATCAATGGTAGAGTCCACAGCAGGTACATAACAGGAGCCTGAAAAAAATCTTGGTTGCTGAAACCACCACCCCCACCAAAGAAGTTTTGAATGGTCATGCCCTAAACTATTCCTTCCCTCATTTTCCAAACACAATGTAGCCAACTGAAAATCAAATTCTCATTTAGCCCTCAGCAGTGAATAATGTTAGTGCTCAAACATAAATAAAGATTAACTGCATAGCTCATACTAATATATAGGAAGATCTGATGCATACATTTTAATGCAATGTACCAGAACTGTGTTAATTTTTGTTTAAAATAAGAATTAGTAGAATCTGTCTATCAAAAAGTTTTTTAATAAACTCAAAAGTACATGGTATTTTTCCTATAAAGGGAAAAGTGTATATCAATGCACTAACAGAGATGAAGGTAATTAAAAAGGCTCTTAAAACCAGGAAAAAAGATAGGGAAAACAGCTTCAGTTAATTCTCCTTTTCAGGATCTAATTAACCTTAAAAACTTTGGTCTCCAGCCTTTCCCATGCATTTCAATGCCATTGAGAATGTCCCTTGTTACAAACTACAGGTCTGATTTAATGGAGTTTTGATTGAGGATAAAGACAGAAGAGTCAGTCTGTGGTACCCTCTCTTTACACTGAAAAGTGTCCAATTCCAAAGGCAAATGCACTCAGCTCAGTCATCCCAATTAAAGTGTCGGCTGCTATTCAGCATAAGCAAAGATAGCACAAAGACTGCAAAAGAATCAGCCATTATGGCATATTTACAAAGGCAGCACAGAAACCGATGCTGGCTAGGGACAGCAAAGGAAAACACACGCTATTTAAACAAACAGATAAACATACATATATGCATATATTTACACATACAGAGCTCACACAAACACATATATCACATCATAAAATTATATAAAAAGGAGAAAAAAACCCTTTGCTCTCTTTAGGTCATTCTCTTGAATCTTTTGTGTGAAAATAAGTGGAACTATGGCTGAAGGTGCAGTATCTGGCTGTTGAAACCATATCTTCTTGCTGCAAGTAAAAAGTGTTGAAAATAAATAAATTTTCAAAGACTGGTTTTTTTCATGGTTGTCTATAACAGCTTATCAAATATGCACAGCACACAGAAACCCTGATCTTACACTGATGTCAGCCTGCCGTAACCCCTCATGCCTCTAGAGGAATTTCTGTGCTGAGATCAGGATCCAGCCTGATGCCGACCGGGTCGTACCCTGCAGTGGTGCCAGGCACAGATCTCCTACTAATATCTCTGGAGGTTTTGCATCAGTGCTAGTGGCAGTCTGTTAAATTCAGGTCAAGTCACCTGAAATGCTCCAGTTTCCTTGTTTCCCAAATGCCTACCAGTTACTGTATTTTTATCAGAATGAATGAGAGAGACAGAGAGAGTTCCCTGCCAAAGGTTATCTCCAAGTTCATACTGTGTGTCCTTACACTGCCACATTCGATAAATTGTTAACGCCGTCTGTTCCAAGCAGGCTTCCCTGGGACCGGTATTGTGGGGCCAGCACGAATTTGTGCAGGCTGCTGCAATATGGAGGACAAGCTGGGCTAGCACCACAGCCTTCTGTGGACATGGTCAGCCTTCAAATGTTAGTGAAATGATCTTTCGAAGTTCAGCTTGCAACTGCTACTGTTGTTTTCAAGAACAAGAGACCCAGGCAATTGGAGTCTGCTCAGCAAGAACAAAGCTCACCCAGAGCAGCGGGCACCTCCCCAAAGTCCTCTGTGCTGTTTTGAAATGCCCCAGAGAAAGGTGAGGGATGCTCTGTTCCTCTCAGTCTCCCTGAAGAGAACCAGTAGTGGTGCTGGAGACCACTGAAGGAACCATCCCAGGCGTTTCGGACTAGGTGGATGTTCATGCTCATGCAGAAGGAGCTTTAACCAGTTCTGCACACCCTTGTGGATCAAAATTACCAAGAGGGCTGCAGTGTAATGTGAAGGTCATTTCTGACTCCTCTTATTTGAGAGGAAATTCCCTCCCAAAAGCTAACACAAGACATCAATAAAGTCATTTTTAAGCCCTTGAAGATCCACCCCAATTTCTTGTGCAACAGCTGGCATGGGTTTACAATACATGGGAACAAACTGGTACATCGCCCATGCTCTTGTACTCAGCACAGTGATGGACTTTAAACCCTTTTAACCCTTTGTAAAGCCAGATGACCCAGGCTAGCAGCAGCAGGATACCACCCTGAGGGTAATTATTTTATAGCTTCTATTTATTTTTTGGAATATCAAAATTTATGACAATCACTAAAGCAGATTGATTAGACCCTAAGCATAAACACACGACGATAGAGAAGTTGTTTTGCTGTCATCCCAAGGAAGCATCTATTTACAAAGTACATGGCAATATCAAAGAGCTGTCTATTGATTAAACTTTGAAAATAAAATTGCACCACTTATCATATGCTGTTTGCAAAAATGCCAATCATTATAATACTCACATAAGCATACTGTGTCTTCCCCCTGAATTCGTTAAATTTATTAGTGAGACTCTATCTTGAGCTGCCTACATGTGGAACAAATATCTTTCAGATAACACATTAACATTCATAACCAGTATTTAAAGCTGTGCATGGTGGCATCTCAAAAGATAAGGGTCTTGTCAGCATTTCCAGTATAAGCCTCATTTCAGGGGATGGAGGGAGGGCGTGGCAACACTGTATCTCAGCTATTTTAAATGACACCAGCCAGAAGCCTGACATATAAGTTGTCAATCTAACTGCACCCATCTTTCAGAGATAGGTGCATCTTTCACCTCCACATTCAGTTTAAAAAATAGAGAAATTCTCAGTACATCATTGTAAACTACCTGGCAAGTGCTATTACTCTGTCTGTGCATACAGCATCCCGCACAATTATAATTCTAGATCGAAACCTTCATATTACAAAAGCTTTTAAGGTATGGAACAAAAATGATATGAACACTTTCTCACAGGTATACTTGCACTCTGCAGAAGAAAGAAGTAAAGAGATAAGCAAACCGATAGCTAAAAATACAACAATGAGGTCTTGGTCCATGACTCAGGTTATCAGATGTTCCTGCAATAGCAGAATACTAATACTTCTGAGTACAAAAGTTAATGACCAAAAGGGTAAAAAAATAACAAATAAAAATGGTTTTGGGGGGAGAAATTTGTGGGTGTAATGCATCTGCCTTTGAGACCAGTTCCACTACAGATACAGTGTAAGCTGTGATTTGCAAAATGAGACCCATTAGCTATTGATGTTAAAGTATTCTGTCAAAAGAAAATATATTTGTATTAGTAAAAAAAAAAAAAAATCAAAAGTAAACAAGCAGTTGTCATAAGGAAAGAGAGGCTTCAGAAAGCCACAACAGCTCTAAAAATGAAATTATTGCAGTGCTTATTCTTGAGATAATCAGGACCACCAACCAGTTCATGGCCAAATAGCTATAAAGGAATGATCTCATCCCTATATAATTACAAGTGCATCAGTAACATCATCTAGAAATAATAAAGCCAAACACTTGTATCTGCAAAAGCAACAAGATTTCTAGTTAGAAAGCTCAAATGCTAACCAGTGTAGCTGTTGCAAAGCAAAAATACTCTGGAGCAAATACGTGCACAGATAACTGGTTTTGCCTGCAGTTTTCAAGATTCCAAGGCAGAGCTGATTACCAAAGCTGACTGAGCTGTCCTGTTCTCCTACCAGCTTCACTTGCTGCTCAGTCATGAAGTGGACATTAAAATCTCCTGCTGTGCAAAGGATTTTATTGCTTTACAGGAAAAAGACTGATAGATGTTAAAAAAAGATCCCATATATAGGATGGGCAGTTATTCATAAATTATATGCTTTGTAACAGTGATGTGCCACAAGTGCTATAGGATACATACACACACTTTAGATCAAGGCCAAATGCTCAGCTCCCTCTTGCCAAAGCTGTTCCACTCCACAAGGAATCTAATGGACTAGAAAGACACCACAGAAGGAACAAGATCCCCCACATGTGGCAGTTAGGACACATACTTATCCACTGACTATTCAACAGATTCAGGTGTCCCCTGGCATTCCCTGGCATTCAGGCTGGAAGGGAGATGTCTAAATATCTTCATCATCCTGGGCCACAATGCCTACAATATAAAGCAGAACTATTATCATAACTTCTTCCCTTTCTGTTGTCCTTTCAGTTAATGCACCACATTTGGTCCATCCCTACTTTGCTTTGAAATGTGCCTACCAAGACAGAGATGGCTCTGAGGATGCCCAGGAAAATGACATCAAGCCCAGGCAAATGGGATTGTTAAAAATTGAGCTGTCAAGTGATTTTAAGCACCATCAGAATCTGGTCACTGTCAACAGGGAAGGAGATTCTGAGTATGCCTACTTTCTACCTGAGCACCTAAATTTCACCATAAAATGTCATAATAGATACTCAAGATTTGTGTGTGGTTTTGTGTAAACTCCTCGGAGTAGAAGTCAGCTGAAATCCTGGCCCCAGGAAGTCAAAGGGAGATTTGCCAGAGGCTGAAGTCTAGGATTTTATGCATGTTTGTATTGTGCTTTGTGCAATAACAACTCAGGGAGCTACTTCAGATGCCAAATAAATTTTAAGGTTTCCCTGGAGTTTGGAATTCTTTAGTCTAAGTGATTCTCCCCAACATATTAATGCAACCACCATTCTCATAAGTTCTAATTGTCTCATCAATTTATTTTCATGCCACTTTGAGTTATATATCATACTTCGAAGTCATCAGTTGTAACTGACCAGACTCCACAAAGAGAAATATTATAGGGTATTTTTCAGTTAAATGATTACTGCTCAGAGGCAGCAAAGTTTATGGCTAAAGTGATGTGGGGAAAGACTGCAGGAAAGCATAGAATATTTTTCTTTAGTTGAAAAAAAGAGTCCTTATTTCTCAGAGGCTTAACTTTTCTATCCTTGGAAAACCAGAACAGAAACTATTTCTTTCTAAAGTCTACACCAATGTTCTTTTTTATTTTTTTGTTGCTGTTCTGACTTATTATACTCCCTTTTCAGAGATAAACTGCTTGCCTCTTCAGTGTCATTTCTTCTGTCCTATTGACTCAAGGTGGCTTTCTTGGCCTGCACTGTGTTGAATGACTAGCCATAAACTAGCTTCACCTCTGACATGAGAAACCACCATCTCAGTCCCACCACCTCTTTTGCACTTACATGACTTTACACGGTGCAGTACTCACATTAAGCCTATGCAGAAACAAGACCTTGAAATAGCCCTGCAAATAATGGTGAGCATCTGATCTAAAATGAAAACATTTTCAAATCATAGGGCTATTCCAATTCATTATTACCTGATATTGCAGGAGCCTGCAAAAAACAAGGCAAATGCTTAAAAGAACACATTCCCCTCCCTCCTCCTGACAGGTGGTTGGGTGAGCAGCCAAAACACAAATTTTCAGTTTTGAGCCAAACTCTGATGTGGATAACCATAGATGAGGCCAGGCTGCCATTCTTCTGGTTGGGGCAATTCTCAGTCACTTATTTCTGCTGAAGAAGTGGGAAACTAAAATCTCTAATGGCCACTGCCTTTCATCAAATCTGGTTCAAAATATTTGTGAAGGGAGGGGACCTTGACTGGCAGCCAGACATACACACATACCATGCACATACATCTAGCACAATTATGTTTCTGTTAGAAACCAGGTGAAAAACACAAAAGCCAATGATTGCCCAATTTTTTCTTCGGTTGGCAACTGTCCACAAAAATCTCATGGAATGAATTTAATGGAAGGAATTTTTGAGAACACATGAAGTCTGAAAAAATACTGTTTTTTTCTCTACTCATTATGGAGCAAAACCAGAAATATGTGACCTCTGTGCATAAAGACAACTCAATGACACAGCTCTCATTCTGAATGTGGAATATGAAATGTTCACCATGAGCTGCTCAAAAATAATCCTCAGGCCATGATTATTCATAGAAATTATTTGGTGAGTAATTTCAATTAAATAAATTCAAGGAATCAACAAAAAGAGACTAAACTAATAGAATGCATTATTTGTGATGAATAATTCATTTGGAGGAACTTTCCCACACACCATTGCAGAAAGCCAGCTCAAGGCATAGGGCACTGGAGTCCCACTTAAGCCCTGTTTTTAGGTCTTAATTGGAGGCTTTCATGATGAATCACTCTGGGTTGGCCCTCTGCCCAGGACTGAATTTCACCCATTGCTCCTGCTACTCACATATTGCTAGATATGTCATTAGCACAGTGAGATTTGGATTCTTTCAACTTTACTGCCATAAAAATAATGATATAGAGACATTTTATTGTGTTTCTTTTACTACTAATAAATAAAGGGAAGAAACTTCTCACATCAACCCACCAGACTTTCAACAGTCAACATTCATCATACCCATATATCAACAGCATTATGCAAATATGAGCCCCATAACTAAGGCATGTTCATTCAGTTAAGCAAGAAGACCTGATAATTTCAACAAGACTCTCTGAATCACTAAAAACTCTTGTGTGCACTTGTGCTTGCATGATGGGACATCTCCAGTTAAAAACATTCACAGTATTCACATAGATTATGACTCTGAGGAAATCTGAAAAAAAAATCCACTTATAAATGGTAGTGGTAAATACTACCATTCACCCATTTGAAATGAAAGGGACAATAAAACCATTGTTGTTTTTAGGATGGAAAAAAACATTTTTCTATGCTCTTGATGCTCAGCGATGTCATCACAGAATATCATCAGGAAGATTCATCTCAGTGTTCCTATCAGAGAAAAAGAACCCACTGATGATGGAACAAAGCACAAAAATGTTTAACCCACTCAATAAGACCTAAGTGCATGCTTTTAAGCTAAACATTTGTTCAAAGATCTGTTCCAAATCCCACTGAAATCAGCAGGAGCCCTTTCACTGACACCAAAGGGCTTCGGATCAGACATACTACTTTGCTGAATAGGATGAACACATCCATAAACACCAAGTGTCTTACAGTACTTTGCGGGGTCCTATGCTAAAAGGTGTGTGTGTACAAGGGGAGGGGAAATTTATTTTTCTATACAAGAAAGAAAAAAAATGGGCTAAAGCTAAAATAAAATGCAGTCTTAACTACATAGTGGTGACTCTGTCAGTATCCCCAGTGCACTTGCTACCCAGGATACGTTCTGTCAGACAGCATCTATACCACATTTCCTGATGAAACCAGTATTACTGGTGTTAAACCTCATGAAATTCACTTATTTTTAAGAAAGTTAGGATTCCACATTAATGATACAAAACCCCCCAAAATTTATGCTTTACTGCTGCGTTTTGCACCGCCAGTGTAAAATCCTGCTGTGCTGTTACAAAACAGATTACACCAAATATACTGAAACAAACCATGGCAAAGTCTCTTTGCAAAAAATTATCTTGAAATTAGATAATGGGTCTCAACAATGTGTATCCTTGGCCAGAATCTGAGTCCTTGCAGGAAGCAGCAACTGAGGGAAGAATTTGAGGGAAATTGAGGGAAGAAATCGAGGGAAGAAACTGAGGGAAGGAATCAAGGGAAAAATTACAAAGCATGTTAATTTTAAGTTGTAGTTAATTCAATTCTTTCATTTATAGATATAGGTAGTCATGAAGTTTCAGTAAACAATATTCTGAAGTAGCCCATGGCTCTCCAGATGCTTGAATGGTTGGAAGAAATGGAGCATCTGGAAACTGAGGAAATTCATTACAGGTAATAGCAAAGGCCATTACTGACTGCCAGCAAACAGAAGCTCAGTAGACACCACACATTCAGAAGCCACTGTCACTCAGGAGTGCCCCTCTCCCCACAGACTGGCGCATCCACAAGCTCTCCTTCCACAGAGACTTCAACACAAACATCTCTCTCCCCTGCCTTCCTTGGGCACGCATCACACCAGTT
Organism: Egretta garzetta; assembly: GCF_000687185.1. Taxonomy (NCBI): domain Eukaryota; kingdom Metazoa; phylum Chordata; class Aves; order Pelecaniformes; family Ardeidae; genus Egretta; species Egretta garzetta. Next base: position 46,090 of record NW_009259980.1, read on the forward strand.
TGCTGTTGCTGGGCAGCATGGGTGAGCCTGGATGGATGCCAGGGCCATGGAGGGCAGAGCCTGCCAGCTCCTTCCTCCTTGTCTTTCATGCTCACCCTCCTTCACTCATCCCTTGCCCAAAGAAAGGAAGTAAAAGCCAGAGCCTCCTCTTTCCTCCTTTACAGCATACTTTCCAGTGCTGCTGGATGAAATAAAACCTTGGATTACAAGTAACAATTATTTTGCATACTGCTCACTGCTAAATCTGGAAACTGTTTATTTCCTTAATAATTACTTTTCATCGAGGCACAAAAATATCCCACTTACAGTACAGGAAAGATGCCAAAAATGTACATACTCACGGAGGGAGAATGTCTCCAGCTACAAATAGGCACACATACACACACACACGGGCGTACAGAGAAATATCCTCTTGGAAAGCAAGAATATAGGGTACTTGTTGAATAGTAATGATGATTATCTCAGGAGCCTAAAAGCTGACATGGAGTAGGTGTCCCATATTATGCAGTTCAGGATCACAGGATGAGGAACACATGAGATCACTAAATACCTAAATTTACAAATTCCCATTGTTTCACCACATCAGTCATTATGTTTTGTTCACAAAAATCAATATTAGCATCTATTTATACTACAAGAGTGAATCCCTCCTTACCCACCACCAGCACCCAGGCTACCTTGATAGTTTCTAACAATCAGTAAAACTTAAATCCTGCCCTCCATCCAATTCGCAGAGATTTTTGCTTAATTTCTTGCTGCATTCTGTTCTTGATTCCATGAGACTTGGTGGATAGGTTTGTTCCTTCTTCATTTACATACAGAGAAACAGAAACAGATAAACTTATAGGTAAAGATGTGTAAGTAGTGTTTAGCATCCATCTGCAGATACAATACAGAGAAAGAAGACTATCTCCACATTTCCAGACTTATTCTGCTCCTTGATATTTACTCTCACAGAAGGACACTAGCATGATGTGCACTAGGCAGGAAGGGTAATGATCTGTGTCAAATTTTATGTGCTTATGCTTCACACCATGGTCTGGCTTTTTTTTTTTTTTCCTGCCAGCAGACAGATAAAGTGGTGGCTTTAGGACCATGCAGGAGCCAAGAGCTGCTCTGGTGTATGTACCAGCATAGGACTAACACAGACGATTTGAAGTTGGTTAAGGTTGGTATCAGGCAAGTATTTAGTTCATACTTGCTCTGCAGCAGTCTGGGAGTGTCCCCATGGGAAACAGGTATGGGACAATTAAGAGCTCTTAAGCCAGCAGACAAGGATATTACAAGGATAAAAATTGCAAACGGAAGGTAGCCAGCTACAGAGTTGTAGAGAAAGCACAATTTTTTACCTGTGGGAGATGAAAGCCACTGGAACAATTTACCAAACATTATGGCAGATTTTCATCACAGGCAACTGCTAAAAAAAGCCTGGGTATGTTATTGGTTTTTCAGTGTTTTGTTTTTCTTTTTCCTAGGAAGCATGATCTAGTTTAAACAGGAATTAATTCCAATTTAGCTGATGGCCTGGGTTATGCAAGATCCAAAGCCACAATGGGTTCCATTAAGCCTTATAATCTATGAATCTGTAAGCTTATGAATCTGTACTCAGTCTTCATAACTTTGCTCCAAAAAGGAGGATGAGGGAACACAGAAAAGTATTTGGGGGAAAAAAGAAACCTTCACAATGCTTACAAATCAGGTGCAACACTGAGTTTTCCCAAGCTCTCATGGGCTGCTGTATCAACCTGCCTCCTGGCCTTCCATTCCTGGCGGCTCCCAGATAGTCACAGCCTGAAAATGTTCCCACATTCAACATGCAAAATAAAAACGCAGTAAAACAGGTGGGGGAAAAAAAAGCTGTTCTTTTATATTCTTTGTTTTTAATTGAAGGGATTATAAAACACTTCGGGCATGCTGAGAAATCATGACTTTGTTCCTAAATAAAAAGCTGTAGCTGGTTTTTTTTTTTTAAATCCTTGTTCCTCCTCCTACAACAGTGGTTATTATATGCATGCATTTGCAGTGTAATAGAATCAGTATCATCTCTGTGTCTTATTACTGTTGCAATCCCCTAACATGCTGTTCCTTCCATCCCACATGAATCTGGTAATTACTGCTGAGGCATGCCATGCGTACACTTCCCCTTCCCAGGCAGCATCACCAGTTACCACAAACACATTCCCTATGTACTAGTAAACACAGGCAAGTGGGACAGTGTATGCTGCCCCATGAGCCAATTCCAGGACATGGTCCTTGCTCACCAGAAAGCTGCATGTCGCTGAAACTCACAGACATGAAACAAGTGTACCCTGTGAGGTGACAGAAAAATGCATTGGACTTACTTTTGCCTTCAGCTATTGCTGTGTGTTGGAGTGAGCCCTGTGAGTGCTGGCAACGCCATGCAGGGTTGCTCAGGTGAGATGCGTTGAAGGTAGGTTACAGGAATGTGCATGTGCCTCTGCGTGTGTCAGCATGGGCAGGTGCGTGTATGAACATACTCCCTTCAGAAAAACAAAACCAAAAAAATCAACCTGGGTCTACTCTTACCTTCTCTTTTTAGGCTCATGTCCCCAGACTGTGTTAGAAAGATCTGAAAATAAGATTTCCTGTGTTCTGTAACTAGTCTAATTTTGTTCCCCAAATACCAAATTCTAATGTTTAAAGCAGAAAACAAGCAAAAAATCTCACAGAAAAATAATCTGGCTGCTGGTGTATCAGTGTTGTAAGACCCCAGAACTGCTGCACACATCTTTCCTGATCTTAGCAAATTTTGCTCCTGAATTCAGCTGGATAAAGAGAGTTAGAAATGGAGCAGCTCTGAGTGCATTTCAGAATCCCAACCGTGTTGAAAGTCACACAGCACCAAATCAAAAGCATGCTCCAGTGTGGGATGCTCCTGCTTTTTCCACAACCTCTCGCAGTTTTAGGTAGGGAAGTTGCAGCTGCTCCAATCCCAAATGCACACTCCAGCACTATTCCTGCCCAGCAGCACTGCAAAGGCAGCTGTGCTGGCTGCTGCAGGATGCTACCTTTTCTGATCTCAAGCCCCTGATAAGAATAGACAATAAATTTCTGCTACTCCTAAACTGTGGGCTCTGGTACTTAATGGCTAGAGAATAACACAAGATGACAGTACCATTTTTGCCAAGTCCAGCACTCTTTTGGCAGCAAACCTCTACGTTCTAAAGACTAAGTGAAGTGTGGATAGTTCCCTATAAAAATCTGGTAATAATGCATCCTGCCATATCAACACTTTAAAAATTTATTGTGGAGTGTCTTTTTTTTTCCCCCCAGTGGAAACCTGAAGTTTTACCTTCCAGACAGAGATCAAGAGCAGCCATCGTTTCCCATCAAACAGATCTGTGCCCAGTACATATGGTGCTTAAGCAAAGTCACAATAACCCACATCCAACGTCTTGGTTTTTTTAAAGGCAGCCAAACGCTATACCAAAACATTGCGATTTGGCAGTGGGACTAGTCTAGCCAGGGTGAATGATCGTGTTAGATGTGGTCTTAGCTGCTCAGCTCTCGGGTGAGCTTTCCTGAGCGTACAGGGATTCCGGCACACGGCTGCCGTTACCTGCCAGCCCAGTTTGGTGGAAGGTGTTGAACTTCCCTGAACGTGTAGAAAACGCCAACGCGCTGAACAGAGCTCGGCACGGTAATTTGGGAAAGGGAGCTGCTGCAGCCGGAACGGGGTATAGATGCCGATGCCAGATCCGGGTTTTGCAGCACCCCTGCTCCGAGAGCCAGATTGTGCGTGTGTGGTGCGTGTGCGGGGGGGGGGTGTGTGCGGGGGGTGTGTGTGTGCGGGGTGTGTGTGTGCAGGGTGTGTGTGGTGCGTGCGCGCTTGCCGGGTGGTTTGTGCCGAAGGAGCTGCTTGACTTGCTCTCTGTTTCGAGGGCACGGATTTAGGGACTCGGGGCCAAAAACCCTCCGGACCCAGGTAAATCCGCTTGTTACCTTATTCCACGCCCCGGCTCCGACTCTCCGCGCTGTCCTGGGCGCGAGC
>NW_009259980.1:50778-85396 GCF_000687185.1 Egretta garzetta
GCCTTCGAGAGGAAAAGGAAGGGTGGAGGAGGGGGGATTTCAGAGGAGTTTTGCAAGTCGCTGCCTTGCCGCCCCCTTCCCCCCCAACCTTGCAGCCTGCTTTGCCCTCCCTTTGCAGCCTCTGCTCCTGGCCGTTTTCACTGGGGATTTCTTCTTTCTCTCCTTACCGGTCTTAAAAGGTTTGACTGTAGGTACTGAAGCAGGGATCGACGGCGCATAAAGATGCTGAAGGGTGTTTGGTTGCTCAGTTTGTTAACAGTGGCTGGGATCTCGCGGACAGAGAGTCGCAAACCTGCCAAAGACATTTGCAGCAAGAGCCGCTGCCCTTGCGAGGAGAAGGAGAACGTGCTGAACATTAATTGTGAAAACAAAGGATTTACAACCGTCAGCCTCCTCCTGCCGCCACCGTCCAAGATCTACCAGCTGTTTCTCAACGGGAACGCGCTGACCCGCCTGCTCCCCAATGAGTTCGTCAACTACTCTAATGCTGTGACCCTCCATTTGGGCAACAACGACATGCAGGAGATCCGCACAGGGGCCTTCAGTGGCCTCCGCACCCTCAAGAGGCTGCACCTGAATAACAACAAGCTGGAAGTGCTGAAGGAGGACACATTCCTGGGCTTGGAGAGTCTGGAGTACCTGCAGGCCGATTATAATTACATTAGTGCCATTGAGGCGGGGGCCTTCAGCAAGCTAAACAAGCTCAAGGTGCTGATTCTCAATGACAATCTCCTGCTGTCCCTGCCCAGCAATGTCTTCCGCTTTGTGCTCCTCACTCACCTGGACCTGCGGGGGAACCGGCTGAAGATGATGCCATTTGCTGGTGTGCTGGAGCACATTGGAGGCATCATGGAAATCCAGCTGGAGGAAAATCCTTGGAACTGCACCTGCGACTTGCTGCCACTCAAGGCCTGGCTAGACACCATCACTGTGTTCGTGGGCGAGATAGTCTGCGAAACCCCCTTCAGGCTTCATGGGAAAGATGTGACCCAGCTCACCAGGCAAGATCTCTGCCCTAGGAAAAGCTCCAGTGATTCAAATCAGAGGGAAAAACACCCTGTCCTCTCAGACCCACACATCTCAAGGCTATCGCCCACAGCAAACTCTGCCATCAATTCCACCAGAGCTCCAAAAGCCAGCCGGCCACCCAAAACCAGGAACCGCCCCACACCCCGTGTCACTGTGTCGAAAGACAGACAAATATTTGGACCTATCATGGTTTACCAGACAAAGTCTCCTGTGCCCATCACCTGCCCAGCTGGCTGCATCTGTACTTCGCAGAGCTCAGACAATGGCTTAAATGTGAACTGCCAAGAGAAAAAGATAAGTAACATCTCCGATCTCCACCCTAGGCCAACCAGTCCAAAGAAACTTTACCTTACCAGTAACTATCTGCAAGTCATTTTTAGAACGGATCTCATAGAATACAGCTCTCTGGATTTGTTACATCTAGGAAATAACAGAATTGCAGTGATACAAGAAGGTGCCTTTACAAACCTCACAAGTTTACGTAGACTTTATCTTAATGGCAACTACCTGGAGATTCTGTACCCATCTATGTTTGATGGGCTGCACAGCCTGCAATATCTCTACCTAGAGTACAATGTCATTAAGGAGATCCTACCACGCACCTTTGATGCTCTGAGTAATCTTCATCTGTTATTTCTCAATAACAACCTGCTCAGATCCTTGCCTGACAATGTCTTCGGCGGCACTTCCCTCACCAGACTCAACCTTAGAAACAACCATTTCTCATACCTGCCTGTGAGAGGAGTCTTGGACCAGCTCTCAGCTCTAATTCAGATAGACCTCCAGGAGAACCCTTGGGACTGCACATGTGACATTCTGGGGCTGAGGAACTGGATAGAGCAAGTGACTGACCAGAACAACCAACAGTCAAATCCCCCCGTAGTGATCAATGAAGTCATATGTGAGTCTCCCACCAAGCACTCTGGAGAGCATCTGAAATTTCTAAGCAAAGAAGCCATCTGTCCAGAGAACCCCAACTTGTCAGATTCTTCTCTCCTCTCCATGAATAAGAACACAGATACACCCCATCTCCTTGGTGTCTCACCCAGCTCCTACCCAGAAATACACACTGAAGTTCCACTGTCTGTCTTAATTTTAGGCTTGCTGGTTGTGTTTATTTTGTCAGTCTGTTTTGGGGCAGGCCTGTTTGTCTTTGTCCTTAAGCGCCGGAAGGGGGTGCAAAGCATGCCCAGCAGCACAAACAACTTAGATATAAGTTCATTTCAGCTCCAGTATGGGTCTTACAACACTGAGACCCACGATAAAACTGAAGGACATGTTTATAACTACATTCCCCCTCCTGTTGGACAGATGTGCCAAAACCCAATCTACATGCAAAAGGAAGGGGATCCAGTTGCCTATTACAGGAATCTCCATGAGTTTAGCTATAGCAATCTTGACCACAAAAAGGAAGAGCCTACCAATCTTGCATTTACAATCAGTGCAGCCGAATTACTGGAAAAGCAATCCTCGCCAAGGGAACCAGAGCTTCTGTATCAAAATATTGCAGAAAGGGTCAAGGAACTCCCCACTGGAGGATTAGTTCATTATAACTTTTGCACCTTACCCAAAAGGCAGTTTGCCCCTTCATATGAATCAAGACGCCAAAACCAGGACAGGATAAATAAAACTGTTTTATATGGAACTCCCAGGAAATATTTTGCAGAACAGTCTAAACCCGAGCATCCTTTACTCCAAGGAAAGCTACAAACAGAACCAGACTACCTCGAAGTTCTGGAAAAACAAACTGCAATCAGTCAGCTGTGAGGGGGGAGGTGGGAGACAAAGGAAACTTTTTAAATGAACTCAGCATCACATTTGATTGAGTCTGAACTCAGTGCTGATGTCATCAGTCGCATTCCCAACTTTTCCACTTTTTAAATTGGAGAGGGAGTGAGAGAGAAATGGAACCCTTGCAGCATAGCAGGGATATGGTGTTGCTTTTGCAACGTTCCCTATAAGTTATTTCTATATCTCTCTCCTTTTGACCCTTCTGTAGGAACTGTCACTGCAAATGTATGTTTCTGTAATAGATCTTGCATAATTCTTTTTGATTTGGAAGGAAACAAGGAAGGTGGTCTTTGGGTTTTCTGTTGTTTGTTTGTTTTTTTCTCTTGTTTTTTCATTTCAAAGTGGGAACTTAATGTATTATGTAGAAGATCTCCAAAGATCTTTTCTCCTGGACTATGACTTTCTTTTGTAAATAATAATATACAGTACTGCTGTTTCAATTACCAAGTATAGCCACTGGGCGTCACTTTTTTGTGTTAAAGTGCCTTTGCACTTTAAGTACATTATTACTTAATTGTTGCTCTTAGCTTTGATAAATTGAACCTATTTTAATGTGTTGTATTTTTGAAATTAAAAAAAAATTGTAAAATAGATCTATATGTCAGCTGCATTAAATCAGAAGGTTTGATTTATAGGAAAGCTGCCCTTCTTTAAATTAATCTAGTTCTAGGACCTTACAGACTCATATGTACATTATTGGGCTATTTTTTCCCTCTGGGTTTGTTTAGAGTGGTTCACTGAAATCAACTGAGAGGATTTAGTAATGGACTAGAGGTTATCAAATGCCTCAGCTGGGAGTAACAGCTCATTAATAAAAGATGTTTAACACAGTATCATAGTGAACTGAACAATTAATGTCCTTCTTAATACATTGCATTGCAGCTCTAACACAGTAATGTTCGGTGGTTTAAGATTATTTTCATACTTAAGCGAACATTACGCATTTTATGCATTAAATTGGGTATTTTTATACATTTTATGACAGAGTATATATTTGTAACTTTTTTTGGACTAAAATTAACATGTCTTTTTCTTGCCAGATACTTTTTTTTTTTTTATAGCAGGGACACCAGCAGGGGTCATCCCACACCTAATTAAATTTATTAACATACTGGCAAATGAACCAATGCCAAAGGTAAAATTTGAACCTTGGTCTCTGGAGCCCTCCAAATCAAGGTAGCAGAGATCAGTACACGCACCACACTAACTTTCAGTAGCTTGAACTATGTCAAGTTTTCAGTCTCTAAAGCAGAAGTAATATCACAATAATTCTAATCTACTAGAGAAAACTACCTTTAAGTTCATTATCTTAAATTTTATAAAATGTTTTAAGTTAACTGAATTCCATTCTCAACATTGGATTTCTTAAGCCCATCAGTGAACAAACGCAATGTCTTCTCCTTTCCTGTTAGCTCAGGCCTGTTTTACTTCGAGCTTTATGTTATCACCTTCAATTTACATTTCCTTCTTGCAGAATATTGAAACCATTTTTATTAACATGTATACAGTCAAACTTTATTAAGCCTTGTTAGCTTCTAAATAATTTTTAGATGCAAACATTATTGTGCAATTTAAACAAACAGCCCTTATTTACAACAAAAACAGTTTTGTTTTGTCTATTGTAAATCCTTATGCAACTGGGATGGTGATCTGCATATGAAGTAGGCCAGGCTTTTCAATTCCTTATTAAAGCAATTGATGGAGTCTGAAAGAAGCACACTGTTTCCTTTTCATAAATAGGTTACTGCACATAATAATCCTTTATTATCATGTGGAGATTGAAGTGGCCTCTGCTGACTGATTTTTAGAGCTTTACTGTAGTTAATAATACCGTATCTACAACTTTGAGAAATTTTCAGCAATAGCATTTGAACTATAAATAACTACAATCAATGTTGTTCTAATCAGGACTTTGCCAAAAGGAAGTTGCTTTATATTTAAGAGCTAAAGAGGTTTTGCATGTATATTGCCAGATATCTGAGTCATTCAGTAAACTGTCTTCTAATGATTTATGTGACATCTGAGTACATTAATATGCTAACATGTCAATTCTTTATGTTTAGAGTCCATAGCATCTATGGCTGTTCATTAGATCAGGTTTAACACTGAAGTGCTACAATGAACTACTGAAGAATCAGTCTTCAAAATGGTCTCACTTCAAGAAGGAGGCGAAATGGTATCACATTAGTTGAACTTGGAACATTTGACCGGAATAGCATCCATCTTTGAGTGAGGTACTTGTTTGAAAGATTTCAGTACTGATTGTCTTATTATGGCTCCTTTCCCTGGGTAATTAAAAGCGTTTATTGCTGAAAACCTAAAAAAAAAGTGTAAGCATTACTTAGTAAAGTCATTAACTCTTTCCAGGTATGATTTTAGTATTGCCTGCAAAACAAGTACCATGTTATATATGGCACTCCAGTGGCTAGGATGTTATTATTTATTATTCTCTAGTGAACCAGAACCAATTACAGGTTTTTTGCTCAGAAAAATGCTAATTTTTCCTACAGAAATGTTTTCAATTTTCTAGTGTTTGCAAAAAACAGAGATAGGGAATTGATTCTTTTAGTAACTTTATCTTGTTTATTTTTACTGTCTCAGACTCAAACTGTCTTAACATGTTTGCTTTTGTAGCACAGCCATATTTTACAGAGGTTGCTGTTGCTTTACATTTCCTTAGCTTTCCTAGTGGAATTTATTTAGTGACTAGATTTTATTTTGCATCATCAGTACCAACTTAAAAATCATTATTGCTGTAGATCTTTTAGGTTTGTTTTTATGCCCTTCAGCTGACATATATTAAGCAATTCTTTTCATAGTGTGCCTAGGTGAGAGAGAAGGAGATTTTTTTTTTCAGTTACGCTTAAAGAGATTTGTTTAACAGGGAAAGTGTGTCGGCAGCTGCTGTGTACAAGGTCTCTACATTTCTTTAGCTGTGCAGCCCTGGAAGCTGCTGCTTGTTAGGGGAGAGCTGCTTGCCTGAGCAGTGGCTTGATAATGAGTCTGAAAAAATTTTCCTTCATAGTTTGAAAAGTTGAATGGTGAAAATTATGTAACCAGGTTAGCAAAGTATTTTTTTTCCTCAGGAAATGCGATGCAAATAGTTTTCTTTCTTCATAAGTTTTCTTTTGTGAAAGTAGACATAATGACCTCTACGGAAACAGTAACAGTGCAGACTGAAGCACGGTTAAAACTATGCAGTTTTCTCCAGTGAAAATGAAGGGCAGTACACTTCCACTGCATTAATACATTTTTGAAGAGATCTTTCTGTGTAAGCATGAAGTAAAGTTTATAAATTATCTTAGAAACTGGATTTCAGTAAGTAACTTTACTGGTAAAATGGAGAGAGATGCTAACCATATACTACTGTGCCCAGATTGCCTTACAGTTCCTAGGCAGAAATCTATCTCCTGGGACAATGCTGTGGCTTTGCTAGCAACAGAACAACCCAGAAGATGACAGGTTAATTGCCTTCCCTTTTTCTCCCCACAAATCAAAAGCTCCTTTTTGCAAAAGGGTCTGCACTTTCTGTCTGGGTTCTCAGGTCTGCTGCAGAGCTGCTCCAAGTGGCCATTGGTAGTTCTCCTTTCTGCAGTCTCTCTTTTCAATCAGATTTCATCCTTTTGGGTTCCAGCATTTGCTCAGTTCCTACCTCACTTCCATTACTCTGCTTCCCAAGTCCTTGTAATGCCCCAACCTTTCCCCTTATATCTGTCTCCCTGGGCTCTCCTTTTCTTTCCTAGCTAGCTCTGGAGGATGTATTTCAGCTTTGAAGGGGATTGATGTTTGTGCTCCACTGAGAGCTCAGCCCTTACCTCCTCCTGTGACATTGCTGAGTAGTCCCATGTGAAATGAAACACCTGATCCCGGTGGTATTTCTGGGGGCCACGCTGGAGGAAGGTCTGCATAGCTGTTTCCTCTTCCACTCAGGCAAAGGAGAGAAGCATGAGATCAAACAGCATTTCATCTTCCACACAGGCTTTCCTGTGTGCCAACCCTGGCTACACAAGCAGCATTTCTGAATAAGAACAAACGGAGGAGCGATCTGAACCCACTGGCATCACATCACATTTTGCTGTAATTTCAGCAAGTTTTCTTCAGCATGGGTTAATCTTGACAAAATTGGCTACTAAAACTTAAGACTCAAACTGGTTGTGTAGTGTCTCTAGAGTAAATAGCAAAAAACAGGCCTTTCAGAGGTGATTTATTCCCTCCCAAAATGTATGGCGTGAATTGAACTACAGATATGCCTGCTTATTTCCAGTAACTATAGAGAGGATACATGACGAGCACTGATTACACAGCTAATTCCCACATAGCTGCAAGTCAGCCCAGCCTGATCACTTTCTAGCACACCCGCATTCAACATACATGCTCTTCTGAGTATCTGCCAGTCTCTACCCCAAGACATTTCCATTCTGTCTGTGAAAGAAATGTTCCTCATGGAGTTTATAGCCTGCTTTAGTCAAAGGCGCTGGCTTTTTATAACACCTTCTTGTGCTGATACAGAACTATGCAGTAGGGCTTGGTTTAGTTTTCTTTTTCTTCCCATCAACACTTGAGTTTGTAAAGTAAAAATTAAACTTTTTAAAATTAGAAGCTGTAATTAGTAGTGTCAAAGTGAGGATACCAACAAGTTAAATTGCCTAAATAAAAGTCTTAAAGAATACTGATCTTGTATGGGAATGCAAATGCCATAATTTTAAACTGCTCATGAGTGAAATGAGATACTGGAAATGTTGATGAAACTTCTTAGGCTCTTATAGACTAATCACTGATACAGTTTGTGATTTTTCCTATTACTGTTTTTGCAGACAGTAAATGTCATTTAACAGAGAAGAAAAAATACCTGTTTCCCGAAGTCCCTCCCCCAACTGTACAACTTCAAACCAATAGATAAATTAACTTATGCAGATAATGTGACATTTCTTGTATTTTTCCCTTCACTTTTTCAAAGTGTTCTGTAGGAGAAGTACAAAAGTTATTCTTTTGTAAGAGGATCATTAAGTCTGTTTGGATTATTGATCTCATAGCTTTTCTGGGCACAAAGCCAATCATTTTGACTAAGGTTTTTAATCCTAGCTAATGAGGGAGGTGGATTAATGAGAAGGTTTTTGTTGTTTTTTGTTATCGGAGGGTTGGTTGGATTTTTTGAACCAGTAGATTGACATGTTTATGAATACAGATGAATAGATCTTTTTGAATGAAAAAAATGTTGGAGCTGCAATCAGAGATGCAGTCATTCTAAAGACCAAACAGACTCAAGAGTATGAGTGAAGTTTGAAAAGCAAGACATCATAAAACTAGTTTTCTTCCTGAGATCGTAAACACAGAGGGTCCCCATTTGGGTACAGCAGTGGCTTTTTTTACATGCTGTTAAACATTTGGAGGGATGAAATTAGAGGCCAGGTGCACCTCTATTATGTTTAAGGATGTTCAAGTAACTGAAGTGTTCAGAATTTGGTTCTCATCTCTGATTGTTACCCTATTTGTGCTTGCACCTGTATTACTCCGGGCTGCATCAGGAGAAGCATGGCCAGCAGGTTGAGGGAGGTGATTCTGCCCCTCTACTCTGCTCTGGTGAGGCCTCACCTGGAGTACTGCATCCAGCTCTGGAGCCCTCAGCACAAGAAGGACATGGAACTGTTAGAGCGGGTCCAGAGGAGGGCTACAAAAATGATCCAAGGGCTGGAGCACCTTTCCTATGAGGACAGGCTGAGAGAGCTGGGGTTGTTCAGCCTGGAGAAAAGAAGGCTGTGGGGAGACCTGATTACGGCCTTTCAGTACCTAAAGGGGGCCTATAGGAAAGATGGGGAAAATCTTTTTAATAGGGCCAGCTGTGACAGGACAAGGGGTAATTGTTTTAACCTAAACCATGGTAGGTTTAGACTAGATATAAGGAAGAAATTCTTTACAATGAGAGTGGTAAAACACTGGCACAGGTTGCCCAGAGAGGTAGTGGAGGCCCCATCCCTGGGAACACTCAAGGCCAGGTTGGATGGGGCTCTGAGCAACCTGATCTATTTAGCGGTGTCCCTGCTCACTGCAGGGGGTTGGACTAGATGACCTCTAGGGGTCCCTTCCAACCCAAAACATTCTATGATTCTATGATTACCACTGGTAATGCACTATGCTTGAAAGAGTAATCAAGGTTAAGTTTGGAAGAGTAGAGCCAATTGCAGTATTTCAAAATCTTTTTTATCTCTGTTTTTAAAAATACAATTAATTAACCATTTGTGCAATTAATGCCATAGTCTTTTAACTTCTAAGGTTCTTCATAAAAACTAACTTTCCAGCAAACTGTTCAGATCAATGTATGTGTCTAGTTACAAAACAAGAGCAACGCAAAACATTGTGGCTGATCTTAAAAAGGAAGGTGACACTACCATTTAGAAATTGAGATAAATGTAAATCCATATTTGCGGTATAACAGAAATTACACCAACATTACAAAGTGTCTGCAATACAACGTCAGGATTCTTTACGACAACAGAACAAGTATAGATTTGCATCTTAGCAACACAGATTCCTCGTATCTTCTTCTCTCATCCTGTGCGTGCATTGCTCCCCAGAGCCAGAACTGTTAGGCACCAATTATCTTCTGAGTAGGAGGCAGTACAGCCATTTTAAGAACACTGTCTGCATTGGGAAAGGCACAGCTAATGTATATAGACCTGTTGCAGTTATCTCCTCCTGAGATAAGACCTATTTCCATACAAAAGCCTGGGAAAAAAAATCCCCTTGAGATCACTGATAATATGACAGAGTCTATTTTAAGATATCTTGATTTTTGTTCTGAGAGCCTCTTGTCTGAGAGGCAGAGGAATTGGAGTTGAGGCAGTTTTTTCCCATGCTATAAACTTTTTTCCTTCTACCCAGTGTCTTGGCTGGACAGAAAATTTTGAGAGAATCGTGAAAATGTAATGAACACATAAATTCTCTTCTAATCACAACGTAATACAGAAGCAAAGCTGTCACAGTTTTTAAAGGTTTCAGGGTACAGTCCAATCTGAGCGATTCAGGCACAGATGCAGAGCACCTTTGTTAGCTTTACACCTGAGTGGCCCCAGTGGAGTGTCCTGGGATTGGCACAGGAATCTCACCAAGTACAGGCAGTCACCAAACTCACTGAAGTGTGAGTGGCAGAGGAGAAAGATGGTTATGACCTGTTACCATCACTCAAAATTCCATTTGGGAGTTTTCCAGACTGAACTTCCAAATCTGAAGTCAGCATACTCCAAGTTTATACCCGAGTCACCAAGTATCAGATTTTCAGTAATGTTTGAGTACTCTATAATGTGACCTTTTGGCTTAAAGTGTGGCCAAAATCTTAACTGCTATCACCTCTCCTGCTCCTGGCAGGGTGAGGTTTTGTTTGGAATCTCAAGTTTATAGTATCACCCCTAAATTTTAATTCTTGATTATTCCTGACTGTATTCTTACTATGGAGGACAAATGGAGTATGTTCAGCTAAGTCTTTGTTTTTCCTTTAACTTCTTTCACAAGTAGCCAAGTTCCTCAAGTACCAGGGCAGCTGAGACTTGAACTGCTCAGAAGAGTTTCAGAAACTTGGTGATCCACTCAAGTGAAAAAAGCTTTACCAAAGCTTTACTGCTCCCATCAAATCTGATATTGTTTGCTGAGCTGTTGCCTCTATTCAGATGTATTCCAACTTGAAAAATGTACACACTAATAAGTTTGTGGAAAACCTTAAAAGTATTCAGCTTGCATAGTTACTTACAATAGAAAGAAGGGGTTGGAGGTTGGGAAAAGACTTTCTAACTTTCTGGGCTTTTTCTCTGAAGGTTTCAGAGGGGCTTGTTATGATTATTAGTGAATCAGAAGGAAACCCAACAACACTGTTGTGTGGGGTGTTTTGCCTTTTTATGCAAGATAGTGGGGGAAAAAGAGGGGGGGGAAAAAGGTAGATTATAATTGTCTTAACTGTCAAGATGTTAAAAGGAGAATACCCAAAAGCTAAGGACTTCAGCGCTCATAATTCAAAGAGTTTACATAAATGCCTAATTTTTGTGGAACGTCTAAAGGGAAATGGTACACAGACTGCTTTCCTAATGGCTAAGGGAGCTGGACAGGCAATTCTCTTGGGCAGTTGAGAAATACCAGCCTTAAACTTATACCAGATTTACTGCAATTCAGACATAAGCATGGCTCATGTGAAAAGACAATGATAGTGGGGAAAACGCTTAATGCTACAGTTCACACTTAAATTAGCAGTGTAGTTTTTAGCTTGTGTTTTTGAGACCATACTTACAATCCCATCTAACTCATAAGCTATTTACCAGAACTGAGTGGGTAATTCTTCTTTATTAATGTGGCCTTCTTTTCCATAATGCAATGTTTACAAATTTGTTTGTTGGTGGCTTATGTTTTCCATGGCTTGTTCTCCAAATAATGCATGGGAATAATTCCTAGCTGTAGAATCCTAATGGATAATTCATAGTGAATGCCTAAAATTGAATTACCAAGGGCTTTGTTTATACTATTGTATTTATTTATTTATTTGCTCTAGATAGAAAGGCAGTGGGCCTAGTTAAGAGCTCATTTGCTGGGAATTGAGAAATTAGTGTTCTCTTTTTAGTTCTGCCAGTGACCTTGCACAAGGAATACCTGTGTCCCCATGCTTTAATTTCTGCATCATTAAATGTGGAGGATGGTTCTTTTTGCCTTAGTCTAGTGAGATTTACTGATGAGAATGTTGCATATAATTGTTTTTCAAAGCCAGTACTTATGGCTTTATCACTTCATCCAAATATAGCAATAGTCTACTGCTTCTTTCCCTGGCATATGTTATTCTGATCTAAGAATGTGGTGTATAGATTTCAAATTTAGTTTGGTCTTATGTTTTTACGGTTAAAAAAAGACCATGAACATTACCTTGTGCAGGAAAAAAAATACTATCTTCTTGCAAAAGGAGATGAAATACGTGGAATGAATTGGGGGGAAAAAAAAAAGCTACAGTTTGTTTTTAAACTGTTGAAAATGCACAGTATCCCATCTCCTAAATTTTCTATCTCTGGCTCAGTTGAATCACCTTGTCTATTTCTGCCCTATAGAATCCTTTCAACAATAGTTCTTAGCATACCAGTTATTTTTTATTCACCTTTTTTCTACATGAAGCCAGTTTGGCTATTGCAGACAGCTTTTATGCTAGTAAGTGAGACAAAAGAGGCTCTGAGTGGCAGACAGCTGCTGAAATAAGAACCTCGCACTCTGGGAAGAGAAAGAAATTAATTCCGTTTTCCTTTTGTATCTCTTCCCTGTACTCTGTAACCTCTCATTTTTCTACTCTGTAGTTACTGTAATAATTCTCTTACCCATTGAATGCAGAGTGTGGGCATATTTTTTCCATATTACAGCCCAGCTACACACTGTAAAATCCAGCCATTTGTGTTGGAAAGCCCACCATTTTCCACAGACAGTCTTCTAGAACATATGTGGACAAGTCATGCCTAGTGACCTGAGGATGCTTCGAGTCAACAGAGAGCTGACTTGTAAATGTAGGACTACATGCTACAAGAATCTGTGGCAGCGTATCCGTTCAGTGCAACCAAGACACAATTTCATGTCCACTTTTAGATTGGCTTTTGATTAACTGACTAAAATTCATTCAATGGCTAGGCACGTTATTCTGATTTAGGTTTAGATTTTGTGCCTATCTAAATTTTGAGACTGCTAAGACTGATGCTCTCACTTTCCTTGCTGATTCATAAAATGGGACACATGACCAATTGTTCCTGGTTTCTAGACTGTAAATGACATGGGGTTTTTTTGGCTGGATGTGGTAAGTGCTTTCATCCTATGCACAATTTTATACTTCTAGATAACTGGCAGTTGTTTAGAGGCTATTTATATAGAACACAAGATACATGGTACACCACAAAATACTTCTAGCAGTGTGGTGTAAACCATCTGTCCTGTACCAGCAGAAATACATCAAAAGCAGCAGTTGAAATAGTCCTTCAAAAGATTTTTTTTCTCTTTAAATTCTGGGAAAAATCTAGATCAAGGAATGTAAACATTCAATGATCCTTTTAATGCGTTCATCTTAGAGATTTTAAGTATTAACTTTTCTATCATAAGAAGAACAGAGGTTATTATTTAAATAAGGGTATCCGGATCTTCTGCTGCTGTAGCTCCATAAACATCCCTGTAATGGCTTATAGGAGCTGCGGATGTAGCCAGTTTGTATTGTAGACCTCGTAACCTAAGCAATCAACATGTACTGATAATGGATAAGCACTATAAGCAATGCAGTATGTTGTTCATTTTAATTTCACTACTTTAGAACCAATACAATTTGCTGCTGTTTTGGAAATTTTTAGTCACATTTTAAAAGAGATCTTTGAAAGTTTGCCACTTAGTTCATTTTTGGATGCAAATAAATAATTTGTGCAATAAAACTCCTCAGTTAGTACATTTATACATTTGGTGCTTTACAAACCCTTTTAATTCTTAAGCTTTACAGTTAGTAATACAAAGTAGTGAGACAGAAAGACATAGTTTTGTATTCTTCATTTGAGACTCCTTACTTATTCTGAAAGATCAAAGCTACTTAACCACTCTTGCATACCTATTTTGCCACCCTCAGAGTTTGGATGTGAGTCTGTAATCAATGGCAACTGCACTGTAACAGTAAATGTACTTTCAAAGAAAAGTATCTGTAGAGTCTTGGGACATGCACAAAGTCACATTTAGAAAGTCATGTTTTCCCAAGGATGGCGACAGCTGTTTCTTCTTCTTTGTGAGCAATACATTGTCTCCATCTAAAATAGATAACCTTATTATCATGCAAATATTTATGCCACATTACAACCAAGCTTGTTCTTTTCACAATAGAAAAGCTTCCTGTATTATTACAGATAATGATAGTCCAATTTCTGAAAATGTTCTGTTAATGCTTCTTTTTTCCTCTGCTTTTTATTAGTGAAGAACTTGTAATTATTTGGTCTTATTCAGACTTTCCAGAGGAAGAACTGAAGTCATCTTTCCCACACATTGGGATTCTGATCATTGAAATTCACTTCTTTCTCTTTTTTCTATTGCCTTTAAGTAAAGGAATGTACTAGGGAAAAAGACTCAGCTCAGTCTGGAATGATACAAGTGCAAGTCAGGAATAATTGAAAATAGTTTTGATCACCCTTTGAAATCCTAGATTAAGCAGTTTTGCTAACACTCAAAGAAATTCACTGGAACCTTTTGATTTATTGCACAATAGGTAGAAAGCTTCTTTTCTTCTTCTTCAGGCTCTTACCCTGCCAATGGATATTTGTTCTGTAAGTAGCACTGACAGGAAGTCTGAAGTTGTCCACTTTTCTCCCTTTGACCATCATTCCCTTGGTAAACAGAGTACCATGAGGAGAGTGGTGTTAATCCTCTAAGTTTAGCTTGTGAAAAAGCCACCCAGAAAGCTGTGAAAGCTTTGAGCAAAATTAACAAAACTTTGCAAGCTTTGCCAGCATCTTCCCAGATGAGATTCCAATTTAATAATGCCCGTAACAGTTTCTTCCAAATTAATAAAATACGAATGTGGAAATAACAGGGACTATACCCTTAGCTGAAGTAACTCCATTTAGCAACATGGATTGCAATGTTGATTGCAATGCTAGTTCTCTCATCTGTTGAATTTTTCTTACTAATTGATTTAATTGAATTGATAAAATGAATTTTGCTGCCTCTGGGCTGAGCAGCCGGGCTGAGTAAGGGCCAGGCTGCTTCTGCAAAGGGTAAGTAAGGGGCAGAAGTTGAACTGCAACAGAGACACAAAAGCACAGCCCTGAGCAGAAGGTTAAGGCCACCAAGCAGGAGAGCACTGCCCTCCTAGGAGGAACCCCCTCACTCACATGTAGACAGGCTCCTCCAGCATGACATGCCATCCCACATTCCACAGGCAGGCTTTGGTGGGCTTTGGCATAACCAAACCAGACAGCGAGCACCTGGCCTTTTTGCTTCCCCAAGAACCGCTTGCAGGGCATACACATTCAGCCAGTCTGCACTGTGTTGATGTCTACCCATCCAAAGCTGTCTACATTCTCTTAAACTTGGCTAATTTGGTAAGAAATCCAATAGACTGGTAGAAATCCCAGGGCTAAGGAATTCAGTCTGGAGTGCTCTGTGTTTCAGCTGACTGGAAAAGTGTGAAGCACACACAACTCTGCTTGAGAGAGTCCTAGGAGTCTGCCCCGACCCTCCTAATCTTGTTGCACTGAATAAGCTGTCACTATTATTAAAAAAAAAAAAAGATAAAATAAGTGAGATGTCTCAACAAGGGCACAGAGGAAGATCAGTACTAAAATGGTTATATAATAGGAAGTACTTGGTGTTGGAGGTCAAACAAGAATCCAGTGGTGGTGCTGCTAAGATTCAAATTGTCACCTCCCTTGAATGGTACATGTTGCTGCTCTGTCTGTGGCAACAGATACTGCTGCCGCAGAAAAGCACAGACCAGAGCTCTCCCACAGTTTCCAAAGGGTTTTTTTTACTCATGCCGAGTTGGAGTTCTCCCAAATTTATCCACTGAAATCAGTCACACTGTGCATAGGTTACATATAAACATGGGAGTCAAAATGTGGCACTGCCTTCTTTTTAAGGGACCTGACTAGCCAAACAAATGACTCCCACTTTGCCACTGAATTTGAAAGTGCTGAGAGAAGGCATGGGCTGAAGTTCTGCTGGATGAACAGATGTTATTCTGAATGCAGTCCCCAACCACTGTGGAGGAAAACGTGTTGCCAATACCATGTTGTTAGTTAAATATTGTTTCCCATGGGATGGCAAACACTGGGGACAACTACTTTAATTTAATTTCGCTCTCCTCCTCTGTTAATACTCCCAACACATGGTACTGTATTCCAGTTGGGTTTGTCTCCTCTATGATGAACAATATCATATTCAGAAATCAACCTGTTTTTAAATGGGGTGGAGGTGGGGTGTAGAAAAGATGGGAAATGCCACAGAACCAGCCTTGATTTCTAGACTGAGATAAATTTTCATCTGTCCCAAATATATGAACAGGACCATCCTGAACAGGAGATTTAGGGAGATGGAACTCCCTGATGACCTTAAAAGTGAAAGAACAGATGAGCCCTGTCTTCTTTATTATCTGACCCTGGTTCCAAGCGCTTTCTCATAGCAGGGATGACAGAAAGAACACTGGACTCTCTCTGCCCTTGGAATAAAGTGGGTCACATAACACCATCAATTTTTAAGCAGAGCTGCTCCCCTGGAATCAGTGCTTGACTTGTTCTTAAAAACTGTGCACTGATCTACCCTTTTAATGTAGAGAAATTATGATCTCTACACCAAACAGGGCACCACTGTACTCTCTAGTCCAGTGCAGCAAGAGATTTAGACTCCAGTGATAATAGGAGAGGATCCTTTGACAGATGAACTGTATTACCTCCACAAATGGTTCTCTATAATAAATGTTGCTTTTTTTGCTGTTTGATTTTATCGTTCATGTGGGATTCGTGTCATTTAACAGTACTACCTAAGCATGAAGTGTCTTGTCTAGTTTAATCATCAGTGTTCTTTTTATAGTTAACAGAAGAAATCAGCCCCACCACAAGTTGATTCATCTCACCTACCTCAGCAAATTGTCATTGTCTGCAAACTATTCATGCCCTTGTGAGTTAGTTAGACTAGTCTTCTCCCCGAGTTAAATTAAGAAGTGAAAGTCCTATTGAACAGGAAATGGATGGAACCTCCAAAGCAGTTTTTATTTTCAAGTCACATCCATATAGCTCTTCATGCTTCCTGTAGAAACAAGTGAAATGTCCATGCTTTAAAGGACAGGTGAAACTCTTGCCAAGAGAAAAAAAAAATAATCAAAGGAAAGAAGAAATAAATGTTCTCTTATATAAAATCAGTTTTATGAGAAGGGCATACAGTTAGTGGTATGCAGCCCCCTACAATTCTTTCCCTCATGCCCACAGCCACAAATTCTCAGTGCTCCCTGAGCCATAAATCTCCTCCACCCACCTCCTTTCTTGAAGATACTCAGCTTATATAATGCTGTACCAAATTTTCTGTGCCTATGCCCAGATTCCTCCTGTGAAAACCATTTTTTTAGCAACACTTAGCTAATCCTGAAATCCCTCGCAGATACCTAAGATATGGGTCCTCATCTCCCTCCTTACCTACTTCCAGGGCTTTTTCAGACATGTGACTTGAGATTTGTAGCCCTTTTAAAACACAGGTTCTCTATCGACAAGTGAGGTTTTGTGGCAGATAAATACTTCAGTGGCACCACATGTCACAACAGCAGGAAAATTACATCCTGTACAGCTATTAAAGGCCACATTTGGATATTTTTACACAAAGAGAAAGATCCCGCAGTCTTAGAGTAGCAAAGATACTCCTGCATCTCATGTATTCAAATAAATTTAAGAGAAGTAGAGGAGAGAAAGTTATTTGGAAGATGCCTAGGAGTTACTATGATGCGGGGAATGGGAGTGGTTTTGTACGGAATACTGAGCAAGCAAGAGATTCCACCAAGTGCTGCAAATCTTCATGTTGATCACTCTGAGGCAGCACCAGCCATATACAGTTGCTGTGAGTATCTAGCAAAGTATTTAAAATTACTCTGCTTAGCCAACCATGGCTTTATGATCTGCTGTCTATCATAACAGTTGCTGCTTATAGACAGTGACCTCACTTTGCTATTACTCACTGAGACAAATCACTCTATCTTTTTTACATGTGTTTTTTTTAAATAAAAATGCTTGAGAGGAAAAGGTAGCATTTTCAAAGGCTTACAAGTATCTTAAGCGTTGAGCCAAACCATAAATTACCTCTTGAGCCGGTCATAAAAGAAATACAAAGTATTTTTAAGCAGCTAATGTGCATTCATTTCTCAAGGTCTGAGCAGTTCTAAAAGATGCCTAAGTGCCCACTTTACTCTAGCAGTACAAACATGAAGAACTATTACCCAGACAATTCATGTGAGTTTATAAAATTTGGTGATTCATCTCTTCTTTCAGTTGCTGGTATTTTGTGACCAATCACATTTGTCCAGATAAACAGTGCCTCAGGCAATTAAGGAACACTTGTTCCAGAAGGACACACAATCCTCATGATCCCCTGAGGCCTCTGTCCCAGCTCCCAAGATGAAGCCCAAGTCTGAGTAGCTGCTGCAGCCTTTCCAAGATGCTCACATAAGGAAAAAGGTGTCCCTGCAGCCGTCCCAGTTTGTGCTGTACGACTTCTAGTCATCCCTTTTGCAGAAGGGAAGACAAATGATCAAGTAGCTGGAGTTGTCTAGACCCCCCTACCCAAATAGGCTTGCCTCCATCCACCTCTTGTGAGCCACATTGAAAAAATGTGTAATAAAATGTCTAAAACAAAGGCTTTCCTGACTGGGCTTTTTAACATCTTACTCACAGATTCAACACCATTAATCTTCATTTGGAAAGCCATAGATATTACTTTCTATAGCAAGTAAATAATAATAATTCTTTTTTATTACTCATGCTCTGTTATAATAAAGATGCATATTTTACTCTTCTGTTTTGTACTTAGTACAGACAGAAAGACAATGCGGGCTGTTCTCCTGCTTTAGGTGAGCCCTCTTGCCTCCCAGTAGATATATATCCACACTTGTCTCCTTTATAAAATAAATAAAACAACAATAACTACCTCTTTTATTCATTTATATTGTCTCCACTAAAAGAACATTCAGATATCAACTGATCAAATACGGCAATTCATCCATGCAATAATTGCATAATTGTGGGCTTATCCAGAAGAACTGTAAGGAAGATAAGGATTTCCGCGTGGGAAATTCAAACCCAAGCAGAATGTACATTGGGCAAATGCACAAAAATGCATGTCATTCCTTTCCTTCCATAGCAAGGATCTCAAACTGAGAAATCAAGTAACTTAAAACAGGTCTTTAAAAGTTATACGGATGAGCCATATTAACTACAGAATTACTCCCTTCTTTGCAAAAAGAGATTGTGTATTTTTTTTCACAAGTCATTAGATGCCATTAGCTAGTATTTAGAGTTCTGAGAGTCCCAGGTGGAAAGAGCTACTGAAGTGTAAAATATGTGTTGTTATTGTTGCTCATTGTATTTTATACCCTCCACTTTCCACTGTAAGGCATGCTAAGTATTAAAGAAAATTCATGCTGTAGGGACAACTATTCTAAACATATCTGCTTTTTTTTCTTTATTTCTTATTGACAAAGGATGAAATATACCCATCAAAGATATTATAAGCCAGTTGCACCCTTTTGATGCAGTCCTGTATCACTGAAGTCCATGTAAAGTCAGTAGGAGCGGGATTAAAGACTTTACTGAAACAGCAGTGGTGTATTATAGCTTTCGTATAACTGAAAATCCTCCCAACAACAAAGTGATTTGTAAGGAGCCACTGAGTTTGTGGCTGAAAAGAGAATTATAAACTATGCAGCATGCGCCAAGCCACTAGTTTCTGGTCCTGCATCTTTCCCAGGGAAGATGACTGCTCGGCATTGCCGTATTTCTCAGCCTGGGAAAAACTCTGCCTGACCTCTCCTTCTTGCTATGAACAACTTCACAGTGAGAACACATCACACCTGCAAAAACTAGCAATCTTAATGAGCGTCCTAGATAGGACACCTTAGAGCAGCGGACCTTCCTCTGCTGCTCAGCAAATCTCTGCTGCTGAGATATTTTGCTGTTCAGTTCAGAAACATAAAGACAGTTGAGTTTACAACTGCTTTTTAAGAAGCTCTTTAAATCTTAGAGCCAGATGAAGTGAATACACAAAAATTTCAGGAGATACATGCACATTTCTTACTTTTCCAAAGAAAAAATGTGCTTAATAAGAGCCTAATTTAACAGCAATGTTGTAAGTGGAAATTTTGCCATTGGGTACAGCAGGATGGACATCATCCCCACCAGACTACATCTCAGAGATTTCCACAGAACTGTAATGCACATATTGCACAGGTGGGAATAACAGCCCTCAGTGCCTCTGTCCTGCCCTCTTTCAAGCAGAGGAATCACTCTTTTCTCTCTTCTGCTAGAGGCTTGGGGTTGAACAAGAGCTTTACGTGTACAGAGCAAGTGTCTCTCTCTTTAATAACCTGTTGCTATCAAATGCTTATATCCATTGATTATCCCATAAGATGATCAATATAAAAGCCACCGTATCTTTTATTGCAAATGAAATTGCTCAAATGACGTATAGCTGCTTCTGTATTAGTAGAGACTATACTTCACAAGGAAGCTGGAGTAATTTCCCTCTGAAATGGAAGCCATAACATCCCATTTTATGCCATGGCCAGTCAAGCATCTGTATTTTGGTGGTTATGGCACCAACTTAATATCTTGTGTCTGTACTTGTGGGAAAATATATAAAGCCTTTTTGGCACAGACTGACTTTATTGGGGCAAAATAGATATGTGAAGTTTGCCATTCAGTGAGTCCATTCAGTTATTTCCCATTTATTTAGTCTTCATTTAAAGCCTTAACTCTTCTTACAAAATTTCCATTAGGCTAGGAGGTTTAAAAAGTACTGCTGAGCCAATACAACAAAATTTGTATTAAACAAAACAATAAGGAAAACAATATCAACATGCCTCTGAGAGTATTATCTCTGTAACACACATTTTTATTTTTTAATAGTACTCACAGAATGAAGCTGTCTGAACACTGAGAAACAGTTAATTCTGCTTTGTATATTTTTTCTAGTTGGGGTAAAACTACCTAATGCACAAATACACACATTCCAAGCAAATATGACAGAATGAGGGCATTATGGTTATGATACTCTATGTATATTTGGAACTGAGTAAATTTAGTAGGACTGCTGCAGTTGCTTTAAATACATACAGTTAATGCGATCATCTGAATAAGAGAGGAAAGAACAGGAATCACTTGTTAGTTAAAGACAAAATAAGGAGTGAGAGACACTCTGGAATCTGGATGTACAGTTCAGAAGCCCAATCAGGTCCAGCAAAACCCCAGGCTTCACACTACCTTGCCTTCACACCGTTGGTGCCTCATACAGAACAGTGGTTTACACAGCTGCATGGCTGGACCTGCACTTTAACATAAGCTGTGAACTTCTTACACGTGATGTGTTAAGTGAAGCTTAATGCCAGTCTCCTGCCTCCTTGAAGCAATATGAAAGTTTCTGCCTTATCCAGCTTTCCTGAGCACCTGTACACTGATTTGAATGGACTTTGGACCTGGTTGCTGTCTCTGAACCTCTTTCCTCAAAAGAGAGATTGGAGATGCAGAGCTGAGTCTCTGTGCCTGAGAAAAGACTCTCTAATGTCACATCTCACACTTAACACAGGACTAAACAGGAAGCTGCATGTGTCAGGATCAGGAATGGATGTAAGAGCTGCAATCCTGTGTCTTATGATGGGTTACAGAGGTTAGCTTATGCTGATCTGACTCTTTTCATATCTGTTTCCCAATAGGTTAAGTTTGAACCTAATTAGTTCTTTTAATTAAGAACCTAATTATAATGATGTATTTGATAAGGCCTATTCTATATCCTTAAAGGGGCAACAGTTATTTAATTAATCTGTCCAGACAACAGGTTGGCAGGTATATTCAGGGTCATCTGAATGGCAGCAGTGTTGGATTGTCTTAGTCCAAAAACAGGGAAAACAAACTAATGCAGGGAATATGACTGGGGTGAGCAGACCGCCTTCCTTTCCTAGGGCCCTACAGTTTTTTCTAAGACCAAAAGTTTGTCTGCTTTTTCTATATATATTAACATTGTATAGAAGATATTATTTTTTCTTATAAAGCTTGAATCTTTATAGGTACACAGGAGACTGTAACTTCTCATTAATATATGGGATTATAACGAAGCAAACTAACTGTAAGTTTCCTGTAACTGACTGATTGATTATACTTATCACATCAAGGACTGTTCTATAGAGAAGCAAGTTTTGTGAAACAAATGTACAACGTTTCCGGAATAAGAGGAGATTGAGGCTTACAGGTTGTTTTTAAGAAGCAAGCAGACCTAATCAAATGTCAAGAACCAATTTCTTCATGTGAGATTTGCCACCAGTAGACTCTAAAAGTCAGTGAGAGCTTAGTTTCTATTTCACAAGTCCTGATCATATCGGTTCGCTTCATACTGTTAGATTAACTTGGACACTGAACTTTCCAGAGACAGAAGGAAGAAAAAGATAAGGGAGAAAAAAGTGAAGAGAAGCCTAAAAGAAAGGCAAAGAAAATAAAAAGAAGCTGGAGATGGGATATAAGAGTCATAAAGAATACAGAATTGCTAGGATTAAAAAAAGGGGGAGAGTATGCCAAAAGATGACAGGGGAAAACAAATGTTCCTGATTAAGATGAAAAGAAAATTAGAATTTACTGACAGAGGGAAGGCAAAGCACTGAGTATTCCATTGTCCCCAGCTGGGGGGTTAAAACAAACACCAATGCATTATTTTGCCCTCAGAGCTAAGTAGTGTTTGTTTCCATTCCATCTAAGTGTTTTACAATATCTTTTACTTATTCATGGAGGTTGTGATCCTTCTGCTTCTGCATCGTGCTGTGGAAGATACTGTTACAAAGTTAGTAGGTTCTACTCTCTGCTCAGTTGTATTTACTTTCTTTATTAAATTAATAAAAAAATTGTCACAAGGTCAAAGGAAAATTCTATGTTCAAGCTAGCTTGGATCAGATAATTAATGCTAAAATGATTAAGATCCTTATGGAGCTACACTAATTTACACCAGCAGGGAATTGGACTGGGTCTGCTCAAGTTCAGCCTAAAGCAGATACCTAATAAAACTATTAGAATTAAAGTGACATCATTTCACTGAAGTGAGCAAATTGTACTGTACTGAGGCCAATGGAGTGCAGTTACATTAACCAGGTCCTGTATTGCTTTGCACTAGTTATTAACTTCAGTATTCTTTTTTTTTACACCAAATTTCAAAAATGTTTATATCTTTCATTTAAGAGCACAGCAAATTTCCTATAGTTTAATAATAATCTTCTACAGTTTCTTTATTTTTGTAGTATTTTGCTTTCATCTGTGGGACACCTTTTAATGCACATTGCCCAGACCCTAGTTCCACCAAAAGAGTTCATGTCTAAACACTGCCCCAAGTATAAATGGCTTAATTTTCACCTAGCATAGGCAAAGGGCAAGAACATAGGAACACTACACTAGTTTGATCCTGTGGTTCACTGAGCCTTATAATCCTGTATCTTTGTCTAATAGTGGCAAGCACATTTTTTAGAGTTTGTGTTATAATCTGTGCTCCCCATTAAATATTTCCTTACTGGGATAAGCATGGAAATGGAACACCCAGCTTATTTCCTCTTTCAAAAATACTTTTGATCATTCTTCTTATTGTTATTCTTGTTATTAATGACTAGACTCCTTACGAATGTAATTAAATTTTTGGTCTGAATGGTTGGGGGTTTTTTGCAAATAAAGCTGTGGGGTTTGTTCAGTGTTATCAAAATTACCCATTGCTGAGGGAACATTTCCCCATCAGGTCTGATTGTGATATTTTACATGTTATTCCCCATGCTATTCCTTATGCTTCTTAATGTCTTTTTGGACTTCTGGCCATAACTAAAGTCTTCATTAAGCTGTCTGTTAACAACATCCAAATCTCTTTCCTGAACTCAATAATTAATTCAAAATCCTTTCCACTTTCATAGATGCCTTAATACTTTTCATGTATTGATGGCAAGTCTCATTTGCTGTCATGGTCCTGGTGAAACTCATCCATCAGCACACAGTACTGAATAAGACCATGGGGCTGCTAAGTCTGGAAGCACTTCACCACATCATTTATGTTTAAACTGGAAAAAACAGTATGAACATCTTCTTTCCGTTCCCACACACAATCCGTCTTCCTTAGTGATGACTAATCAATATGCCTGTACCCTCTGCAAATTTTGCTGCCTTCCTATTCATCATCTTTTTCAGGAATTACTAAATATATTAAGCAATGTTGCACCTAATACAAAAAGTTAAATTATTATTTTTATGTTTTACTTGTAGGAAGAAACTTAATTTCCTGTCTCTTCACATATGGAGACCCAAGTGCAATGTTTACATAATCTGGAAGCCACCTTATCAAAACATAAATGCTACAAAAGTCAAGGAAAAAATAGAATTTTCATATACTTTTTTTTCTTGATTCTCATAAAATATAAATCAGGATCACGAGGAATTTATGAATTCATTTTTTTCCCCAGTAAGCGAATATGTTCCTGTAAAGAATAAATTTAGACTAAGGTATTATAAAATGCACTGAAATGCAGTATGGAAGAATTAAAGTGCTTTCAGAAATAGAAAACAGTGGGTTACAGAGCAGTATCAAGGTGGTTAGGACTCACTGTTTCATTGTGCTCTGAATTTGTTTTAATTCTGCAATGGTTTTACTTTTTTCCATCTTTAGGAAAAAAAAAAAGATTAAATTGTAGTTACAGGTAATAAAGAGAGAATCTGGTCTTCAGATACGAGCTTTAATAATTTAGGGCCCTTAGCAATCATAACCTGAAGCTAGAAGAGCAGAACAGAGCTTCCACAGAAAAGTGGCACTTCAGCACTTCTTCACCATTTCTTTCATTTCTAGAAGCCTGTTCACTTGACTTGTATCTGTAAGAGATTCTGGCACTTTGGCACATGCCAAGGAAAAAAGGGAGACTCAACTCATCCACACTTCATACCATACAAATTTCTAGGCCCTGCCCACATTGCAGAAGACAATCAAGTTGTTGTTCTGTTGTGGATGGACTGAGAGTGCACTTCACTCGTAAAAGGGAAGCAACAATATAGTTTATTGATATAAAAAAGTTAACAAAGTTCAGTGGTAAATGTGACAGTGGTTTAAGAAGAGTTGATGGCAAGGGACACTTGATTATTTACTGCATAGAGGACACAGTCAGACAAAACTGTCTAGGAGACCCTCCTGTTGAATCACGAGTTTCAGAAAGGACCGCCTTGCTTTCTAAACTCCTTCTGAGAGAGGAGTCTAGGTGCATCTGGATCCAATCCTAGTCCCAGATTTGGTCAATTGTTTATGTCTGAAGGAGTGTATCAATGCAATCAGTCCTTTATATAACTTAGCTAAGATTTCAAAGTTTAGCACACTATTAGTCACCGAGGGTCTGTTGTGGCCTCGAGGAACATCCTTGAGAGGCATCCCTGCTCAAGGGGAGATCCTGCCGTGCAGCCCGCTGCCATGCAGGAGAGCTTAATGGCCCCTAGGCTGTCCATTTCTATGGATTAAGAAGACTGACTTCTGTTTGCACACCAGCAAGAGGTTTGGATCACTGCTCCAGACAGCCCTTGGCTACTGTTTCCATCTGTCCCCAAAGTCCAGCATAAGCTGGATGCAGCCACCACGGGGTGCATCCCCACTGTCACACCGCCACATGTTCCTGACCCTTAGAGCTTCCAAGATCCCTTGTCCAACATTGCTACAAAGAGAAGACAACATACATCATGCAAATGAAGAGAGGGAATCTCAGCCAGGCTGCATCAAACATGAGAACAGTAGTAAAAAAATTTTGACAACTGAGTTTAAAATCTGGTGAGAGGTCTGAACACCTTCACAGTATTTCAAAACTCTAGCATCTCACTAAACATGCACATGGAAACTATGAGACTTCCTACAACTTCTGTGTGCAACTCCCACGGGTGAGATGGCATTTGGAACAGGAAGAACAGTCTTGCAGTAAAATATTAATCAACAGAAAGCTAAGATTTCCCTTACCATATTTGACAATCCAGGAAATCAAATGGATTTAATTTACAGAGATATCAATGATTTATAGCATTTGAGGAAGATTTTTTATCTGGTTTCCATGAAAAAAATAAAGAATGCATCTGTAAATATGTGTAAGGAAATGTTTCACCCAGGTGTCTACAGGGCATAACAATGCTTCCCTGGGAATGATTCACAGGTTTTCATATTAACCGTGTATTTTGGAATTATAGGACTAAGTAAAAATGCAGGGACACCATTCACAAATAATGCATGGTTGCCTGCTAATTACATCTTGTTGAGTTCATGAGATGGGAATAATCAGCAGAGTTCTGGGAACAGTAAAAACATTAATTTTTTAATATTAAGCCATACTTTCCATTGACCAAATGGAAAAGCCTCCTCACATCCTGCAGCTCAGAGCCATGCTTGAGAAGTAGCCACCTGGGACTCAACAGGCCACTCACAAAGGTACTATGCAGAGTTACTGATGGGGGCATCACCAGGTCTTGCTAGAATGACTGGTATTTTACAGCTGAACATGAATTTTTTTAGATTTTTTTTTTAAAATGACCCTTCACAGTGTGTAGTTAAAGATGCCCTTGTTCTTCCCTGACCTCCATGCAGTGGTAACTCTGGTTCATACACAGTTTGAGAGAAATGCACAATGGTGGTGTCTGCAGACAAAAGAATCCATATATAGGCTATAACCTTCCTTAATTTGTACTTAGTTTGTACTAAGAGCATGATTCAAATAATATTTATATAAGTTGACAAAGCAGACTTGTGGAACATTTGTAAAGTGAAATGTCTTTGTTGATGAATTCAAATCTGTAAAGACTGCTGGTAATCCTACTTGTGTATACCAGGTTTTGTTGAGGTGCCCGATTCACTTCTGTCTGCAAAATTCAGAGTGATGGATAGGAACAGTGCAAACTCAAACCACCTGTAAGTAAATTAAGCGATCCTTTAGAGACAAGTGACAATTCACAGCGTATTGTTTTTCCTATTTGCACTGAGTTGTTTGCCACTGTCCATTATCAAGCATCAATTGGTTTTTACGGCTGAAAATTTTGAAATGTTCTGCTTACCTGCCAAAACCACTCAGCTACAGAACTGCTTTCAAATAAGTGCTACTGACTTTTATATAAAAGATTTGTAAATATAGGAAATGAATGAGCAAAACAGCAATTTTTGCCCTAGATTCTGAACTGCCTGGTGGGTGTGCTTCACATTTAAAAAGCTTTCCTTCTGCCAGTAACGCTGAGCCCTCGCACATGTCCCACAGCCTCTGTTTTGCTATGCACAATGCTAATTGCAAATGTGAAGATTGGTAGGTGGGAAAAAGACATTTGTTTTGGTTTAGTAGCCAGCAAACCATGTTTATTTTGCATATTTAAACTAAACTGCACTAAATCACTAAAACAAAAAAGAAGTGTGGTACAAATGATATATATGAACAAAGATCAGATTTACTGCTAAGCCACAGAAAATAGAGTTGGTTAACATTCAACTCTAGCTATCACATTAAAATAACCAAAAGAAAGTTGTATCCCACTAAATGTTTCCGTGCTCCTGTGGTGAGATCCTTTAGACAGACAGATGATAGAACTCTTTTATAGTAAGTGAACCACCATTAACTGTCACCATATGTTAACACATATTTTATCTATTTACAGCCGATTAATAACTGCATTATTCAGTTATTTTCCTTTTATACTAGCTGGTGTGTTAAAAGAAAGAAATGAGTTAAAAAGAAGGACTTAAGCTGATCCTACTTCAGCAGACCTCAATCTCGCTGCTAGTTGACAGCTATCCTACCATTTCAAATCTGGGGATCTCAGAAGGGATATTCCTGTCCCTCCTGGATGGCACAACTACAGACTGAATCCTCTTATTAAGCAGAATTGAAGGGATTCCTAGAGGAGAAAAACACCGGTAAGCATGAAGACTATGGATCTCTATAGTAACTGCTTAAAAGTAGTAAGCATCACAGGTTGAATATATAAAATGGCCTTTTCTATCAGAAGAAAGATCACCATTTCCTTGCATCCTTTCCCTCAAATGGCCAAGAACAGATGTCTAAAGGATTATATGAACCAGTCAACAGTGCTGTGATACTTCCTCAGAATATTTTCTCAGCCTCCAAAAATTTATATCTCAGAGCTTTCCGAAGCAACAAATACAGAAAGGTGGTGAACTACAGCACTAGGTCTGATAAGAAATGCAGAGCAACACCACCACCACCACCCCCCATTAATGACAGAGGGTCATTAATGTAAATGTAATGGCAGTGGAGTATGTTACTGAGTAGGTTGTAGAAAATAGAAACAAAAATCACTGACTCCAATAGGCTGTGCCAGAATGCTACAGGCAGTAATATCAACTGAAACATTGAGGTCAACAGGGATGAGCAAAGGGAACCACAGACTAACAAGCAATGTTATTTAAGCACAACAGAAAAGTCAATGTCAATGCTGAAAAAATGGCATGTCATGTTGGAAACAGTGGCTGAGACTCACATATAGCAGGAAGCCACGATGTTTACAGTAAAGAAATATTAATAACTATTCACCTTATAGTAATTTCAGTGTCCAAAGTGTGTAAACCAGAATGTATTCAAACACCACTGCAAAGGTCCAAAGGTGCTGCATTTTCCCACCAGTTTTATAACCTTTGCTTATGGGAACAAGACCTGTCAATCATCATGCAACCAGCTCTGTCACTGAATTGATGTGTATGTCTTTAGGAAAAGACTTTATTGCTGAGTTTTAAATTTTCACACCTTAAGTTTTTCTCTATGAATTAGACCATGAGGAACAAATAAAAATCACAGAGAGAAGAATCCATTGAAAACCCTATGTCAGTTTTCAGAACTTCCAATTTCACATCATTTATAAGGAAAATTATTTCTGTTTTCATTAATATCTCCAGAAGCACGGATCTGCTCCTCTCAACTGCTGTCAGCTGGACTCAGTGTTGTCTGAACATTTGCACCAGTGAATTGTAACAGCTTTTCTTTCCTGTGCTTACACAGGGATGCTTTTCCAGAGAATGGTGTTATTTACATTTGCTTTCTAAGTGAAAGGTTTAAATTTCCTCTCTACACTGTTGTAGAATATCTAATCAGATGGAGAATTCAAGTATGATTCTACTTACAAACCAAATATGAAAAAAAATCGCAGGGTGTTTGGATAGTCAACTCAGACAGATTGTTGTTATTTGCATAGAATCCCATTTCAGGTTTTTATTTTATACAGAGAAGTAATTTAGCCAAAAGGGGGAGAAAAGACCAAAGAACCTCCTACTCCATGCATTGACCAGAATGAATCTCTTCACTCTTTCTACTCAAGTTTGGACTTTGGCTTACATATAAGTACAAACATTTCAAGCACTACAGGAAACTTATCAGGTGCTACTGTGCTGAAACCGGCGATAATACCCAGCTCCTGTGGTCTCTACTTTCCTGCTTTTCATACTCTGTGTGGAGCCATCTGGTTTATGCATAAGGTGTATCAGATTGCTTTTTATTTGGGGAAGTTCCTTTCTATTCCATGTTCCTACAGGCCTAAGTATTATCAACATTATAACAGTATAAATTGTTAAAAAATCATGTTGCTTGAAAAAAAGAATTTCCACTGCAATGCACAAAGTCTGTTTGCTGCTGTGAACAGATTTGATAGTCAGGGAATAGGGAATGGTTAGAAGTCAAGACAGTGGGCCACAGCCATAACTGAGTTATAACTATTCTGTCCCATTTTCATTTTAATATTATTAATATAGAAAGTATCATCTGCAGTGGGACATATAATTTGAATGGAAAGAAAATGGGTTATTAATATAATATCAAAAGCTTGACAATAAAGCATAGTCTTTGTTCTACACTTAGAAAAACAATTCTAGAATAGCATTTCCGTGAGGCATACCAAAAGTAACAGGTAATTTTATTTTTGGCTTAGATTTTCTTTTAAAGCTCAGTATTTTCATCATAATAGATATTTCTTTGATGCTTTTTGTGATGTACTTTTTTTCCCTGTTTTTAAAATAAAATCCCTGAGTTAGCTTTTGTAATGGCTTAGCTCTGTTTTCTTGTTCTGTTTAATTCTTTTAATTTGATTGGAAATGCAGCCTTTTGTTCTAGCCCTTGAATGAGTGGTATCATTGCGGATGTAAGTAAATTCTTGATAGATTTCTAGCTAGATGAGTTTTAAATATGAGATACCTTGTCCAATATAGTATGATACAGCAACATGTTTGTAGGGCATTTCCAACCTGTTATAATAGGAGTCTCTGAAGTCTAGGAGTATCTATTCTAGACTCAAGACAAGTTTTGATTTTGCAGCCTGAAGTTTTGTGCTTACTACAAAATGAGGCAGAGATTTAGCTTTTCCTCTTGGATTCTGGTGTCTCTGCATTCAGCAATGAGAACAACATTTGGAAGCTTCTAACCCTTCCCACTGACTTTTTATGGAATCTAGAAGTCAAATGTTTAATATCAGTTCTTAAGCTCTTGTCCTCGCTCAGCTTTTTAAATAGGTCTAATACAAATCAGAAGAGAACTGACTTCTCTGGAAGTGACCATAAAGAAACCTGAAACGCACTGTTGGGATAGACTGTGAGGCAAAGGGGAGCGTCTGGATTCTTTTGGTATTGTTCCTGGTTACAGTCCCTAGATGTTTTGTCATATTACATCTCTCCTTCAAAGTCTTCTGATGGTCTTCACCAAAGGATCACTATACCCTAGTCCTCTTGAATTTCTGCTGGCTATTCACTAAACAGCTCAGTTAGACTTTTCCAGTGCTTAAAGCAGAAGTTTTACCAGAAAATAAAAATTTTACCTGACTGATCACTGTAGATGATGGAAATGATAGTCAGATAAAGAACAACAGATAAAGAGAGCATAGATTTGAGGAAGAGGAAGAAGTATTCCTAATTACACCAGAGATCCCATGTCACCAGTCCCAGAAGGTATTAAGGAAGACATTTATTCCAGACAGCAGACAGTCACACAATGCCATACCTGGTATGGTTTCACTTAGATTTTTCTGAACGCAGAATAGATTTCCCTATAAGCATGTATTTGCAGCTGAGTGTAAATCCAGGTCTTCCTGCTTACACCAGTGATGTTCTGGGGATATAGGGGTTTTGCTACCAGACACTCTACAGACATTCCACTTATATTTAGTGTTTCTTAATCCCTCACAATAAAACACAGTATCAAGTTCATTTTCTTCATGACATTTTAATAACAGCTGTTTAATAATTGATCTGAATTTTTAAAGCATAATGATCCATTCCATTCTTCTTCTAACCCCACTTACCATTCAGAGATGAGGAGAGTCAGAAATTTTTTAATTACTCTATTAAAATAATACACTCTTAGATATAAGTGCTACCTGGAAAGATCTAGAGCTGGCATGTGGGCTAAATGAAGAATCAGAGAGATTGCCCCTTTCCAGAGGGCAACTGATCATGCTCAAGGAGGGAGGCTCACAAGGGCAAACTGGGACATAAAGAGAGGAAGAGGAACAGTTCCAGCTAGCAAGGACCCTTCAGTATAAGCAGAGATGAGGAGATGGCTGAGAAGAATAGAAATTAGATACATAGCCAGATCTTCCAGGTAATGAAGAAAAAGAAGCATTTCTTGCAGAATCTCATAGATTTTGTTGCTGCACTAGAAAAGCCCTTGGATTATTGGGGTGCTAACTCCAAGGACGAAGGGTAGACAGGTGTAATTTGAAGCTGTGGATGACCAAGTGTCCTGTAACTGCGATAAAGGGTGGATTAGCACTACAGAAAGGCACTGAAACCCATTTCTAGAATATTGAAGGAGTAAAATATGTGGATTGTTAAGTCTGATATGTTTTCCAAAAACTGAGAATATAATCTAGCACAATTTGTAGCTTTCTGGATTTGGCAAGTTCACTGTGACCCTAAACAATACTGCAGAGACTTTCTAAAAATACTATCTATTGTGTATAATTAATACTGACATTAAAAATATTTCCTGGCAGCAGGCAGTTTTAGAGGGAAGTTATGCTGATTTCTCTTAAATGAAGTGTGATTTAGTAGTATTTAAATAGCATTTTCTTTCCAGCAAGAGACAAAGCTTAGTCACACCAGCAAAGGACTTGTTCTGTTTCCTGACTAGCTCAGCTTTGGCAGAAACTAATGTACAGCACTTAGCTAGTCCCTTGGTAAAAGAATGCAAGATGTCAAGAAGCTGGTGGTGGGAACTGTTCTCACTGAAAAGTATCAGTTTCCAGCTACAGAGGCAGGAAAACTCAGGTTCTGGCTACCATGAAGCATTCCACTGGAAAGAGAAAACAAAAATAGCAAACAAAGTATACTGATGTTCTATATACCTGATTTTTCTTTTTAAACAAAAAAAAACAAGCTCATCTTAGCAGAGCCACACTTCCCTTCAAGAAAATGGTTGAGTCATTTCAACAGCACCTCGGCCTGGTTGGGGGGAAAAAAAAAAAGAATTCTGCCAATCTCTTTCAGCTGATTTGTAGTGGATTGGCCAGCACAATCCGAGCGTAAATAAAACTGGTTAACAATCACCAATGTGCATAAAAATAAAAATGCAGACAGTTGTGACTTAGAAGAAATAAACAAAAAGGGCTTGAAAACCCTGTGGGTTTCAAATCACTGAGCCAACATGGGTCATGTGAGAGCAGGCCCAGATTAAGAAGAAATTTTTGATAAAGAGCATTGTGCTTCTAGTAAAATTCATGCCACCTGCTTCTCCTGACAAGATGTGTGTTATAAAATAAAAGTGAAGGCCCCTATGGACAGTTGCTTACTCTGCAAAAAATATGTTAATGAAAGCATAAAACCTTCTTGTCCTTATTTTTGATTACAACAGGTGGAAATAAGGAATAAAGTATGACTTCCCCCTTGTACTGATTATTGTGTGCTTTTAGTTATCTGTTGTGATCACAGTGATAGGTAAATCCTAAATATCCTATTGATACCTAATATCATTAATTTTATTTTTATAACCAGTAAGTCAGCATTTACATTTGATCTTCTTCCAGCTAATACTGAATATGATCTATTTGTACTAAACAATATCTCAAGGACTGGAAGATATTCAGAAGGTCACGTTGGCTGAGTAATATATTTGATTTACACCATAATGAAAAATTAGTGTCTCTCATCTCAGTGAAGTAGGTGAATAAAATACAGCTTTTAAATAACTGTTTTGTACTCTCCTGTGCACTCAAGTCCTTAGAGAGAACTTGAATAGACAGAAGTAGGAAGCAAAATATATACTAACTGTGGTGTCATACAATATGTCACTTAAATCCTTATCAGCACCTGAAGAATGGAAGGCAGCAAATGCAGGCCTCGCCTTTGAGAGGGATTCCACTGGGTATACAAGAAACTACAGATAAGTAATTGGACTTTCAGGCAAATAGCTAAAAAACAGAATGAAAACTAGAACTGGCAGATACTCAGGTAACCATAAGGGAAGAAGTTATGCAGCTTCTGTAGGCAGAAGATATGTTCTTCAAGCCTCTTACAGTCCTTTGAAGGAGTCAACAAGCATGTGGATAGGTATGGCGTGGTCAATACATTGTCCTTGGATTTTTAAAAGAGGTTTTGACAGAATTCTTGAAGAAGGAAAGCTTTCACAGAATAAAGAGAACAGTTCTTTTGCAGATCACTGACACATTAAAAACTAAGAAACAAGGATAAAAAGAAATAGCCAGTATTCACAATAGAGGATGTTTGCCACAGAGGTCCAGTGCCATCTGTTTTGTAAGCATAAGCATATTTATGAATTAATTGGAAAAGAGAGTGAACAGTGAGATAAAACATTACCAGGTGGTACAGATTATTCAGAATAAAATAGCAAATGAAATGCAATGTTGATTATTGCAATCAGTAATAATAACGCCAGCATTTACAATAGTGGTTTTTTTTTTTACCAAGAGAAAAAAAATTTAGTAATTTTGGACAGTTCTCTGAAAATACCTGTTATAGGCCCAGAAAGGCAAGTAATCTTAAATACTAGAGAAAAAAAATGAGAACAAATAAGAAAACATAGTACATCCCTGATGTTCCATCTATTTTGAATGTTGAATGAAGTTTTGAGGAACACAGCAGAACACAGCACAACTAGAAAAGATACAGAGAAAGAATTAGGAAAATAATCAGAAGTATGGAAC
This sequence comes from Egretta garzetta, assembly GCF_000687185.1. Taxonomy (NCBI): domain Eukaryota; kingdom Metazoa; phylum Chordata; class Aves; order Pelecaniformes; family Ardeidae; genus Egretta; species Egretta garzetta. The sequence continues at coordinate 84,489 of NW_009259980.1, forward strand.
AGCCTTCACTTTGAGAGCATAAATAGTCTATGACCAGGTTTGAAAAGAGATGATATATGACAGGCAACAATAAAAATCTTCAAAGACAAGGATTTGCTAGTTTGCATGATAGAAGAAGTAGTGCCTACCCATATAAATGATCGGGCAGCAGATTTGAAATAAATTTAAAATTTCGGAGTGCCAGACAATGTTGTGGAGGCCACAAGTACCCCTGTCTCTAAGCAGTACTGAAGAACAAATCAAACTCAGAGGTTTGTAATTGTCTGGTCTGCCTCCTTCTGCTCCTGAACTCTCTAAATTTATGACTGCTGGAAGAAGGAAAGATTCGCTCTGCATATGTCCATTGCTAATCTCATCCCTATATACCCACTGCTGACCAATATTCCCTATATATCAGTGAACTATTAAATACTGTAGTTCTGAAAGATCTTTGAAAATACTCATACTAATATTGTGAAATCAAGCACTTGAAAGTTATGAAACTGCAGCATTCAGGATGCTCTCATAATTGTATTTTTGCTCTCTTGTACTCTGTACTACTTTTTCCAAATGCCTCCAGCATCATTCAGGCTTGGTGTGGCTCACGCTCCCCAGCTGAAGTAACTCGTCAATATTACATTGTATCCCTATCATTCAGCAAGCAGCCAAAACAATTCATTTACTATATGCCATCAAACACAAGTCCTGAATGCAGAATTGTTCTTTTCCCAATGGGTATGGGGACCTGATTGCCCCTCAATTTCTCTCCCTGACTCTTCGGTGCAGTCAGAAAATATTATTAGTGGAGACAGGAGGCAAAGAGATGTCAATTATTGATTCAGATTCCCAGCTGCCACAAACATTTTTTCATATCATCATTTTCATCACTTTCTCAAGCTCTATTTTGAATGTGGTTATGTGTTTTTCCC
>NW_009259980.1:85535-86890 GCF_000687185.1 Egretta garzetta
CCTACAACTTTCCCTGGAAGGTTATTCCAGAATCTGATTGTCCTGTAATTCAGAACTTTTTTCTAGATTATTAATGGCTAGTTTATATCCACTTTTTCTTGACCCAATGTGTGTTTAACTGGCTATCTCTCTTCTAGGGTGTTTCACAACACCCTTCATGTCTTCTCCCTTTACCTTCGTAGATATTCATAGGTTGCAGTTTTTCTTCCTTCTCCTCCCAGCCCTCTTTTTATAAGGCTCAAGCCAGGCTTCTCTAGTGTCTTCCCATAAGACAGGTACTTTGTTCCTCTAAGCATCCTAGTTATCATCCTCTGGACCTGTTCCGTTCTGAGTTATCTTTCTTGAAGTCAGTTGACCAGAGCTGTACATAGTATGGTGTCATATAAGTCATTAACGTTTCTTTATTTCTTGGGATGGAATTTGATATTTTTTCCAACACACAAATTCTTCAGCTTAACTAATGATTTTCTGTGGGGAAGCCATGCCAGGTTACCTTGGGTTCCTTTTCCTTCTTATAGCAAAATCTAGATACTACTTGTGCTGTAAGTAAAAATAAGAAAATTGAGAACATCCCAAAATATTTATTAATGCCATTGACAGAAAAGCTGAATAATTTACACCATTTCTCTTCTAAACCCACAAAACTTTTAATATAAAAAATAAAAAACGAAACAAATTTTTGTACTAATTTCTCAATTTTCATATGTGCAAGGAGTTCATTGACTTATATGGCTCCTAAATGACTTTGACATTTCATTAATCATAGAATCATAGAATCATAGAATCATAGAATGTTTAGGGTTGGAAGGGACCACTAGTGGTCATCTAGTCCAACCCCCCTGCAGTGAGCAGGGACACTGCTAACTAGATCAGATTGCTCAGACCCCCATCCAACCTGGCCTTGAATGTTTCCAGGGATGGGCCCTCCACTACCTCTCTGGGCAACCTGTTCCAGTGTTTTACCACCCTCATTGTAAAAAATTTCTTCCTTACCTCTAGCCTGAACCTACCCTGTTCTAGTTTAAAACCATTTCCCCTTGTCCTAACACAGCTGGCCCTACTAAAAAGACGTTCCCCATCTTTCCTATAGGCCCCCTTTAGGTACTGGAAGGCCGCAATCAGGTCTCCCCGTAGCCTCCTTTTCTCCAGACTGAACAAGCCCAACTCTCTCAGCCTGTCCTCATAGGAGAGGTGCTCCAGCCCTCGGATCATTTTTGTAGCCCTCCTCTGGACCCGTTCCAACAGTTCCATGTCCTTCTTGTGCTGAGGGCTCCAGAGCTGGACGCAGTACTCCAGGTGAGGTCTCACCAGAGCTGAGTAGAGGGGCAGAATCACCTCCCTCGACCTGCTGGCCA
>NW_009259980.1:86943-110645 GCF_000687185.1 Egretta garzetta
GAGGTTCACACAGGCCCACCTCTCCAGCCTGTCCAGGTCTCTTTGGATGACATCCCTTCCTTCTAGTGTGAGAAATTAATGAGAAATACAGCTCTGGGAAGAGTGAGGAAAATAACTTCTCTTAGAGTGCTGTGAGTCATCTTGACCTACATTCACAGCTATAGTATGGTTCAGAAGGACACTACTAAACTACACTAATTAAGGGAGAACAATTTATGCTCTTTGTATGTACACAACAATTTTTTTTTACTTACTTAGCAATATTTGTGAGCTGGTCTGTTTTATATCAGAAACATACCAATAATGCTAATGCAGAAGCTTGAGGTTGGGTAAAATATAGGCTGCTGAGGTCTTTTAGGCTTATAGTGGAATTAAAGTTAGTCTTAAATTACTTAGCTTGAATATTGCTACTATAGTTTACTCATATCTGCACATGGTGCTATTTTCTATGGTCATATGTACAGGAAGCAGTTATAACATGACAAATTTGGGATTCTGTTGTAACTTCTTGATGATAGGAATTTTGAATTGGTAGTGAAACAGAAATGGGAAAGACTTGTAAAGAAACAATCATCACTGGCCATTATTTTAAACTCTCTAGTATTTTAAAATCCTTTATCTTAGTTGTGTAGAATTTTAGTAATCTTAATGGCAAATTCCATGAACATCTGTCCATTCTGATATTGGATAGAAGGTATTAAAATTAACTGCATAGCCAACATAATGGTGAGATTATGAATGGTAGCACAAAGGATGCCTGAAAACCTGTTTGTTCTAAATCCAGAAGTACATACTTTCTGGGTTTACTAAGCACAGGCATGTTAGTTAATCAGTGTTACAATGATAGTTAGGCTAGCATCGATAATTAGGCTTGCATTTACAAAACTCTCAAAATCTTTATGAAGCTAGGTATCTTTGTAATTTTATTTTGTTACCATTTTTGCAATGCTGGCTTCCCATGGGAGCTGAGTTAAACATCTTGAGAAGGCTGTAACTAGAAGCATGCAAATCCTACTCACAAAATTCTAAGAAATGAGGTTTTTATACAGGCAAACATATTGTCTGTTCATGAAAACTAGGAGAAACACTTATTAGTACACTGGTACATGGCTGTTCTACCAGCAAATCTGCTTCTACTACACCTAAAGTCTTAAACTTCCAGAGCTTAGTCTACAGCAACTTATGTTCTTGTTTTTGATGGCTTGATATCAACTAAAATATTCTACAGTGCTTTGATGTTTTATGTAATATCACCAGTCAGAGGCCTGAAAATTAAATCGAAGTAATTAGCAAAATAACTTTGTGGCATTTAACACCAGGGATTCAGTAACGACAATACAACATATAGCTCTGGACACTGAAAAGTTATTAAGTCCTTTATACAAATTTTAAAAGGGTAATAAAATGAATGTACATACTGAAAAAGATGAATTTTGCAATGATGGAAGTGGGCCTTTTTACTTTAAAAAAATGGGAAGTTTTGATCTAGGTGGCCTCACATTTGTGGTAGACCAAATCCCAGACCTTAAAACAAAGTATAGTTGAACTATTTGAGTTTCATTTGCCTTTGTCTCAACATTAAGATAAGCTCCGATTTCTCCAGTGATTCTGTGCAACTCTGTAAACTGTGTCCTTGTTGACTAGAAAGGCTTTATTAACCTGTCAGTAAACACTGTATGATTTTTCAAGTTTGCAGTGAATTGGAAACTAGGACAGTTTTCTGAAAGCCACAGTGTAGTCAAAGTCAGGAGTCATATTTTGGCTCTAAGTTCTAATTTTAAAATGAGCAATTAATCATGTGAAATAGAAAGGAAATAGCTCCAGGTTTATGTCATATTGTCGTGATGTGAAGTGCTTCTCATTGACATAAGTCTGCTGTAGAGTGAATACCAGCAAGACCGACAAAGCTGAGAAAGCAGGAGCTGAATTTTGCTCTGACTTCCCACATTTGCTCTGGTTAGAATGGGGAGACTGTGAAAAGCATCTAAACATGTTTAAATCATCCAAAGCAGAAAAGAGAGGAGTATCACAGGACAATGAATACTAAGGAGGGAGAAGATTTCTTCATAATGCTACCAAATAATTGCTATTCTCAAAAGACTCAGCAGTAAATGAGGAAGAAAGCCTAACCTGAGTCTATTGTGCTGTGCAGGTGGCTCCTGGGAGAAGAAACAAAAATCTCTTTGATCATTTGAGAGTAGGCAAAGAAGTCAAATATATTAGTACAGCTGAAATCCCGTATTGGCAGGGTGAGGTAACCTAGCATTTCTTCTCCATCTATGTGCTGTTATTGAAGATATTAATGTAAGACACTGTATCTGGAGCAGAATGTGTTGTTGGTTTTCAGCTGACACAAACTATTTCTAAATTTAAGAAACCCAATGGAGAAGACCCAACCTTCAGCGCCTTGCAGAGGTTGCTGATTGATTTATTTTTCTTATACTGAGGCTGTTAATATCTATAAAAAGGACAAAGAGTATCTCAAAAGAGAGTGCCTGAGAAGTGAAAGAGAATGCTTATTAAAACCATAAAAAGGTCAAAGAAAGAAACTGTGTCTAGTTTGAAAAGTGTACAGCATTATTTCAAAAATAAGATGAACAGATTATGTCTAATTCCTGGCAGGTAGCCATGCAATAGACTTCAATTTAATAATATCAAGAAATACTCAGGGTTCTTTTTAACAAAATCGAAGTATTGATTGAATTCAGAGACATTCAAAACATGTCTCTGTGCTGATTTTGGCTGGGATAGAGTTAATTTTCTTCATAGTAACTAGTATGGGGCTATGTTTTGGATTTGTGCTGAAAATAGTGTTGATAATAGAGAGATGTTTTAGTTACTGCTGAGCAGCGCTTTTACACAGAGTCAAGGCCTTGCCTGCCTCTCACCCCACCCCACCAGCGAGGAGGCTGGTGTGGGGGGGCACAAGGATCTGGGAGGGGCCACAGCCGGGACAGCTGACCACAACTGACCCAAGGGATATTCCATACCATATGACATCATGCTCAGCATATAAAGACGGGGGAAGAAGAAGGAAGGGGGGGAACGTTCAGAGTGATGGTGTTTGTCTTCCCGAGTCACCGTTACACGTGTTGGAGCCCTGCTTTCCTGGGGATGGCTAAGCACCTGCCTGCCAATGGGAAGCAGTGTATGAATTCCTTGTTTGCTTTGCTTGCATGTGTGGCTTTTGCTTTCCCTATTAAACTGTCTTTATCTCAACCCACAAGTTTTCTCACTTTTAGTCTTCTAATCTCTCTCCCATCCCACCAGGAGGGAGTGAGCGAGCAGCTGTGTGGTGCTTAGCTGCTGGCTGGGGTTAAACCACAACAATCTTTGACTTTATTAGATTTTAATGCATCATATTCTGCATATGCTATGTATCCTGTGAGAGAAATGGAATGTTCTTTACAATCCTAATATATCTGGTCTCTTACCATATACACACAAATTAAATTTTATAATACAGGGTTTTCTTCTATTGAATAGTCAATTACAAAAGATTTCAAACAAACAGTAACATATCCTAAAATGTAGTTCTTTACAATTGAATTAGTAAATCTAAAGTCTGTTCCCCTTATTTGTTGTGAGCTGGGGCACAAACTTGTATCTTGGTACTGTCTAGGTTCTGTCTGCATAAGTCTTAGCGATAAGAACCTTCCAGTTTTTAATTTTATACTATGGTTGCCAGAATAAATTATGACCCTGATGGCAGTTCAGTAATGCATTCCTATAAAAGCTAATATAAAGTCAATAGAAAAGAAAATAATGTCTCCTGCTAATTTCAGCGGGCCCTGGCTCAGACCAGCTCTATTATTTTTTTTTTAATAGAAAAAAAGAAATAACTATAATATACTGCTTAGGTACTTATTTTATAATGGTGTACGTATTAGAGGGTATATTTTTAAAGTTTGGAAGCAAACACCTAGCATATCAATTTTTTCATTAATGCAAGTTATGAGTATGGATCACTAGAAGCATTATACTTGGGTACTGGCAGCCAATAGTTTAATTCATCCAAAATAATGGAATGGCCACTCTCCCCCTCTATTACTCCCACTGGCGTTAGGTCTAGACAATGTCGCATCACAGAGCAGCAGTTAACACCAGGGCAATCTGACACAAACCTGGAGCTATTTCCCTTTCCCTTCACATGATGAATTGTTCATTTGCAAATGAACACCTTGAGCCAAAATACTAATGCAGAGTTTGCATGTGTCCTACTGTTTGGAAGAACTATTATAATGACAATACCTATTGATATTATGTATGTGCCTGATGTGATTTGTCATTGAATAATCTAAATTTTTAGTAGTTAATATTCACAGACTACAGTCTTCTGAATTAAATCACATTTCAAGATGCTCAAATTCTATTAACCTTTGTGTTTGTTAATATAGGCTGTTACTCAGAAAACCATATATTTTGTCAAGTCAGAGCAAATTTCTGGGAAAGGGGAAGAGATTTTGATGAATAGAAGCAAAGCAAAGTCTATGCTTTTACTGTTCAATAGCGGTCATTTTACACAGAGGAAAATATTTTTTAAGATTGACAATGTTTCAATGGTTACCATTTTTGTACCTGTATTTTCTGCTGCAATGGGAAAGACTTGCAATGTCAACACTGTGGCTTCAGATACAAGCGTGACACATGAGTGGGAGCATAGTTGCAGCTCCATAGGACTTACATAGCAGAAAAAGGGGCTATCTGAAACACTGTGCCCATACTATTGCTCTCCTTTGGTGAGCACCCACCCCTACAGGGTGCTGAAATAATGATTTGCAGCTGACAAAGGCTGCCACCTTGAGAGTGATGGTTGGGAAGGGATGAAATAAGAAAAATGTTAATTCCATTGCTGTAGAGCATAGTCCATGTTATAAAGTAAGAAAAATATTAAACACGTCCACAACAAAGCTGTCTGGAGTGAAACATTGCAAGGCACAAAAATCCTTTCAGCACTCAGGATGTTAATCTTTTGGTTTATTATCCTTGAATATTAAGACAGAATGATCTACATTAAGGACCTGACCTGAAAATCTTTTCATCACTGTAATTACACTAGTGTGTGTGAGAAGGATGCATTATATCTGCCTGCAAAAAATTGCTGATACTTGTAAAGCACCTTCAATATCTCAGTCAAATATTGCAGCTCCCAAATACTTTTCTTTGTGTAGCCTTTGGTAATCCCCCTCGTGCCAGAGCTGATGCTGATTTTGTCACAGCTAGTAAAGCTGTATTTTTGTCTCTTTTGCAGGAATGAATGCTTGATTCAGTTTTAAGACAATTTCCAGACCTAGATGAGCAATAAAATTGTTTTGAAAAATGACACCCAAACACATAATGCATGAGCCTTAGATTTGGTTACAGGGCACTGTACACATGATTATCGTATATCATAACTTCGAAGGTCATGCTTTCACAGTCTGCTAAGTGGAATCTCTTCAGAGCTATCACAAAAAATATTATCTAAGAGTGTGCAGGGAGGAGCACCTGATGATTATGCTCTGTATCACACATAAACCAGTTCATTTTTCTCTATGCTATAGTGAAAAAACGTGTAAGCATCACAGTATCTCCACAGACATGTTAATAAAAAGGCCAAATAAGTATTTTTAATAACTTTAGACCTTCAAAGAGAAAGACCAGGGAATTCTGGGAGCTCTGTTTTATCATGAACTTTGCAAGCAAGAGACAGCATTCTACAAGCTATAAATTGACATTCTCAAAGGAGTAGGAAAAAACCTCCATGCAGTATACATAAAACAGGTCAGGGATGCCAATTACAATGCTATATCAGTCTTTCCAGTGCTGCAAGGGATTTCTAACTGTCTGAAAATAAAAAAACTCCTTCAGAAACTAACACCTGAGTGTTTTATTAGCACTTTATCTCAAATGGTAATGCTCACTCCATTTCATTTCTTGCATTTTCATTTGAATTTTGGTGGTTCAGGTTTCTTTTTTTTTTCCCCTGAGAACATTTTGATTATAAGGATAGAGTCCTTGGAGCCTGACAGGCGAAATAAAAAAAAAATGCATTCTAATTAAAGATGGCCAGCAAAATTTGTATTTGTTAGTTGACCTGGAGCTTAACAAGATGTTTTATTCTATGTAGTCAAGCTGTTAAACAATTTCTTTTGATTAAAAAATGTTGAAATCAACCAGAACACATAGATGACAGAAATAAGGATAAAAAGCCTTCTCCTTCAGTGAAAACATATGCTTTCCTAATAAGTTAATCTATTTAGTGATGCTTCTAGGGGAAGAGATTTCTATGAAACACTTCAGCAAATCACCTCTTGTTCTGTTCATTCGAGCCTTTCATGTGTCATTATTGTTTAGTTTTTAAAGATCATATAAATACCATTGTCCTGTCTTTTTAATAGCATAAGAAACTTTTCAAATGATAGCTCATTTTCTATTTTTTTTCATTATATATTTTTCTAGTAAAAAAATGAACTAGTGCTTGTCAGGAAAGAGAAGTCTATTGATAACTGGAACTTAGAATTTTCTCCTTTTCTTTCCATTTCTGGATCACTGATGTATCACTGAAAAAAATTGTCTTTACACTTTCTCTGTCAGTACTTTTCCTGGAAGTGAGAATTTGACATTCAGAGGAGGTTATCAAGGAAACTAATCTTCCTCAAAGTACCACCAAATTCACTCTAGATGTTTTTGTGATTGCTTCACTAAGGCATTTCTAGATTAGTTTGCTTATAGGTTTAGATACCAAAGATGGTTTTCTAAAACACAATATCAAAAGGTAGGCATAATAAAATTTTAGTAGTTAAAAAATAAACCTTCTCAGAGCTGGAATGAGGACCTAAAAATATCTTCTTTGTGACCCAAGAAAGTCAATAATAGCTTTAATTTCACTACCTTACTCTTTAAAGTCCCAGCCACAGACGTGATCCAGCAGCCATTAGAAATGAATATCATCAAATTTCCACTAACCTCAGTGCCAGTAATGAGCTTCAGCACAGTACACTGCACAAAATTGGGGTTTTCAAGTGCCTACATTCAACACAGTTGGGAAAAAGTAACCACACACTGTATGAAAACTCCAAGAGTGGGAAAGCAGAGGTTTTTTAACATATCCTGGATTACATAATCTGGGTGTAGCCATCAGGAATGGTTAATCCTTAACACTCCAGAATAGTGGTTTTGTGGTTTTGGTTTTTTTTAATAAGCAGCAGTTTTCTCATGTGCTTTATCTAGTCAGAAGGCACAAAATCCATGGAAGAAAGTTTTTTAAATAAAAGAATCAAGCACCAGTCCCTTGAAAAACTCAGATTATGAGGCTGATTTTCTAATAAAATGAGGTTTTTGCAATTGTATTATTTTATGTCTGTCCTTCTGTCCACAGTAACTTCCAACAACATGGCTAATTTAAAGAAAATTGGCATAAAGAGGTCTCAAAGATATTAAATACCTTCAAAGATATCAAGTTCCTTCACATTTGAATGACCAGTGGCACAGCTCTGCCACTTAAGTTACTTACTAATGTTTCCAGCAAGCTTGCCTTTCTTCCTCATCCATCAGACCACAAAGTTTGAACATATTGAAACACAGATTTGCAGCAGATAACAAAGGCACAGACCATTTCTGAAGGCAGGGAGACCTGTTTGGCAGTAGCCTGTAGTTTGACCAGTTCTATGTGCAACCAGAAGCCTACACAATCCTTCACCTTCATATTAGTTGCAAAAACCAATGTTAATTACTGATCCTCTACTATCTTCCTCAATGGCCATATGACAAAACAAATATATCCTCTGCCCTCATTGTCATATTATAGCTTTTCCAATATTAGTACAGTAATCATGAAGAAGAGACATCACATAAAGCTGCTGGCCAGTGACCACCATTAACTAGAAGGACAGAGCTCACCAGCCAGGTAATGGCTTAACACCGCCATACCCCAAATAAGAACAGCAAGTGCTTCCCACATTTCCTGGTTTTTTTTGATGAATTGATTTCCATTTCTGGAGAGAAACAAAATGACTTGTAACAATGTAAATATCTGAACTTTAGTTTTCTTCTGACTCAAAGGAGAAACACCATTCCTTGTAAGAATCCTCAGGTTCTGTTGTATTTTCAATTACAGTATTTTATGCATCAGCCTTAATAGATTGCTTAGCAGAAACATGAAGAATGACTCAAACCAGCTGTCTGAACATCTAGAAAACTACATTTAGACCATTTCTTCACAAATAGTATTACATTATATGCAATATTTATACTTAGAAAAAGCTTCAATGTTCTTCCAACTACAAAAACCTTTGATAAATGATCCTAGAAATCTTACAGGTGTAGACAGTGCTTTGAGGAGGTTATGTGCATATATTTTTTATGTATTCCTTAAATTTTTTTATAACTGAAAGAAATTTGTTGTATCTCTGAGAATAAAAATGCAGGTAGTAAACACACATAGTGGTCACACAGTTATTTAGTACTTGTTTTAATTCCAAGCCCCTGACTTCTGACAGAGCTTCTGCTTGTACAGGAGACAAATTCCTAATATTCATGTTCCTAATTCATAATTGTACATACAGAAATTTTTGTGAGTACAAATACATATTCTGTTTCTATACCATGTACATAATTGTTTTCCCTAATTGTACATATTCTTAATAGTCCAGCCCAGAGGTACAACATTTGGGTCTCTCCAGATCTTATTAGCCTTAATTCTCTAGTTTTAGGATTGATTCAAAGCTGAAAAGAGCCCACTTCATTTTTCTGAAGCTTCACTCATCTTCTACTCTGTGGGAGTCTGAGATGATTCTGCTTCCATAACAGGCTGAGACTGCCTCATGTCAGCAAGCAGCGCTAAATAGTACATCAAAGAAAGTTCCTACATAAAATGCCCACAAGCTGAGTGTGTGAGTGGGGAGTTCTCTTTTAAAGCAGCTACACATTTTACATGTGGAAAAAGTTCTTTAATAAACACACAGTGAAGAGAGCACTGTAATCGGTTAATATTAGAAGTCAAAATTCACAGCACTGCCCTAAGCTAGGCTGACACTCAAACCAGAGATGACCATGTCCTATTACACTGCGAGACCCACTGGAAGGAGGAAAGGCAGGATCTAAGCACACAACAAAGCTCTAGGAGTCCTCCCCCTTGTAGTCTCTCTACCTCTCCTCTATGGCAACAGAGTCCCAGTAAAACTCTACACAGGCATGGTTCAGGTGCCCTTTGTTTATAAAGAAATTTATTCCTAATGAAGACAGCAATTGGGAGAAAACTGAAGCTTCTCAGGACACTCCATCACCAACATAAGAGGTGTGGCAAACTACAACCTTGATTCTTCAACACCAGGGAATGGAAATGCTCTTGGATCTAGCACCAGAAGAAAAGCATTGCAGCCCCAGATGCAGGCAGAAAGGGTGAGGGAAGGCTGCAAAGAACCATGTAAACAGCTATCCCTTGGACATTAAAATGATGCATTTACATTATAAGATGTTGACATATTCTTCTCCCTTTCCCCCATAGTCCATGTTTTCACATAACAAGAAAGGGTTTTCTCCCAGGACAACCTACACAAGGACCTTCCATAGTCTAAATGCCCAAATACTTGCTCTCTGTGATACTCATATTTCTAAAATACTGTTTTCCATTAACTCCTGATGTAACAGAATCATTGCACTCCAGACGTACAGAGCATGCTTAGTAATCTCTCTAGATTGCATAAGCATCACTTTGTATTACCAAAGGTGTTTTGCAGTCAGTTTCATAGGTGACTTTTCTTTCATTCAGTTCACCAAATTAGTTACAAGATTTGGGTTGTATTTCTTGTTCAATTCTCATACATTCTGGATGCAGCATGTGAGGCATCTAGATAAGGGGCTGTCATCTTGGAGTGTCAAGGGTGTGAATTTTCTCATGACTACAAAATCAACCTTTTAAATGTGAAGGCAGCTCTTTTGAGCATGCTTTGGGTTAACTACACCTGCCACCAGTAAAAGTTAGCACTGCAATGCACTTTGTGTGCCAGAAATTACCTCCCCATGGATAAGCAATGTCAGTGCAAAATACAACATGGGTGATGATAAGCAACAAGGAAAGACAGCTTTGGCATTAAAAAACAAAGCAGATTTAATCCCAGTTCCAAAGGGTATGAGATCATAAGCATCCCACTTACATGAAAAGAATGTGGAAGAGAATGAGCCTCTTCAGCTGGGAAAGGAAAACATCAAAACTATATACATTAAGAGAATCCTATGGTAGACTGATGCTTCAGCTGGGCCTAATAACATGAGAACCACACTGAAGACAAATGATAAGCAGATTAATATATTCTGGTTTGGGAGAGACTGCAGAGGGAGAACTGGCCCTGTGATGGCAACTGAACTTGAGAACTTGATAGCAATGGAGCTATTTCACACTCACATGCTATAAAATACAAATAGCTCAGCTGTAAAGAGATAGAGTAAAAACACAGAACGCACACACCTCCCTGATGGTAAACCACTTGTAGCACACAGTTTTTAATAATGCTGCCTTTTACTGAACCCACAAAATTGTTGTCTTTTTAACTTTTAGAACAATCTAACTCCCCCTAGTGTCAGCATTTTAGTCATAATAGTATAAAGGAGTTTATAGGTGTGTAGATTATACCTTTACTAAAAGGTGAATAAAATACCCTGGCACTTTGATTGCAAAATAACTGCAGCCACTCAAGAGACAGTACTAACACAACTACAGCAGTAAACATGAAAACAAATCATAACCCTCATCAAAGAACAAAACTGGTAGACCAGTCCTAAGCCTCTCAAGCACACTAAACATAACTGTTTGCAGAACACAGGAAGCTCATAACACAGAAAGCTCATATAGCTGGGTTGTGCAAGAACAGAAGGATTTGTAAACTCCACATGGGATATGTGTGTTTGGAGATATTTGTTCAGAGGGAGACTGTTGCCACAGAATGAAGCATTCATTCGTTTAAGGATGCAGGCTGAAAGGCCATTGATTGAATCCCTGAGTCTAGATAATAACCGTCCTGTGGGTTATGTCAACTGCCAGGTGAATTATAGGAACAGCAGGTGTAAGTCTGAATAACTTCAGATAATATAGGCACATCAAAGGTAGAGCAAACTCTAGCAGTTCCAAAAACCTTTTGAGTAACCTTTCATGTTGGCAAAAGATGTTTATCCATGTACTTTAGAGTAACATCACTGTGAACACAAAAATCTCAGTGTATCGTATATATGCATGGGTCAGTGGACTCCTTTAAATACTCACATTTGCCTATAAGGCTGAGAAGCAGCTTTTGAGAAACAAGACACACAAATGGTTTTCACTTCCCACAGTCTATAGGTTCTAGGGAGACAGCTGACATCTTTTTGACCTCAGAAAAAAATAACAGGAAATACTCACAATAAGGAATGCTCACAGTACTCCTAGTTTGAATACGGCTATGAGACAACATTCTTCTCTTAGTCATGTTGTGCTACAAACAGAAGAGTCACGAATGGCAGCAGAAATCACATCCCATTAATGTATCAGCCAGAGATGCAAATTTAGCTGAAGAACACTTTACAGTTGGCTAGTAGACTATAAACTCTTACAGTTGAGAAAGCTGTGAGCTACTATTGTACAACGCGCAATTACAAAAGGGGAAGATTAGAGCCAGTGAACTCAAGGGGCATATGAAACTGATCTTATTGTCTCAATATATTATCTTTTATTATCTCTCATATGTTACTATTTTGTTGTGCAAGATGTACTGTTAAGGACTGAACTGGATGAGGCAGAAATCCTGCAAGTGGATTTTGCAAGATTTTGGCTCCAAATTGTGAAAATCCTATATGATCCTCACAGAAGGTGGCAGAGGATACTAAGCCTTACAAAAATCTCCTTGGTACTTCTGTTTTGCATAAAAAGGTACTGGCATATGTGTTATTTTTATTAATTGTCATTAACTGGAAATATCACTGAGAATTATTTCAGAGTCATTTATAAAATCTAAAACTAATTAGCTTGAACTTTGCAGAACTTTACAGCCAGCTCTTCTTTCCTCTAGATTTATTCAAAGGTGGCAACCACAATGCTATATTACTAAACCATACAGATTTGTGACATTGTTTTGCTCATAAGTTACTGGCTACTTGGATTAATAAAGCAAAAAAGCCAGCTCTTAAAGCAGTTTGTGCTCAATTTTCTACCTGCACAGAAAATTCTTTGAACAATACAAAGGATCTAAATCTGGCTAAAAACATTAATTAGCTTAAGACTTCTCTCAGCTATTTGGAGCTAACCAGTAGTATAAAATTAGAGGATCCTCATCCTCTGCTATTTATCCCTCCTCCTCACTTCAAGACTGGGGATGCATTAAAGTTGAGCAAAGTGTCATCGCACTCTGACAGCTCACAATAGATACATGGGTCTTTGCAAAAAAAAGTCAGACAGCCATAAATTAGACCAGTGTATAGGTTGCTCTAAATTACTGTACGTCTAAAGAAGCTTAATGATGAGAGAATGACAGCCAATTCTTTGGAAGAACCCCCATTCCTGAGCTGAAAAGACCTTGGCACAAGAGAGATTCTTGCTCTTTTTCAGCACTTCTACACTATTTTTAGGAGCCATCATTCTTCCATGCTGAGAGATCATTTTCTAAGTCCTCTGTGTTGCCATAGCAAAAGCCAGATTTTTTTCCCCCCAATGCCTGACAAAAAGAGTCTGTGCAATATTACAGAGAAAAAAGTATAAACAACAGTGTTAAAATTACTCCAAATATTTTCCTTTATTACATGGCTTCAGTTTCTGAGCTACATTAAAGTACAGTTTAGTCTTATCAAGGGTGTAAAAATATGTCTGAATTCTTTCAGTTGTCCTCAGACCTGGGGATTCTTAAAAGAGCTAATCTTGCCTCATGAGTTTGAAAGTGTTGTGAACTGGAAGAGAATGGCTAGTGCAGAGGAGGACATACTTTCCCAGGCAAACATTTTAAGGGATGGATTCTATTCACTTATAGTTGTGGTTAACAGAAAGTCAGGACAGCTAGCATTCACAAAGAGAGGAAGACTACTACTCTAAAGTAATCAGAAAAGAAATCACAACTTTCTCTGCTTACAAGAGCCTAAGTACTGGAAAGTAATACCTGGGACTGCCTAACACAAATACAGGATCTTACACTTTAAATTTGCCCCAAAATACTTTGGAAAGTAAAAAAAATATGCACACTTGCACTTGTATTAAGATCAGTTTTAGACTAACCTTAATTCACTGAGTCCTGTATACAACTGAGGCTGAACATTAGAGTGCCACCCCATATTGTTGATGTGCAATATAATAAGGCCTCAGTCACTGAGCTCAGTATGTAATTAAATATTCAGCAGCATCGGATATTAGAAACACAAAAGGGGGCAGAATGCTGTAGCAGACAGAAATACTACTGCTTTTAGCACATACCGATTTGCATTCTAAATAGGCATTTGACTTTTCTTCTGTGACAGTCTCACAATTGATTAGATAAATATTTTGCAGAAAGCCACCAGAATGTAGGGGCATAAATCAAAGTGTCATTTTAGAGACTGAGAAATCCTTTAAACAACTAAAAAAGAAATACTGTTGCTTGAAATAATCCATTACTTTCAAAGTGGTAAAGTTTGGATCAAGCTCTAACTCTGGGAACACTACCACTTGGCTGACCATTTTCCACAACCAGTCTTTCATTCTTATATTTTTCAGATATGAGTGCCCCTATGGCTTAACTAGAAAGTGGAATTTCTTGATACTGTAAAACCTACAGAAAAGTACTAATTTATGACTATGTATGGAGAAAAACAATACAAGTAATAGATGTGAAATATAAGTAAAGGTGGAAAAACGGTTATTTAACTATCGTGCATGTGTCTGCAAACGTAGCTCAGATAATAATAAACAAATTCCCACCTGCCACAATGAAGGCCTGTAAAAACAGGAAAGAATGTGTTTAATATTAGACTGTGGGTGAAATGAAGGTGGCCATAAAATAGTAACCTGACTACAGCCTTTATTTCTGTCACCTACTTCTGACAGTCCATGTATGGGCTAGCCAATATTTCAGACCTTGCACACAACAAACTTTCCAGGCAAAACATCCCATTAGGGGAAGACCTGGCTTGAGTCAGGAGATAGTAGTTCTTCCTCCCTAACCCCTGGGCATGCAGGGACACAAAACATGCAGCATCTGTTAAAGAGATTTAAGGAAAATTGCTTCTCTCGTGCATTGAAGAGATTAGGAGGTATGGTATCTTGCAACAGTGACTAACTGCTGCCCTTGGCTGTACAACCCTACAGTGCCTATTTAGAAAATCTGTCCCTCAACATTCAGTTCATTTCACAGTAAATAAGGTCTTTGGATAAATAATTTATTCTGGTTTGCATTTCCTCTTGTGTTTTACTGCAAAGTTTGTTACATGTCTTCACAGAATCATGGAATAGTTGAGGTTGGAAGGGACCTTTGGAAGTCACCTTGCCCAACCCCCCTGCTCAAGCAGGGTCACCTAGAGCAGGTTGCCCAGAACTATGTTCAGATGGCTTTTGAATATCTCCAAGGAGGGAGACTCCACAATCTCTCTGAGCAACCTGAGCAACCTGTGCCAGTGCTTGGTTACCCTCACAGTAAAATATATCTCCTTATATTCAGAGGCAACCTCCTGTATTTCAGTTTGTTCCCATTGCCTCTTGTCCTCTCACTGGAAACCACTGAAAAGAGCCTGGCTCTGTCTTTACACCCTTCCTTCACATATTTGTCCGCATCCATGAGTTCTGTGCCTGTAGGCTAAACAGTCCCATCTCTCTGAGCTGGTCCTCATACGAGAGATATTCCAATCTCTTAACTAATCTTGGTGGCCCCTCTGCAGACTCTCTCCAGTAGCTCCCTATCTCTCTTGCCCTGGAGATCCCCCAGCTGTACACAATACTCCAGTATTCAGCAGAGAGAGGTCTTTTAAGATTTAAAACTTGAATTCTGTCTAAAGTTTAACTGCTTAGTAAGTGTGTATTTTAGGAAAGCTGTAATTTGTAAGCTATTAGTTGTATGTCAATTGCAAAAATTTCTGATGTAATTGATTATTTAATCTGTTTTAAGAGGTACTGTATGATTTAAGCAGACAATACAAGACATTCTTATCACTTAGAGGGTTTAGGAATTTGAATAGACTACCCAAGTCTGTCATTAGTATCTGAGTTTGTGGTTGGCAATGACATAGACTCATTGGCAGAAAAAGAAAATGTACATTGTAATTTTTCCAAAACTACTGCAGACTTTCAGTTGCTGAGTTGGCTTTTTTAGGTTTTGGGTTGGATTTTTCCGTAAAAATTCCAACATAAATAAAACAATTGAAGGCAAATTTTTTTGATGATGTCAACCCATGCAAATTGCATTTCTTACAAAGTTATTGTTTATAAAGAACTGGCCTAGTCTGACTCCCCTGCTCAGTCAGACAGAATTGGCATTACTCACAAAACACCAGTTATTCACTAAGGAAACTGTGTTCCCACAGTGGTTTAAGGGTTGCAGATGGAGTGGAAAAGCAGCTCAAGGGAAAAAAAATAAATAAAAAATACATATATGGATCTTTCCCTTCCATTGCGTACAAACACAAAAATCAGTAGATTAACAGCTTCCATTTACATAATGTGACCTTCACTTATTTGGCACATTTGGGATGTGACTGAGATAGCATCCTAGTAATTTATGAGTTGGTTTAGCACGAAAAATGAATTGTCTGGGAGCCGATCCTTCTAAGAACTAAAAATAGACAAGCCCACTTTTCAAGCTATGCTAAATACTGTCTCTGAATGGAAAGCTGTGTTTATCTGAGAGCTGAAATCCAAGACAGAAATGGACTAAAATAGTTTGCTGATTGTTTTCCTTACGCTGCACACAACAAACAATGTCTGCTTATTCGCTTGTGTTTATTTTGCACTTATTAATAGGTATTGCATAGAAAAATGGCAGGGCACCTGATTTTGCTTGGGAAGCATCAGTCACCCATAGCCTGCTGTAGTTTCATCAGGAAGAAGTAAATAATGCAACTTCTCCACAGGGCATGGGGTTTTTAGGCAACAGGAGTGGATCATGCTGAGTACGAGGGTTGACTCCATATTACAGAGCTGCTCTGACCATGCTGCTCCTCTTCTTGCCCTTACTCACTTTCCCCTGCCTCTTACCAGATGGTAGCATCATCTGAGTGGCTGTTCTTATTTCCAACCACTGTGTGTCTTTGTCATTTCATTACAACACATCTCTTGGGAATACTGGGAACAGACTCATCAAAATTTTTCCATAATATCTGCGCACAGAGGAATGGACAACACAGGGTTTCCTTGATGAGAGAGAGATATGAGAATAAAATTTGTGGAAACAAAATCACACTTGTAGAAAAGTTCAGGATATTGGAGAGCACCTTGCAAAATCAAGGCCATCTTTTCTACTCCAATATACATGAGCCAGAAATACAAACTTGGACTCCTCTAAATATCACTGAATTCAAGAGGTTGATGTCCCACATCAGCCTTTTTCATGCCACATTGATGCAAGGTGGGCCAATTTTATGTGTCAGAATCACTTAATCTTCCACTGGTATTCCAAAATATGAACATAATTAACAATTGTGTCACAGCCTATAAAAGGCTCTCTGCTCAGGAGGCTGATAACTGAGCAGAAACTAGCCAAATGCATGCTGTTAAGGGCCCATTATTCTTATGCTGAACAAATATGAACAAAAGCTGGGAAACTTCTGAAAAAAAACCACAAAACCAAAACCAGAAATAAAGTTGTAAAAGCCTAATGATAGTTAATAGAAGTTTGGCACATTCAGATCTGACTTCTGATTCATCTGTGCATGAAAGCCACATTTAACTTCTAGAGAGACCCAAACTGTACCTTTATCTCTACGTTAGTGATAGTCATAGATTTAACACTCAGCTTTATCTATTAATACATACTTCCAGAAAAGCACCCCCATCCCAGTCTTTGACCCTAATTTAAGGCATGGCTGCTATTTTCAGATACTGGGCACTTCAGATTTTGTCCCCTAGTCACGCAGAACATAGAAACATAGAATCGTTTAGGTTGGAAAAGACCTTTAAGATCATCAAGTCCAACCATTAACCTAACCCTGCCATCCCACCACTAAACCATGTCCCTAAGCTCCTCATCTACACATCTTTTAAATGCCTCCAGGGATGGGGACTCGACCACTTCCCTGGGCAGCCCATTCCAATGCTTGACAACCCTTTCATTGAAAAAATTTTTCCTAATGTCTAAACATGACTCATATATGACTCATAACATAGTTAACTGAGAGGAGCAGCACTACTCTCTTACAATTAAAATTAAAACTCTACTGCACTTCAAGGAATGAAATAAAATACTACCTATCTAACTGTCTGTTTCTCCCCTGTTTATTACAGGATTACCTCTATTATTATTTATATCCCTCCAGACCACAGGAAACCACTGAAGTTAACTGAGTTTAAACTGAAAGGAAAAATTAACTTGTCAGGCAACCTTGGAGCCCATTAATGAGGTACTTGCTTCTGCTGTAGAAAACATTCAAGCTCAGTCACAACTTGCCTGTCCACAGTCTAATGGAAGGTTCAATTAGCAAACAACAACCATGGAAACTAGGTGGTCCAATACTGTAAGAGGTTGCTATATTCCTGATCTAATCCAAAGACATTGTCTTCTCCTAAATCATTCCTAACAACTATTTTATTAATATATTCTTTAGAACTATTCATTCCACAGTCCATTCCAATACTTAACTATTCTTACAGTTAGAAAATTCTAGGTATGCAGTCTGAAATTTCCCTTTTACATTTGATTCCCATGATGCATTTATGGTGTAACATTATCACTACCAGTACTTATTTTTCATAATAAAGAAGTCTAAAGATAACTGGAACCATAATTATGTTCCTTATTCAGGTACTTAAAATTAGGAATGTTTAATCCAAGTGACAATGCTGACAATATTTTGTTGATACATAAGACGATGAGTACCTGTAATGCACAAATTCAGGTAGCCCATTTAAAAGTCCAGTCACCTTAGACTCTGAGCATCAAAGGAAAGAAAGCCTTTTTCAGAGAATGATTCAGAGAAACCCTAGCTTTGCTGCTCTGAATTACTCTCTGGTGAAACCTTTCTCTGTTGACTATACAGAACTAGGTAAGCAAAGTAAGCCATACAGTTACCTTTCTGTATTCCTGTGTTTTTCTGGGAAGTGAAGTTAAGCTGGCTGATGCAAAATTTCCCTGGTCTATTACTCTTTAAAAAAAGAAAAAAGCCCCGTGTTTAGTCTCTTTTAGGTATTGGAACTTCGACTGGCTTTTCCATTACAAAGTATCTGCAATTGCTTCAGGCAGTTATTCAAGGAACACAAAGCTGTCTTGTATCAAGTATAGCTCAGCTGAAGACACATAAAATGACTGAGCACCCTAATCTGTGAGACCCTACCTCTTTGCCCTGAAGATAGTCACATTTGTCATCTGACACTTCTAACATTCATGGAAACAGGAGGTGCTCAGTGCAGGACATCTCAACACTGTTAGCGACATCCACTCTCCAAAGTGTGTCTTTAAATGAAAACTGAAACACAATTTCAAATTGAGCAGCAGTTGCTCAGATCACACTATTCCCTTCACAGGAGCTCTTTAAACTCCAGTTACTGAAACAGAAGCATAGGTTGTTCCAGTAAGCTGTATCACATGCCAAAGCTATATAATAGTAGGCACAGTAGCATTTTTTCCTATGCTTTTGGCAAACCCAAATAGTAATGCTTAGTGCTACCAAGGAAGTAAATAAAGAAAATACCAAATTGGTTCGCCATTACCTCCTTATTAAAGTGAACTTGCTGTCCCACTGCTTGGGGTCCCTCACTCCAAACTGAGGTACATTTGACTGCTGGAATGCTTATAATTCAGAGTAGGAGAATTTCTGAATACACAGTTTGTCCTATGTAGTAATACAGTTTTACGAAAAATTTCTGTACTTAGTCAAGGCCTCTCTTGATCATTTCACTACTATGTAAAGCCTAGGAGATCACAGTTACTCAATTTACTTAAAAATTAATCTCATTGAAATTTGGAAAGCATAGTCTAGAGGTTTTCAAAGCAGAATAATTCTACTAGTTTAAATACTTTAAGAAACAGTGATGTTTGGATAAAACTAGATGTGGATTTATTGTCAGAAGTATGGCAAGTCACAACTCTCAGAACTACAGTTACTGGTTGTCTGCAAACTTAGGATGATGTTATTTTTGCATGCAGTGTTTTCCTGTAACTCAGTTCACATCTGCAAATGGTTATGACTTTTCTTCATTTCTCATAATTTGTATGTCTACCTTGTCTCCTAGAAACACTAGTTATTTTTTACATACACAGTCTCCTAATATGCACATATTTAACCTGCCCACATATGCTACTTCACCTTAATCTAAAGACAATGACTGACTCTTTTACTGCATTTTAGTTGACTCTTTGGAAATCACTGAGGTTAGCTCCAATGCCCTTGGTTCCATGCTTGCCATTTCATCCAGGCTGGCTTCTGTCACCAGATGGGATTCATTTGCTGTCTGAGCCACTATGGACTGAAAAAGTTTAGGTCATATGCAGAGAGGCATTCCCAAAATTTCTGGTGTATACATGAGTCTTCTTCTCACTGTCTGACCTTCAAGGGTGTGAGTTATAGCACCTAGACAGAGAGCCTATCTCTACTATACAAGCTGTAGAAACTTTCAGTCTTTCTGCAGCATCAGGCAAAATGAAAGCTATCTTGCACATCATGCCTAGTACAGCAGTCATGATTTAGTTCGTCCTACTACAGTGAAAGATAATTATACAAGTGGGATTTACTTCAAACTTCAGAAACACTATATTGCTTAAGTCAGCAATTTATGCTCCCTTCATTTTGAATGAGAACTACAACAATAGTATCAAACTTGTTGATGCAAAGAGCTACCGCAGAAAATTTGTAGAACCATACATATATAAAATAGACAAAAAACTTGTAAGAGTATTTCCCTGTGAAAATGAAGTTAAGGCATAAAATGCAATCATGAACATAATGAATATGGTTATCTTTTTTAACACTACTATCATTAACTGACAGCACAGACACTTGAGAGTTGCCTGTAATTTAGTTTCCATTAAGAGATGATTTTTTTTGCATTCTGCTTGGCTGATTCAACAAATAGAAATACCTTCAAGGTATTTGGCCAATTAAAGATATTACAGGCTGTCAATGAACTGATGGAAGGACTACTATGACTAGGAGATGAGATAGTGTCTATTTCACAGCCTGGGGTCCAAACCACAGACTCCCTTATTTTTCTTCTGCTGTCTTGCCATTACATTTGCATTGGTTCATCTCTGGTGATGTGTGTCGTAATGAGAAGGCTAGCCCTGACAGTCCCCTGGGACTCTTGCTGTTTATCGGACCAAGTCCTCATATCTAGGGACAAAGAGATTCAAATTATGGTCACCTGTTCGACCTGATCAGTGCTGCTTTCCCCAACACAGATGTTCTTGCAGTAACTGCAGTAGTGAGGAATTTGAGGAAAGCAAAATATTTACATCTCAGTAAATGCAATTCTACAATGAACCTAGAAGTCATTCCTGAAAAACAGCCCAGTAGAAATCTACAGTGAGGAGGCTTTTGGTGGATATTGTGGTTTTGATGTTTTTTCAAAAGGCAAAAATGTTCTTTAACAAGTTCAGTTTCACAGTTTCTTGCCACAATATGCAGAAAAGTATCTAGACTATATAGACACAAAATAGGGGCAGAGGTGTGTATGCAAGGGATGGGATGGAGCATATTAGGAATTAAGGATTCACTTTCACAGTTCTACCTCCAGACTCAATCTTCAATTGAACCCACAGTCCTCTCACAAATTTTCCTTCACCCAATTTCAAGCAGCATCAAGGAGCTGCAGGTCAGCATAAACCATTGGTAGGGTTTGAATTCATAAATATCAAAAGTTACTGAATCTGCAGGCCTCAGGGAAGTAGATTACATTCTATTTATACTCATGACCAGCTTCTAACCTCTACTTAAACAGCCTCAAATTACTGTATGTTTGCTGGCACAAGTAATTTCTCTGTTTACACCAGATTATGTGAGGTCAGACTGCATATGAGAGAGGAATAATGAATGGATTAGTGTAAGATATTGAAGCAGAATGTGAAAACTCCCAAATTAAAACTGTTCCAAACAGAGTTGATTTATTTTTATACTTGTGACAAGAGAAGGAATCAAAAAAATGGCTGCAAGGCAAAATTTTCCTGCTTAAAGTCTAATATTGTCTCAGATCAACATTTATTATTTCATTTTTGCCTTGTGATACTTCAACCCATATTTAAATTGCTACCTGAGAGAATTTCTAAGCTTCCAGGAATAAGTCAGCCATCCTTTAGTTATAAGAAACCCCATATAAGTACTGTCCCTTTAAACACATGTATAAAGTACATATGAGTAAGTAATTTTAGATAAGATAATTAGCTTATCAGGTTTGAATCACTTTCATAAAAGCTTTTGTTACAAAAAAAGAGTTTGCAAACTCACAACAAACCAGCCAGCTGTATATCTAACAAATAATTGACAGAACAACATTCTTAACTTACTGTAATTTCACATTCTATATTCATAGGATTTTTAAAAATCATTCTACATGGGGGAATCATACCCCCATCTGCCCCTCTACTCTGCTCTGGTGAGACCCCACCTGGAGTACTGTGTCCAGGTCTGGAGCCCTCAGCAGAAGAAAGACATGGAAGTGTTGGAGCGGACCCAGAGGAGGGCTACAAAAATGATTCGAGGGCTGGAGCACCTTTCCTATGAGGACAGGCTGAGATAGTTGGGGTTGTTCAGCCTACAGAAGAGAATGCTGTGGGGAGACCTTACTGAGGCCTTTCAGTACTTAAAGGGGGCCTATAGGAAAGACGGGGAAAATCTTTTTAGTAGGGCCAGATATGACAGGACAAGGGGTAATGGTTTTAAACTAAACCAGGGTAGGTTTAGACTAGATATAAGGAAGAAATTCTTTACAATGAGGGTGGTGAAACACTGGCACAGGTTGCCCAGAGAGGTAGTGGAGGCCCCATCCCTGGAAACATTCAAGGCCAGGTTGGATGGGGCTCTGAGCAACCTGATCTAGTTAGTGGTGTCCCTGCTGACTGCAGGGGGGTTGGACTAGATGGTCTCTAAAGGTCCCTTCCAATCCAAAACATTCTATGATTTCATGATTCTATGGTCAAAGAAACAGAGAGAGAACATACATTTTCCATTGCCCAACAACAATCTTTAAATAACTGAATTACTGCTTTTTTTTAGCAAATAATAATTTCAATAAAATTCAGTGCAGGATCTTGGTGGATTAGTGGATTGTCTGAACCCAGATTTCAGTGCTAGCATTTGCTCAGAAGGGACTAAAGGCAGAGCTGTTGCAGGAAACAAAAATGCCACCCAGTTCCCAAAAGAAAGATACCAACTTTTCCATAGTCTGTGTTGGGATGAAGATATCTTGAGACAAGAGGACCACAGTTAAATAGGCTTTTTTTTCCTCTGATTGTTGCTTCCTCAACATTTAGAAATATAAAACTTAGAAAACAGAAATAAACGGAGGGCTTGTACAGCACCTAGCTGAATTTCGAGCACCTCAGTATGTACTTGTTCATCTTTGTTGCTGTGTGGGAGCTATTCTCAGGAGAGAATTAACATTCACAGTGAAACTCCTGCAGCCATTAGGTTTCCACTGTTTCAATATAGGAATTATTTCCTTTAATGATAAAAATTATAGTAGCCCCTAAAGAAAAAGATAGTTGTAACCTGTACGGAAGCTGATGGAAATGAAGTCCCTACCTCTTACTGATAAACACCGCATGACAGGCGCCAGCTGTGCAGTAACATTCCCAATAGATCCCAGCAGCCACACTGCTGGTTCACCTGTCAAAAATGTCCTTGGTGCTGAAAAAGAAACGGCCAAACCTTCACAAGATTATGCATATTTTGTAACACTGTCCTGCAACAACACCCTGCTGCATATGTGTAATGCAGGATTTTCATCATTCATAAACCCTTAAGTATGTGCATGGTATGTTTCAGAGCTGCTGTCTCTAATCTGCCCCATCAAGCCTGGCAATGGATAGTCTCTTCAATAAAGACATAATGCAGGTAGTCTGATATAATTTTAGCTATATCTGCCTTTGAAGAGAACTAGAGAAATACTTCAGACTCTCATCAGGCTGTTAGCTCAATTTTCTATCCTCTAAAGAAAATAAGGTATAAGATAAACAATCCCAAGAAACTTCACTAAACACAAATAGATGTTCCAAGTAATTCAGGAAACATTTGCTGCTAAGTAGAAAAAACTAATTCTCTATCATAAAGAGATTCATGTAGTTGTTCTGACCTATGCTGCCAGTTTCAGAAGTTTGGCTTCACTGATACTTTGAAAAATGAGGAACTGATTTCTTAGTTGTGAGCTATGAGAACAAACATCAACGTCCCACTGTACAACAGAAAAATACAATTCCACTATAATTTCTTCAGAGCTTAGCAAAATTAATAAACTGAAATGTAGTACACATTATTCTTACTGAACATTCAACTTCTAATTGAAATTAGCAGATAAGCTTAACACCTAAAGTTCTTCTACAAGTATGTACATTAACTTCTAATTTTAGAGTATTTTCTCATAGATATTAATGTAAATT
>NW_009259980.1:111434-207589 GCF_000687185.1 Egretta garzetta
TCCTGCTGAGCCAAATATTAGCTATTATAACCAAATTTCTCTTGACAGAAATCTTGCACATCTGTTCTACTTCTCTTTTACACCTCTTGACAAGGCATTACATTTTCAAGTTGAAGACTTGCCCCACTCTGGCTTCCTCATGGTGCTGTGGTGCTTGGAAGTGGCTGGAATGTGGTTACCACATCCTCACTACCTGTAGCACATTCCAAGGCAAGTCCTTCTGGATGAAGAAGGGTTCCCAAGATGCATTCTTAAGTGCTCAAATCTTTGATATCACATAAAAAAGCAGAACATTTTCACTTTGCATAAATAATCAGTTTAATGGTACCTTGTTCTTCCCCTCTCCATATGGAGGAATTTTAATGAGGCCTTCAACATTTAAAATAAAGATACACTAGATCTCTAGCCAATTACAGTGGCCAATTAGTCTAATTAGATATCTATTAGTATAAATAATACTCTACTTAAATGCAATGCCTCATTTTAAAAAAAAATCTTGCAATTGGTGATGAAAATCATAAAATAAGAATGGCTGAAATAATTACCTGCATGGAGCTTTTTTTTAACTGTCCTCCTTTTAACTGTTTTCTTTACTGCCCCTGTATTAGACAATGAACTTAACTAGCTATCAAAACAAGTGCTCTTTTTATAGGCTTGAACTCTGTTTGCTGTACCATCATTTGTCTAATCAAAGCAGCTTTGTCTATGCCATTTTAAGAGAAGTGCCTTTGAAATAATATCAGACTTAACTCCAGCATCCAGAATGGATGGAATCCATCTCTTCTCTTTTTTTTAGTGTAATTTTCTTTAGTATGTGTAGAGAGCCATATCTCATTAATTTGGATGCACTTATTTTCTTCTATTTACTGTATAAATTACTTCTTATTCACATTGTATTATGTAAGAAAAAATTCCTTACCAGTTAATAGTATCCATCCTAAAATGATGAATGGTTCACTAGGTAATTTTAACTGCATTAGTCATTAAAAATAATCAGAGAAAAATTATATGGCAATTCTCCATTACTTTAAACTGAAAGTGCTATTTTCTAAACTGAGAAATCTAAACATAACCACATCTTATGATAGGCAAAACATGTTCAAACTCATTTTGAAAACATCACAAGTTTTAAAAGAAAAAAAAAATTATCCGTCCTTTATTTAGCAACGTTCCCAACCTGACCTTAGATATTTCTAATTTACATCATAAATATGCATGAAGTGTTGGTCAAAGCTCCTGTAAGAATGGTCTGGTGTGATTTGGTGAAGGAGAACATATTAATCTGAGTTCTTATTTCCCCACAAGAGAGTGTAAAAAAGATGACTGCAGTGAAACAACACAGATCAGCTGCTCATGAGGTTAAGCCAAGCTATTACTCTCAGTGAAAACTCTGGCCCAGCACAGTCCACATCTTTTAAAGAAATGGAAAAATAAAACTCTTATTTCTAGCCAAAGGTGTTATGCACTGATCTCAAATCCACATCCCTGTTTCTGAAAAACAGATTCAGCTTTCTTCTGGATGTTCAGTGTTAGACCAGGGAGACTTTGGAAAGAGAGTAGAGAATGTTTGAATTGAATACTAAGAGTACAAGAGGTTTTTCTTCTCTTTTTGTTCCCCCCCCCCCCATCTCCTCTGAAAATGTACTAAAAAGGAAAATACTGTCATCCAAGTTCCTTGTATCAAGTTAACAGCCTTAGTAAATATTGGAAGATGAGAACCTAACAACATTGTAACGTCTTACTAACTCAAGTCTTAGATTTTACAACTTCCCAGTGTAAGGCTATGGCTATGGCCTCAAGTTGCACCAGCGGAGGTTTAGATTGGATACTAGGAAAAATGTCTTCACTGAAAGTGTTGTTAAGCACTGGAATGGGCTGCTCAGGGAAGCAGTCAAGTCACCATCCCTGGAGGTATTTAAAAGATGGGTAGATGAGGTGCTTAGAGACATGGTTTAGTAGTGGACAGGTACGGTTCGACGCAATGATCTTAAAGGTCTTTTCCAACCAAATGATTCTATGATTCTGTATTTATCACATACTTGTAAGATATGCAGTCTAACAGGAACTTAATCTTCAGCAAAAGTTCCTGCAAGTTACTATTAATAACAGCACACTTTTCCCCCTAATGAACCTCTCCAAAATTTGCTCAAAACACATTATGGACTTGAATATTCAAACATGATGAGATAAATGTTCCCAAAGCTATTTCTAATCACATAGAATATTAACTCCTTAATTTATAAGGAAATCCTGGATTATTTTTTGAGGAAAAACAAGGATTTTCAGCATTATTAGCAATTTCTACATCTTGCATGAAAGTAAGATTCTTTCTACATATTCTTTGCTATACTGCAATGAAAGACTCAGGGCAAAATTTTCAGTAGGCAAAGACTCAATCAGATTATTAATTTTAAATGCTAATAAATTTCTTTCCCTTTGAGTGATGATCAATAGACATATACCATCTTATAACACCTTGTGGATGAAGGTTCAGGCAGAATTCTTTTCCTCCCTCTTCATCCTTTGAATGCAGAGTTCAAATAAGGTAATAATAATAATTTTTAAAGGTAAAGCTGTCCAAAGAATTACAATATCCCTACACAATACTTGCCACATTGTCTTTCTTACACCTATGATAAGATGAAAGACAAGAGACAGAAAAGCAAAAGGCTTTAATTTACTAGTTGATGAAAAGGAGAATCCAGAAACACAAAAGCAATTCTTCATTTCTCTCCTATTAGCACATTGTACCCAGCACAAGCTGCAATTACTGAAGACCTACTTTCTAGATAAGAACAACTTCAATTCAAAATTGATTTCACTGTCTTTGGAGGGGTGAAGAAGCCACACACACAAATTAACCATAGTAACTCTCAATTCCAAGAAGAGGATTTTATGAAAAAGAAACAGTTTTCTGAAAGCAAACAAAAAGGAGCACCTAAAAGGGTAAAAACGCTTATCCATGATAGGAAGACTATTAAAAGACACCTTTATTTGAAGCTCACAGTAAGTGTATAAAAAATTTCAAGACTACATTAAAGGAAGGGAAAAAAAGACATTGCTTTTAAACTGCAGAATAAAAGAGACTATTAGAAGTAAAAAGCCTCTTGCACAAAGTTGTAGTTATCACTTAATTAAAAAAAAAGAGGGGAAATAATGTTAATGAGGTATATTTAAAACAATAAAACAAGATTCTGAGACTTAGCATGCTGTCTACATACAAAAATGAACACACACACACAAAACCCCCCACTTTCTGAAACATATCAAAAGGCACCCACCAAAGAAACCTCATCGTCCATAGAACCCTGGGCTGTAAACAGTCTTGCTGATGCCACAAAAGAAAAGGGTACAATATGGGAACCATCTGTCAAGCAGAAATTTTCTTGGACAGGGTGTCTACAGGCACCTTCCCTTGATTTTACCCACTTTCATGTCTTCCTGCCAGCTCACTGTTATTGACAAAATGCAATATCTACTTAGCACTATGTATCAAAAAACACTTAGAAATTATCACCTTCTAATCTCATTTAGGATGCCTTAAATCTTCCATGCAGAAGGGTAGGACACCAGTGGATCCAACCAGATATGTTCCTTTATTGAGCATTTTGAAACCCTACTAACAGTTTCAACATAGCTCTTGAGGAACTAACACTTCAGAAAATCAGCTCATAAGTTAGAAGCCACATTCTCCATTTGTTGTGGCTTTAGCATGCTCTTCAGCAATGCTGGACTGACATACTTTAACCAACTGATGCATCCCAGCGCATCTGGCCCTCATGCATAAAAAAGATGAAAACATGTCAACAAGCACAATAGAAGTAGCTTTCAGGTTCCCAGACCATATAAGCTTCATTTCCTCTTCTTGAACATTTCCAGTAATTTATTTATTTACATGGTGGTGTATTAAAAAAGTAACATTTTCAAAAGAAAATCAGAATATTTGTAAAGTCTTTTTTGGTCTTGTTTTATTTCAGCTAAACTGTGGATCTGCCTACTCAAATCGACACATTTAAATCTAGCAGATGCTTACAAATATGCTCAACTTTTACAGTCATCTTTACTTTATGAATTTTTATTTGCTAGTAAGCAGAGCTTCCATGCAGCTTTTGAGGCAAAAAACACTGGGTTTTTTTGAAAAGCAAACACAGCCATCTAATAAGCATGTACATTTTCAAACATAGTCAGTGTGTATAGCATAATGGGCTCCATTGAGAAATATTTGAAGAAAGATTTTTATGTCCAATTCTCATGGATCTGCGATTACATGGTGATGAAATCTAATTTATTACATTATTCACCAGAGAGAAGTTCTGGTACTTTTGGCAGTTTCTCAGCATGCAAACAAACAAATGACTGCCTACATTGCCCAGTGTGGAATTTGCTGTTCATTGTTTTTGCCATAAGTGTCTATGCTTTATAGCTGCTCTGGGCCAGTGATTCAAACAAAATAAGAAAGAAAGCGGAAGTCAGTGGAAAAAAGGAAGGAAGAAACATAACTAGAAGAGCAAAATATTTGTGATTAATGAAGGCTTCTGGTACCACAGAGTTTACAGTAGTAATAATACATCATCAAATATAGTTCCAAAAATAGTAGCAATATACTATCACTCTGTGGAAATACACTCAAAAGATTTCCTTTTAATACTATGAAGACTTAGCCAGAACACATAGAAGATAGGAAGATCTCAATATACATTACTGAGATTAGCATCTTTTCTTTAATTCAGTAGATGGGAGAGACAACAAATCTAAATTGTTTTACCAATGCATAGGTAAGTTATTGACTAATTCCAGAAACATTATGCAAGCACTCAGCAAAACACAGCAAGTCAGCTTATCCTATATACCATAACCGTTGGTTAGCATATATTAGATAATGACTTCAGCTTTTTATTTTAAAAAATACTACAATTACAATGGGAGTTTATCTCCTCCAACAAAATAATGATAGAAACACTGGAGAATGGTGCTGCTAGCACGCACTCTCCAGGAAGTCTGGTTTATTTACCAAGTTGCACGGGTGATTACATTTTCTAGAATAACATAAGAATGTCCATAAGAGAGATCCAAAGGAAGAGTGAGGCAGAAGATTTCAAGTATGGAGGGATTTAAAGGATGGAAATGGTACTGTGGTTATGAATCAGATCACAGACCACAATCAGATCAGAGATCTACAGGAAACTAAATTTACTTAGCTCTGTTGCTTCTAGAACACTATGCTGTATATTACATTACATTCTTTCATTTTCCTTGTGAACAGGTATTTTTCATGGAGTATCTTTTCACATGAACAAATCTGAGGGTATACCTACAAAGTCCATCAGCACTTGAAAGGTCAGACCTGCTTAGCAATATGCATGTACCCTACTGGCTAGCATCTGAAAGAGGCCTATAATAGCTTCCTGAGGGCTAGCTGGGGGTACCTTTTACTAGCAACATCAGAGAAAGGAAAGAATGAAAGAACATGAGTTTCCTGAAGGAAACTCTTACCTCAAACCAGCTGAGATCTACTCAGATCACTTAGCTCAGTACAGCTTTTATAAGACAAGAATGTGAAGTATGCATCTTTTCTAAAACCACACGCAAACAGTACAAAGTGCACTTATGAAAAACATTTGATTCTATTAGCCTTTGCTGGCTAAAATGAAGATGTGCTGGTTTTGTCTGGGATAGTTAATTTTCTTCATAGTAGCTAGTATGGAGCTATAGTTTGGGTTTGTGCTAAAAGTAGTGTTGATAATAGTGTTTTAGTTATTGCTGAGCAGTGCTTACACAGAGTCAAGGCCTTTTCTGCCTCTCACCCCACCCCACCAGCAAGGCTGATGGGGGTGCACAAGAAGTTGGGAGGGGACACAGCTGGGCCCCCAATTGACCAAAGGGGTTTTCCATACCATATGATGCTGAAAAAACAAGGCCAGGTTGGACAGGCCTCTGAGCAACCTGATCTAGTTAAAGATGTCCCTGCTCACTGCAGGGGGATTGGACTAGATGACCTCTAAAGGCCCCTTCCAACCCAAAACATTCTATGATTCTATGATTCTATGCTCAGCATATCAAGCTGGGGGAAGGAGAAAGTGGGAGACATTCAGCATGATAGTGTTTTGTCTTCCCAAGTAGCTATTACACATGATGGAGCCCTGCTGTCCTGGGGATGGCTGAGCACCTGCCTGCTGATAGGAAGTAGTGAATGAATTATCTGTTTTGCTTTGCTTGTGTGCATGGCTTTTGCTTTCCCTATTAAACTGTCTTTATCTCAATCCATGAGTTTTCTTACTTTTCTCTTCTGATTCTCTCCCCCATCCCAACAGAGGGGGAGTGAGTGAGTGGCTGTCTGGTGCATAGTTGCCAGCTGGGGTTAAACCACAACACTGCCTCTTCTATTAATTTTGACTAGTTCAGCTTAATTGTTTCCAGTATTCTGTCACTAGCATTGTTCATTTTAAATAGGTACATCAATTGGAAGTGGCATTAGCACATTAGTTAAAGGTTAGTTGTTCAAGCACCATGGTGTATGGAAAAGAAGTATATCCTAACCTCATTGAAGAAGAAAGACACCTTTTCTTCTAAATAGTGTATGAGTACACCAGGACTCATCTAGCATTTCAGTTGGCACGATTATGATGGCTGAAAGTGTAACTTGAAATTCTTCCTGTAAATCTTAATTGCATCTTCTTCATTATAATGTTATTTCTCCCTCATTTTCATGATTAGATTTCTATGTAATTTCTGTGAACCGCTTCCTTGTTTATGCCTTCAGTTTGTGCTTCACTGACCCTTGTGACTTCTTTGCTTGCTGTAAAACATCAACAGGAAAGAGTATATAATTTAATAAATAAAAATAATAAATACTCCAGAACAACTGCAGCAGAAATTTGCAATAAATATGTCACACATGATTTGAAGTCATTAAAAACCACAATTCAGCACAAAACATGATAATGCCTTTCGATGTGTTAAATTAGCATTTAATTTTAATTTAACAAGGCTTTTATTGTATAGACTTTAATAGCATTCAACTGTGAGAGAAGCACATCTGGGAGCTTGATGAAGATACGTTTACTATAAATCAAACCCAGTTAATTTATTGTCATGTCAACACCCTTAACTTTTTTTTGTGACAGTCAAGTCTGGCTGCCCTTACTATATCAGTTCAGTAAAACCACATTTGTGCAATGGGTAATTTGAGGTTTGCACAGTGGCTAGTTATATGTATACACCACTTATGCTTCACTTAAAAGACCACAGAGTGTTGATGTTTGGAACCAGGCATAGCTCAGAGAAAATAATGCAGCAGCTTCTTAGCAGTCTGATCACAAAACTGGTTCCATTTGGCTGGACAGTAGAAAACATTTTGTAAATTTCAAACAATTTTTCTTTTAAAAAAAATTGAAAATGCTAGAGTTTTTTCAAGACCAAGATATTTTTGAAAGGTTTTGCATTTGACGGTATTGTCTTTGTTCTAAAAAAATATTTTCAAAATACTCAAGGATCAATTTCTCTCTTAAATACTTTAAATTTAATTTAAAATTCTGTGATTTTGCTTTAAAGATTATTTCCTAATTTACTTATTTTTTTAATGCCTGTCTTCTTTTATATTCATGACACCTTTAGGAACTACTGCACAATATATGCAAGAGGTACACTTGTTATGACAAACAGGAAACATCTTTACAAAAAATTTGATCATAGAATCAATACCAAGAAGCAACTACTCTTGAATCTTCTTTAAAAAGGTAACAGCTTCTTTTTGTGCGGTTATCATAGAATCATAGAATTGCTTTGGTTGGAAAAGACCTTTGAGATCATTGAGTCCAACCTTTAACCTAACCCTGACATCCCACCACTAAACCATGTCCCTAAGCACCTCATCTATCCCTCTTTTAAATACCTCCAGGGATGGGGACTCGACCACCTCCCTGGACAGCCCATTCCTGACAACCCTTTCGGTGAAGAAGTTTTTTGTAATGTCTAGCCTAAACCTGCCCTGGCGCAACTTCAAACCATTCCCCCTCATCCTATCATCCATTACCAGGGAGAAGAGGCCGATCCCCACCTCACTACAACCTCCTTTCAAGTACTTGTAGAGGGCGATAAGGTCTCCCCTCAGCCTCCTCTTCTCCAGGCTAAACAACCCCAGTTCCTTCAGCCGCTCCTCATATGACTTGTGCTCTAGACCCCTCACCAGGTTGGTTGCTCTCCTCTGGACATGTTCCAGCAATGCAACATCTTTCTTGTAGTGAGGGGCCCAAAACTGAACACAGTATTCAAGGTGTGGCCTCACCAGCACCAAATACAGGGGCACTCCCCAAGCCTGTAGCATTGCATGGGGTTGCTATGACCAAAGTGCAGGACCCGGCACTTGGCCTTTGTAAGGGACTAGAAACTTGTCTCAACATTGGTGGCAGGCAAGCTTGACTACCAAAGCTTAATCACCACGGCAACTGAGTGGGGTGTTTAATCACCAGTTTCAGCCCATTGAGTCCCACCCCACCGGAATGGCCTATTCACCACAGCAATTGAGTGGGGCAGTTTCAGCCCATTGAGTCCCACCCCACAGGAATGTGTCTCCTGTTATCTTGGAGTACACATC
Organism: Egretta garzetta; assembly: GCF_000687185.1. NCBI lineage: Eukaryota > Metazoa > Chordata > Aves > Pelecaniformes > Ardeidae > Egretta > Egretta garzetta. Next base: position 120,028 of record NW_009259980.1, read on the forward strand.
CTCCGCGCATGCTCCCGGGCCCAGAGTCGAGTGACAATGGGGAGGGGGCTCGGACCCCCTAGAACTTTCGAGCATACTCTAGTGATGGTACTGGGCATGGGCCCCACTGCCGGGAGGGACGATACATTGATAAATTACAAATTCCTGAGTGGCGACATCCTGCTAAGTAGACAAGCATGAATCCTTCCTGCCTCAGGCGGGGCCAACATGGCCAGATAAGGAAAGAAACTGATTTACAACGTGAAGGAAGACTGTGACCTTTATCCTCACGACCACCAGAACGATACCAGAATATGCCACGTAGACCAGGGACTACTAAACTATAAAGAGAGACTGTTTGAACTGCTCAGTACGACAGTTGGCGGAGCAGAGACTCCCCTGTCGTCCAGCGCTGCTTTTGCTCATATTCTACTTGCTATAATTAATAAAATTTTAATTGGATTATGATCCATTGTAGTCTCAATTTATAACACCGAGAATGTAAAAGGAACCTAGTCACGATAAAATATTGGAGTTAATCAGAAGTTAAGCCCAGCTGCCCCCAACCTCCCAGAATTATCTGAGGTCAGTTGGAAAGCAAGGGGGTTTAACCTCTGCCAAATTGTTAAACCCAATAGTGGATCGTGACAGCCTTGCTGAACCTCATACAGTTGGCCTCGGCTCATTGATCCAGCCTGCCCAGGTCCCTCTGCAGAGCCCTCCTCCCCTTGAGCTAATGAACACTACAACCCAGTTATGTGTGTTACTGTGTTATGCCACAGTATAAGTTTAATGGAGCATATTTTGAAAGAATTTAAAAATTGAAAAATAGAATGAGATAGAAAACATGGAAGAATTTTCAAATAGTATTTCCCATAAATTTCCCATAAAATTCTTCTTCCCTTTAAATGCAAAATTAAAGTTTCAACTTGAATGCCATAACATTTACTGCTTTACATCTCTGTTTACCAAGCTAGCAAACAATTTAAGGCTGAGACTCCTTCTTTGCAGTGGTCATACATTCTCTGAAGCTTGTCCTTATGCTGCCTACACTACACACACCAGACAGGAAACCTGGGAGCAGATGAGTTCAGTTATTGGCCTGTGTTAGACTGAGACAGAAGAATCACAAAGAGAAAAACCTACTGCTGATCCTTGAGCTCATATAAATGCAACTGCATTAGATGACAATAAAAGACATGCCTTCTAATTAAGCCTCATTAAGTACCTTTTTAGCAATCAGATGGTATTGAATTAACTGAGAATAGCTGACCTCTAAAATCTAATTTAGACCTAGCTAAATCTATTTTGCCACAGGCTCTCTTTCTTTTTTGTCATATGTCAAAAATGATTTACTGATAAAAACAGAACTTGCCTTAAATAGCACAACCATCAGGATTTGCAGAGTGTAACACTTAAGTATTTCACCCATTTGAGACATATAAGTGATTTACAAACTTCTGTGGTCAAATTTTACTGCATTCATATTACATAAATAAAGACAACAACTGAGGTACTCTTACAACACTGCATCTTACAGGTGGCTGATACCCAGTGGGCCATGCTCTTTCCCAGCTTTGGAGTGATGTAGAACAGCTGATCTGAGCTGCCGCCTCCCAGATTCTGTCATTCCCCTCCAATAAATCAACTACGCTGGGGGGGAAGGGGGAAACCCAAAACTGTCAAATTCTATCCAGCCATCAGTTTCTCTATACCCCAGGGAATTTGCAGCCAGATTATGACAACTCTGTGCCATCTAAGTGATGCAAATGTTTGTATTAGAAAATCTGACCAAATATTATAAGACAATTAAGGACTTAGTTAAATCTGATTAAAGGCATGGGAAAATTCTTATGCATACAGAGGCTGCAAAAAAGACTTGTTTATCTAAAGACAGATCTGAATGGGGAGAAAACTGAATAAAGAATGAAAATGTCAACAGATCTGGAGCAGCAGAATCAGGAACTCTTTCCATCACTCACACAGAAGCACAAGGATCATGGGGTGGAACTCAAAAGTGGCACATATAACACAAAATCATAGGAAGTTATAACTATACAGGAACTAATGAGTACACATAGTCCTACAATGACTTTGCCAGGTTTGCCTCATTCTTTGTTCACTATAATTTTTTTAAAGAAGAAAAATGTACCATTTTTAATTTGAAGAGGCTGTGTATAGCTTTTTTCTTCAATTTTTCACCTTTCCCTGAACCCTAGAATTATATCAGCTAAATATATTTATAGCGCATCTCCCCCACCTTTCTATTTTGCAATCTGGGATATCAGCATTCTTTTTCTAAGTACTGTATGGGAGCTGCTTATTTGGGATCTTCATGCCTGAAAAGAAATTTTCACAATATTTGCCTACTGTAGCTAGATATTATGATAAGGAGGGTCATATATATAAGTCCTTTCATCTTTGGAATATTTGTCCTCCTTACAGGTTTCTGAGATCGAGTTAAATGCTTGTGAAGAGGAACATTCCTACTTCCAATTTACAAGTGGAGAGCTGGTATGAGGACAGACAAAAGTCCAGATACAAAAATATTTAAATGCTACAGGAAAGACTCACTTGATCATAGAATCATAGAATAATTTAGGTTGGAAAAGACCTTTAAGATCATCAAGTCCAACTGTTAACTTAACCCTGCCATCCCAGTACTAAAACATGTCCCTAAGCATCTCATCTGCCCGGCTTTTAAATACCTCCAGGGATGGGGATTCAACCACTTTCCTGGGCAGGCTGTTCCAGTGCCTGACAACCCTTTTGGTGAAGAAATTTTTCCTGATGTCCAATCTAAACCTGCTCTGGCACAACTTGAGGCCATTTCCTCTCCTCCTATCACCCGTTACCTGGGAGAAGATACCAACATCTACCTCCCTACAGCCTCCTTGCAGGTAGTTGTAGAGGGTGATAAGGTGTCCTCTCAGATATGACAGTTCAGTCAGTGACAGAAATGCTTGCTATTGAATACTAATCCAATCATTCACTTTTCCTTCTTTTCAGCTGTTATTACTAACAGCTAGGAGCAGATTGGTCCAGAACTACTATAAAAGCATCTTCTGTGGATGAAACTACTTTAAGATCTTGCCACAATAAGACAGGTGGATTTCTGGTGACAGGTGAATGTCTGTCTTCCCCATGGAAGGAGTATACAGAGAGAAATAAAATAACCCCAAATAACTTCAAATTAAAGAAACACAAACAACCAAAACAGCAGAAATAAACTACTTGCAATCTAGAATGGTAAGTAGGTAGCTACAGAAACAACAGAAAGCAATAAAGTAAGCTACTTGCTTTTCACAGCACTATCCTTAGCAATTAAAACATCTCTATGAAAGAACACAACCTCAGGAAATGCCTAGCAATTGTTCTCAGCCACTCAGTACAGCCATTGTTAATGTTTATACTTTAATTGTTTTCAATAAACCTCTTTACCAGCTCATAACTCCATAGTTCTGCTACATTCCACCAATTAAATGTAAAGGCACTAATACAAACTAACATCAGTTCTTTCATTTGTTACAGTAAATTTTTCTGGTTTGGCAAATCTAGTCTAATGACTGCACTTTGGCTTTGAATTTATCCAACTTCCTCATCAAGTCTCCTTTGTAAATGCTGCCAAATGGAATTGCCATCTCATGGCCATTTTACCATTAGTTTCATGCTATTATTTGAGAATAAATTAATGGCAGCTCTGTCATTGACTTCAGTGGTATTGGAATAAAGCTACTCACAAGGTAAGTGAGAAGAGAATTAGTTCACATTTGGTGTCATGAAAAGCCCCATCATGACGAGACAAATTGGCATAGCTTTATACGTAAATGCCTTCTTTACATGGATAGTAACCTTTCAGAGGATATTGGAATTTTATTGCACTTTTTAAAACAACTTTACTGAGATTCTTTCCATCTGAGGCTTACTGTTTGATACTTCTTAGTACTACCATAAAATAGTACCAACATTTTTCACTTAATTTATTCTTTTGGAATTCTTAAGGAATTCTTTAAAATTAGCTTCTGTCATGTGAATAAGGAGGAGGAATTCTGCAAAAATATCTGCACCTAATAATCCTGGTCTCAGCTGGATCCTCACTGCTAATACATCTGTACATCAAATTTATTGCAATATATTATTCAATGCAGTAGGTGTTGAGTGCTCTTCAGTTACATAAGACAGATAAGTTTTGGCCTCAGACTACTTACAGCCTCATGCCTCTTATTTAAACTGCCAATAAAAAAAAAATTAACCAAACCACAGTGGTTTACCTCCAAAAAAAGAGATCAGGCAAATGGCAAAACGTTCTCAAGTTGGATCCAGTGGCATGTTTCAGCTTTCTGGCCCAAAGCTTCCTTTAATGCTTTCATATTGTTTCAGAAATCTGCTCTGCTTGTTTATTATGTAGGCTGGAAGCACTAACCATAGTCCGTGACCTTATTGTGCTAAGTGCAGTGCAAATGACCAAGTCTCTGGTTTCAACAACTTCTACTGAAGAAATATGTTGCGCAGGTTGAGATGGACAAACGCAACAATACACCTCTTCACGGTGCGGTAATGAATTCTCTTTTATCCAGCACTCCAGCATATGCTTAACTTAACAACATCAGCGCACTTGATTCGTTCTTTCAAATGTACTTAACAAGTTACTATTGGCTGTAAGTAAGCGAGCTTGCTATTGGCTTAAAGAGGCGGGAGAAACTTCCCTTAAGGAGGCAAGAGGAGCTTCCCTTAAGGCAGTATGCTGTGGTTTCTTGTTCCGTCCTTTTCCTGTTTTTTTTTATCTTTGTCCCTAACATCTTGCAATTGCCTTGTCTGTAGGCCCGCTACAGACTCCCACAGAAATAAGAGAAAACTGACAGCTATAAAGAAACTTTTCTAAGGAAGTGGTGCGACTATTGGTCAGAATGGACAAAAGTGGTGTCATCACATCAACAGCTTAACTGGTGTCAGTTGATACAGGGATGGCATTAACGTCCAGTTTTTAAATTAATTCTGTTATCTGTGACATGGGGCTTTTGGACAGTGACTTTCTATGGGGTCATCTCAGTTTTCCTTACTGAAGACACAGAAGTTAAGAATTTGTACCCTCAGAAAAAGCGTTGTTAAAAGGATGTAGAATATGCAGTCAAATGTTCAAGTGTAAATGGGTTCTTACTATGCAGTTTTCTGAATATTCCAGCAATCATTGTTAGCATATCACTGTCTGCAATCAGAGCTATGCAAACAGAAGAATGCTGTTCTCACTGTCTTCCTTCAAAAGCAGAAAACAAGCTTGATCCACCCAAAACCCATCCTGATTTTAAATTGCAAATGTATATCTGGTTGTCTGGTTTTGTTTTCTGAAGAGTTATAATTAATTTAGAATTTGTAACTGCTTTTTGTATACCATGAATATTTAAAGAAAAAATAAAGCTATTAAAGATGTCCTTGATTCATTAAAATTGGGTTTATAGCAATTTCAGTGATTAACAGGCCCTGAGGGATAAGTCGTCTTTGAATGGTTTGTTGAATCCCAAAAATTCTTACATCAATATGAAGCCCATATTCTTTTCACCAGTGATATATTGTACAATATTCACCAGATTTTCAAAGACCTAACTATAGAGAGGCATTCACATGTTTCAAGCATGTAAGAAAAGACAATTGCTCCTAATTAAATTTTGCATCCTTTGCTATCTTTAAATATTAAGACCAAAAAAAAGATGCCCTGTTTTATCCTCATGAGGTACATTAGACAGCAAGGTAAAAAGAACTGCCTCCTTTTTATAGCATGTAAGATCACTAGATTAGGCAGAGATTTTGCAGATGTAGACAGACAGAAGGAAGTGGTCAGTGTTTGAAATATCTGCTTAGATTTTCACAGTTACTATTACAGATTTAACCATATTTCATGTAATTGACCTTCATATGACGGTCATTGGAACCACTTATAAAAGAATGCTTTCCTAACTGCATTTTTTTTCTTTTTATGTCCATCCACCCAGCATGGAAACTGTAAATTGCTTGTTTGATTCCACCGCAACTTCTGAATGTCAGGTTGCACAGGGCTTGTCAGGGCACACAATCTGGTGCACTCAATCAACAGGAAGAGTTATGTAGCATAAAGCACGTGCAACAGCCTAATTGGGAATTTCAGATTGTTCTTTTGTATCTAAAAAACCACACGAGATACACTGTGATGAATCTGTGATTTGCCTTCTTTGCCACTTCTCATATTTGTGGTATACTGGGAGCCTACAGCTGCGGAGCCTGACATTCCTTCTCTAAGAACAGCAGATTCTGAGTGTGTTATCGCACCATCAATCCTCCAGCTCACACTACTGCAGCAGATGGTACACAGAAACCCAGGGTGTATTTGTGTGGTGAAAAAGTAAATAAAATTATATGACACTAAAATGCTGACATAAGTGGAAATGCTAATGAAAGCTATTAGTTTTAATGGTGCAAAAAATTATATTATCAGAATTCATTACATATCTGTAGAGAAAAAAAACCCATGACTTTTAGTATAGTGACTATGTGGTGACCTCTAATGAGAAAAAAGGGAGCTAGAATGACTCTAAATGCATAGGAAGAATGCATTAAAACATATATATATATATGTGGATAGAACTTTTTTTTCCCTGATCCTCAGTCCCATATTCTCCAGAGGTACCATGATGATACACAGATGAAGGGGACAATACTGCTACCTGCATCACTAGCCATGATCAGAAGCCTATTAAGACTTTGTCTCCCAGAGTACATGTTCTCACTATTTTCTCCTAAGAAAGTTTTCTCCTTCTTATCGCAAATTTATCCAAAATGGGACAGTTAAATCTATTTTAAATCTCTTCTGCTGGATTCTAGTTACTTTGATGTTCACTCTATTGTTTTGAGTTCTTTCTCAGGAATGAAGCATTTCCTAAGGTTTGCAAGTAAGAGCAGGGTTTTCATTTGGTATGAGGCCAACATACAACAGGAAACAGTCCTTTTTACAGCTCTAGTTGTGTGCCTATAATGCAATAATTTATGAGCACTACATCTATCCAGTTCTAACACTTCCAGGGTAGTTCTGGGTCCATATGAACAGCATCTGTACTGCTGAAGGACAAGGGCCCTGGCACCAGCTACTGTGGGTGACGTATTATTTATATCAGTGTAGTATAATACTTGCTGTAAAGGTGTCGCTTGGCCCACAGAAGCAACAAAACATGTGCCATTTGGTAATCTAAATAAGTCAGAAAAAGAGGAAAAGAAAAGTGACTTTCATCACCCAACACATCATTGTCAGTCAAGAACAGGAGACCAACATCCCCTAAATACCTTCTGACCTTCTGAACTCTCTTGGTGTTTGCAGGGTGAGTAGCTCTCATAATTCCTGATAGAGAGACCAGCTGTGTAATGCCTCTCTAAAGTCCTGCAGGTCATCTAAGGAAAGAAGAATGAGCAATACACAAGCTGCTCACTCATTCCACAGGGAACTAGTAATACAATTAAGCCCTTCTCAAAATTATCCTGGAAAACTGAAAAAATAGAGTATGGCCCTCTTCCTCCCATCATTAAATAATAAAAATAAAAACTAGGGTTCCTGACAAACTAGGGGATACTGATGATTTTAAATGCATTTTTATGTTCATCTTCTGTCAACAGCAACTTGGAGAGACTTCAGACTTTCTTCACTGAGCCACTAAACAGAAAGCAAATACATCAGCAATGTTAAAAAATAGGAAACAAAATCATGAAGTTCCAGCTCTGACAGAAGAAAATATAATCTAAAAATACTTCAGGTGCTTTCCAAGGAATAACAATTTAGTTATCTGACATCCTAATAATCAGCTCTTGCTTCACCTACTTGTATAGGTTTAACAGCAAAGTCAAGCTGTACGTCCTTCACTCTGTTATCCTCTAAAAAAAGACTTTAATCACTCCTTATTCCATGTTGGGTACACTACATGCATAGGCACAAGGAGATTAATAAAATAAAATCTCTTTGTGTTTTAATATACACAGCAGTGCAAATAAAAATAGAGAAATGAAAGGAAAAGACAAGTAATGTGAACAACTGAAGAGAGAATCTCAGACCAGGCAGAAAAATCCTCAAGAATTTATAAAAACCAAACCTCTTCCATGAGCAAGTCTGTCCAGTCAACTGCATAAAGTGAATTATTCCATCCCTCAGTCCCAAACCCAGCAACAGGCTGTGCAGCAACAATAAAAGATTTCCTCATCTGCTTCTTCCTTTACTGTTCACTGATATCTTCCCTGGCAATTTAAAAGAAAGTAAGGAAAACAGAAGGGAAGGACACAAAGAGAACCAGCTTTTTACTCAGCAGTAACAGTGGAGGCAGAAGCAGATGCCACCTCAGGGATCAACCTGTCAACCTTACCTTTCTCTCTCCTTCTGCAGGGTATGTGCGAGCACCACCTACAGCAGGCATAAAGTTTATTTTAAAGTAGTTTCAATTTTCCTGTGGGGTTTGTATTTTCTTCTGTGACTTTCAGCTGTGCTTAGTACCTACACTGATTCGTATCACAGTGTGGAGGGCAAGTTCTATGTGACAACACTCATGTGACAACTCATGTACCAGAATTATAGAATAATTATTCCAAACACTGATTTGTTTTCTTATGACATAATTTCTGTTTTGCAAGAGTGAAATTTCACACTTTCCACAGTACTTTATTTGAAACATTCTGAAAAATGAGCATCATTTGACTCCCAAAGCTGTTGAAATGAAATCATTAGATGGATCATAAGAGCTGAACTCCAGGCAGACAATGACTGTAAGAATTAACACATCTCTTTCACCACTGTGTCAAAAGCCACACAGCTTTAAGGCTTGCCCAAGCGCTAATAGCACTAAAAATAAAAGCCCCGATTGTTACTGGCTTGATTAAAACACACACACAAAATCTGTTCAAATCCTAGAATCATAGAATGATTTGGTTGGAAAAGACTGTTAAGATCACTGAGTCCAACCGTACCTGCCCACTACTAAACCATGTCTCTCAGCACCTCTTCTACCTGTCTTTTAAATACTTCCAGGGATGATTAGTCAACCATTTCCCTAGGCAGCCTGTCCCAATGCTTGACAAACCTTTCAGTGAAGAAATTTTTCCTAATATCTAACCTAAACCTCCCCTGTTGCAACTTGAGGCCATTTCCTCTCATCCTATCACTTGTTACTTAAGAAAAGAGACCAACAGCCACCTCACTACAACCTCCTTTCAAGTAGTTGTAGAGGTCTCCCCTCAGCCTCCTCTTCTCCAGGCTAAACAACCCCAGTTCCCTCAACTGCTCCTCATAAGACTTGTACTCCAAACCCCTTACCAGCTTCATTGCCCTTCTCTGGACACACTCCAGACCCTCGATGTCCTTCTTGCAGTGAGGGGCCCAAAACTGAACACAGGATTTGAGGTGCAGCCCTGGTCCTGCTGGCCACTCTATTCCTGATTCAAACCAGGATGCTGTTGGCCCTCTTGGCCACCTGGTCACACTGCTGGGTCATATTCAGCCAGCTGTTGACCAACACCCCCAGATACCTCTCTGCCAAGCAGCTTTCCAGCCACTCTTCCTCAGTCCTGTAGGATTACATGGGGTTGTTGTGACCCATGTACAGGACCTGGCACTTGGCCTTGCTGAACCTCATACAGTTGGCCTTGGCCCATTGATCCAGCCTGTCCAGGTCCCTCTACAGAGCCTTCCTACCCTCAAGCAGATCAACACTACCACCCAGGTTAGTGTCATCTGCAAACTTGCTGAGGGTGCACTCCATCCCCTCGTCCAGGTCATTAATAAAGATGTTAAAGAGAACTGGCATCAATACTGAGGCCTGAGAAACACCTCTTATGACCAGCCACTAACTGGATTTAACTCCATTCACCACCACACTTTGGGCCTGGCCATCCTGCCAGTTTTTAACCTGTTGAAGGGTATGCCTGTCCAGGCCATGAGCAGCCAGTTTCTACAAGAGAACACCCTGGGAAACAGTGTCAAGGGCTTTACTAAAGTCTAGGTAGACAACATCCACAGCCGTTCCCTCATCTACTAGGTGGGTCACCTTGTCATAGAAGGAGATCAGGTTAGTCAAGCAGGACCTGGCTTTCATAAAGCCGTGTTGACTGGTCCTGATCTTCTGGTTGTCCTGAACATGCTGTGTGATGGTACTCAAGGTGATCCTGAAATCAGGATAACAACCCCGAAAATAACAGGTGCTCTAAGAACAAATTAGTTCATACTCAGCCACATCACTGAGCAATGCAGTTTGCAGAAGTGCTGAGCACAACAGGCCCTTTTGACTTAACTATATCTATATAGCTCAGAACTGTTTTAACAGAAAGTGAAATAACGTATTATAAGGAACTTCTATAAGGAGCTTCTCTCCATAAATTTATTTGTTTATTTAACTTCATTCTTGCAATATCAATCACTTAGGTGAGCTTTCTTACTTGTTTGGAACATCTCAAAGTCCAACAAGTTAAAACCTACACAAGTGGAGTGCTTTTCATGACATTTTTGTCTTTAGCTCAACTTCATTGCCTAAGCATATTCTACTTCAGTACCAGACTTGCCATTTTCTCTACACTACTTCTAGCCAACAGGGAATGTCGTTTGTTAGAGCAGTCAGTTTTCCCCTTCCCCACAGAAATCAAATGTGTCATCTCTACAGTGCTCTCAGTCTCTGTAAGCCAACAGAGTAACAGTCTTCATATCCTTTTAAACTGAGCAGGTTCTGCTCATAACTGAATTTATGTTCAGGAGCTACTTTATTGCTAATTACGATTTCTCAGGTTTTTTGAGCTGAAGAAAATTAATGTGGATGTTAAGCAAAGACATTATGAACTTTCACAGAGAGGAAGCCTGATGTTAAATTGTATGATTTCAGCATTTGAAGAGACTGGGCATTTCAAGCTGCCCATAACAGGAGATACTAAGGATTTAGCACTGACAGAAATCGGGTTAGTTTTTAGGCTGAGATTTTTGAAACTGTTGCCGTAAATATCTTCTGGGATTTAGGGGATTTTTTGTCTTTTAAACAAAAGAACTCAGTTTAGGAAACTCATCCTACAAATTATTTGATATTTCCCAAATATATCATGCTTTTTTTTTTTAAACACACACCCCTACATGCCCATTAACCCAGCTGAGAACAATAGACATCCATTTGAATAATTACTTATGTTACTGTTTTTCATATTCTATATGTACCTTTTGTAAGCTCTTGTAAACTCTATTCAAGTGATCTGCTGGGGTTTTTTTGTCGTTGCATTTTTAAAGGGCTTACCTTGTCAGTCATTAGAACATTTCCAGTGCAGCTCTGCCCAAGGGTTCTAACCTACATATCATTCCTGCAGTTGCTTGGGCACAGAAATCCTCCACTCACCTTATGAAAGACAGATCAAACAGTTTGGGCCAAAGCTCTAGCTGGTGTAAAACTGCAGAGCACCATTATTTAAAAGACATCTCTAAAGTAGAACTCTCTTCCCAAGATGTGCATTACTTGCAACTGGGGACAAAAACAGCACTGTGTTTGAAACTTCTGCTCTCTAAAGCAGGTGCTAAAAGCACAGCATGTGCACTATGCTAAGTCACTATCCTATTCCCCAAGGTGACTTATTGATTTTGAGGTTACACCTCAAATCATGAACTTGCACATAATCGGAGCTATCCAGCTGACCTACATGATGTTGATGTTCCATTAATTTCTGTTCCATAATTAAATTCACCTCAGAAGCAAAGTTGCAGAATTTAGTGCAGCACACAGAACAACCAGACTTCGAAGTTTAATCTTGCCTAAACCAAGATATGTTTTTGTCAGTGAAGATCGTAACATTTATGCTACTTTTCACTTGTCATAACAGATTTACTGCTTATTTTCTACAGCCTTTCCTGGGCACCCGTGTATTCTTGCCATTCTGATGTCACAGTTTAGTTTTCAAGTGTAGCTGCTTAATATTGTAAGTTTCTCTCATATGAAGATGGAGCAAGTGACCAAAGTACAGATTTTGACCAACTTCTTATTGCTGTCAGTTCTGCAACGAACTTTAGGGAAGAAGCACAGGTTAGCGGGTAGATCAGAAGCCAAGTAGAATCCAAGTTCTGAAATCTGGCCTGCTAAATGGCCTTAGGAAACACTCAGGCTCTTACTATACAAGCTTCTTTAGCTTTTTTTGGTTTTAGATTTAAATGGACATGGTAGAGTCTTATATACCTCTGTATAGAGTTTTCAGAGCCTCATATTAATTTTTTAGTACCAGGAACTCTTCACATTGTTACCAGAGATTAGAATTATTCTCCACACCAAATCTCAAGGTGTTTAATGAGTTTTTCTGGATGAGAATACAGCATTAAGGAGAATGTATAACGTGAGTAATTCAATGAAAAGTATATTAAACACTTGTGAAAATTACTTGGATTAGGACTATTGAAAGAGAAGTAAAACATGTCTCACTGACCTAATTATTTATGATGGAGCTTGATGGCAAGCAGATCAAGGAAACATGGCAAAAGGCATCACAATATCCAATAACCAGAAGCATGGATGCAAAATGCCAGAAACCAGGTTTTGAGCCATGACCCAGTATCTCCAGGAGGTCAGAACTGGAAAAGCTCAAGCTCTAAGTGAATGAGAGACATTTCTGTGTAAATGTCAGATACATTAAGGCACTTTTTTAGAGTTTTACAGCTCTTAAATTCTCCACATACACATAACCAATGAGATTTTTCTTAAAATTCAAGCTCTAAACACTTAACCATCAGTGAACAGTTACAACCTTTCTAAAAACATCTTAATTTTTCAGTCAGACCAGCACCCCAAGTTAAATTATCTATATTTAAAGCTCAAGACTTTAATAAAATGGCATATGAAACAGCCCTATTTTTTCTACTCTTATCAGCTTTATAAGTGATTGTCTAATTCTGCTGGAAATGTAAGGCATCCTATTAACTGGGAACAAAACAAGGCGGTGCTGAACTGAGGGGTAATGGCTACGTATTTCAGTAGATTGACTGCATTGACTCACACATTGATGCATTGTTCAAACATCTAACATTATGCAAAGGATGAAAAAACATATGAAAGGAAAATTCCTTTCTCAGAGGCAGTGTCATGGAGCAGTTTGGATTCTGAGCAAGTATTTCATGTGCACAGTTCTTCTGTGCACTTTACCATCACGTTCAATTTTCCGTTGCTGCACTTTGCCTTTCACACAGATGGATATTTTGAGGAATTTGCGGTGGACTTTGCAAGACCAAAACAGAGCATGAGCATGAATCTAATTTGATTTGTGTGGATGGTACCAAAAGTTTGAGCAAAAACTTTCTTTTTTTCTTTCCAGATTCTGTTTCTTCAAGTCCATTTAGAATAAATAATTTCTATTGTCTACATATCTTGTCTGGTATGCAGCTCTGAACTACTGTCTAACTATAGATCTGCTACAGTAAGCCTTTTCTAGATGGGAAAATCTTCCAATACAAGCTCATAGAAATTTCTACCAGCTCCAGATTTTATTCAACACAAAATAGCCAGTCTGGTGCCGGGAATACTTATGCCACTATTTATATCAAAACAGAAAAAAATAGAAATGGGCACTTCCAGTACAAGAGATCTGATTTTTTTTTGACCCCCTTAATCAAGTAAAACTTGTTTTCTGCTCATCTTAAGCTTTAAGTTCACCTAAAATTCAAAACAGTCAGGGGTAGCAAATCCTCAAGCACTACAATAACAAATAGTAATAACTTTACATTAGGAAAAGGGAAATGGCCTTCTCCTAACACAGTTAAAATATTAATGATTATTCTCCAGATATCCACATCTTACACAGGAGCTTACAAAAAACTTAAACCTGGCTGAGAAGCCCTTACTATATGGAATTTATGACAATGACTCAAATTAAGATTTAATGTTCAAATTTCATTGATGGAGAAATGCCAAGGCAGTGGCAAATTCCAATTTTTGTTACTGCTTCTCTCTCCCAGGAGATACTTTCCTTTTCTGCTCAGCAGATTGCCCAGTTACATACCTACTTACTCTTTGACGGTTGTATTATGACAGCAGAGAAATGTGGGGAGAAAAAAGGTTGGAAAGACAATTTTTGCAGAATGCAAATGCATTGCATACAGGCTCTAACACAGTAAGGTTGGGATTTTTTTTTTTCATTTCTTCGATATATTGAGAATATTAATGTCCTGGATATTAGCACGCTTCATCACGGGAGTTCTCTTAGCAGCACTCCCTTGGTTTATTGTATCCTCTCAGGTTAAGAAGTTGGAACATACATTGTCATTGGTGTCCCAGAATGGAAAGGATTTGTTCTGTTCTGCTAAACAATTATGAGACCAGTACAGTTTTTACTGGGGTGGAATCTGATGGAGACATTGCTTCACAAAATCAAATCAATTGATTATGCAATTCTAACACAGTCCAGTACCTGAACAGCTCACATACTATACTGGTGCTATTATCAGTTCACGCTAAGGCTAAGACCCACATTCTAAGTAAGAAAATTTAAAATAAAAAAATTAATTTCTTTTAAAGCTGTAAAAAACTGTGCTTACATGCAACTAGAGCTACAGACACCCCTCAAATGGACTATGATATGATGTCTTGCTTTCTGTAAGGCAACAAAGATGATACACTTCTGCTAGTTAATTGCTTCAACAGACATGCATTTTAAAAAATATTCTGACATTGGATTGCCAGTTTCATATCTTTGCAACATCATCAGTCATGTTCTTTCTACTTTTAAACTACCTCAGTTTCTTTTAGCAGCACCATTGCTTTAAGACAAAGAAACCAAACCATATTATTTTAAAATCCTAGAGAATCATTATCACAAAGTGTCCTGTCTTTAAAATTACTTAAAATTTTATCAAGCTTGCATTCAAAAATCTTGAAACTGTCTCAAAATGCATCAATGTTTGCAAGAAAAAAAGGGATGTCATCATGAGAAGAAATGAAAAGTAAGATAAGAGTGCTGTGGTATAGCATAGGTACAACAACAGATGGAAAAAAAAATTAGTCCCTGCAGCTGGGCAGCCCTAGGGCAGCAGCACCTTTGACATTGTAACTAGCAATTGGTTGATAGGTAAGAGCAGGAAAGACAGTGTTCCTCTTCCAAAAAAGGGGTCTTGTCATTTGTTTTTTTATGCTTTGCCCAATTATATTGTGTATTTTATCTGTGCAGGAGGTAGCACCAGAGCAGGTTCCTTGGACCTAGCATGATATGCTGTGAACTCCAGGGACAGCCTCATTACAGCCCAGAGCCTCCTTGAATTGTCTTAGTACTCAACTTCTCTGAGTGTGGACTTTTTACTGATAATTGGCAGATTAGGATGACAGACTTGGTACTTCTGGCTGATCATTCATGGTAGAGAATGTAAATTAAAGACAAAGAAGGGGGTGTGTGTTTGTGTGCTGTTGTTTTTTTTAAGAAAAGGTCAGAGATTTAGAACAGTCAATAATTTAGAAGAAAAACAAAAAGACAAAATCCTCTGAGACTCCATGTAGACACAAACAGCAAAACACTACAACAATAAGAATTCAGAAAGGCAGGAATTAACTAAACACAGGCTGAAGTCTGGGATACTTAGAGGTTTGCCTCACTGTCTTTAAGATAACTTATTATGCCTGGAAATCATAGCTGTCTCCAAAGGGTTAGCCATCTTTTTCCTTACCTCTTCAGCATACTCTCTTCTATTTCAGTGTCTTCTGAAACGCTGAACACTTTTACCCATGGTGCTTATAATCTTCATCACCTTGGTCTTCAGCATCCTCATCAAAGACTGACTTTGTGAAGTGGAAAAAACATTCCACAGCTGGAGCACCAGTGCGTCAAATGTGCAATCCAAGTCACAAGATTGCTTTATAACCTGAGATACATCTGCTGGAGGAAGAGTCCAAATTTCCTGCCTGCCCTAAGAAAAAGTTAGCGTGTTGCTGCCCTGGACTACAAGGAGACCAGAAAATCTGTTCTTTCTTAAATATTCACAGTGCTTATTCTCAAAACTTGTTCTGTGATAAACTGTGAAGTATCCTGTCCTTTTCCAGACAGCATTTAATATCCTAGCTTGTGCTGGCCAATGGTCTGGATGGCTCCCATTTCTTCGAGTGGGTATCTCACACTTACTTGCTTGTACAAATGCAGTGTGTCCATCTTACCCACAGACAACCCACAGAGTTTTTAGCAATGGAGTACCAGGAGTGTAATTCCTTGTGCAGATGAGTAAGATCGAGGACAAACTACTTCGTAATGCATCAGTGTATCTATTCCAGACTTATAAATACAAATAATTTTATCTAACACTTCCTAATCTTATAGAGACACCATGAGAATAAACTAATTTGTGGGCAATACTTAAATCAGTGATTTAATCACATGCTTGTCCTCTCTTTTTATTTTACAATGGGTCTGACTTACTCATACTTTAGAAGTTTTATCCGATGATGGTTGTGAGATGCTGACTTTACAGTGCTGAAGCCATCAAAGACTAAGTCCTAGACCATCAAGTGTGTTTAGCTGTCTATTTCCAAAATAATTTTAAGATATTTTAAATTAAGTACAGAAAATCAGGATGATTTTAGAGAACACCAGCCCTGAATACCTACTTACCAAGTGTTACAGTACCATATTAACAGGACAGATGATGAGTAAGTCTTTCTTTTAAGTCAGGAAGGTGAAAGGACTTTAAATTTTGAATACCTCTTAGACGATTGTTGGGGGTTACTTCTGAGCACATATCCTAGGTCATATTTCCTAAGTGAAGTAGTATGCAGGGAAATGCCCAGTCTTTGAATCCTCACCAGCACATGTATATAAGGTAGATGCTAAACTGTCAAAGTCTAAGTTTCCTACAGTTACACTGTAGCATAAATGTATGTGCCTAGAAGGTCGTACAGGCACTTAGACCCTATATGCATACAATTTAGATGGAAAGAAAGGGGTTTGTGCCCATCATGGTACTTAACTGACCTAAATGTGCTTTAGAATTGGCAAGTTCCCTCCCCTACATGAACTTAAACCACACCTTGTATATTCCTGTGACCTCCATTTCACTCTGCTGCTGTAAAAGATACTCCCCAATTTCAAAGGTAATTTCCACCCAAATTTTCTGACTTTGGTTTCTCATCTGTCATTAGTGTTTGAGGTTACTGTGTGCTCTTCCTTTATATGTACAGCATGAAAACTTCTTCGGTTCAATTTCTCTTGCATTAAATATAAATGCAGTAGCAAGAAGTAATCTAGGGTCAACAGAGAAGCAGGCAGTGTAAAAATATTTTTTAAGACTATATGAAACAAATTAAATGGAGCAGCTCACATAAACAGCATGTTTAGCTTATTTCAGTGGCCCCTCTTAATTAACCCTTTAGAAAATAGACAAACACATTACATAAATAACATACTCAGCAGGCATAGGTCTCAGAAACAGAACTATCTAGAGATATTCAATGTTTCCAGATACACTGGGAAAAGTATTGCCAAATTTTGCCATCTCTTTAGCTGGATAAATACTTCCAAAACCACAGGGAAAATATTGCCTTGTGCTAAATATTGATATCTGCTCCTATACACTGAATCATCCTCCAAAGTAACATTAAGGTAGATGTATATTAAAAACTGTTGCAAACCTTCATTGCTTTATGTATGCAACATAAACAATGCTGAATATGTTGAAGTGTAACAGCTAGAGCACAGAAGGAAGAACTCTCTCAGTAGAATGTGTTCTCAGCATGTAAAAACCCTATTAATAAAGAAGGGCTCAATTTTTTTTCCCTCACTTTTTGTTCTCTTTATTTGTTCCTCCTACTTTTTAAGTCTCCTTCGGCATCAGTAGAAAAAATATTACTCATAAAGATCTGAAGTGGCCACAGCAATTGCACAGCAATGCCAGCTGCAAGATCTAGGTCCGGACACCAGGCTTTTCTTCACTTTTTGAACCATTTAACTCTAGCAAGAAAGCACACCAAATGTAAGGCACTGCAATGTGTTAATCGAGCCACTGCCCTGATTTAATTGGCCCAGAAAATTGCTTGAGGTGTTTGGGGCTGCAATTAAGGCTAGGAGAGTCTGGAAAAACAGTCTTTGGTGGTGGAGGGATTTTTTTTATTATTTTTAAGAAACCAAACCCTCTCTCAGCTAAAACTTGTGGGCCTAATTAGAGATTAATTAAAGTTACTTGCTACTGCTTAGTTGAATTAGAACTCACTAGACATATTTTAAGTAGCATGTATAAAATTTAGCCTTTTCTATCTCTCCCTTTTGTCTCTGTTCCAACAAACAGAACTTCCCCAATCAGCAAATTCATTCAATTCAAATTAGAATAATTGTCCATTGTTGCCCTTAGCCTCACAACTTGTAGATTCCCAATGTAATTTGGCTTAAGGAGACAAAGTTAATTTTAAGAAAATAACAACCCTTGCCTGCCATTGTTACCAGGCTTGTGATTCTGCTGTTGGATATAACAGTTACTATACACTAGGAATATCCAGCTACTGGTACAGAGCTAAAAATAGGAAGGAGACTGCACCAAAAAAATAGGCAAATTAGCTAGTTTGGTCTACAAATCGGGGATAAAATTTTATATGAAAAATGCAGATAACAATAATTCATGTAGCAGCTACATTCGAGACACAGAGGTCCATTTCCATTTAGACACCCAAATAAACAACTGATTTTTCAGATCAGCCTGTAACAGCTCTGCACAAGCCATGGTTAAGAAGCACAGGGTTTGAATGCAGGCATCTAATGTTTGCTTTGCAAGACACCCATGCATCATGGAACAGTAGGTCAAAAACATTCCTCAATAAAATTGCATAAAACACATATTGGGTGTTACACTTAACAGTTCATCTAAATTAGCAAATCTGCAGCAACACTACCTTTCATTTTAGTTATCCATTTATGGTTTTAATACCTTTCTGAACAGCAGCAGGCACAATTTCAATACTTACATGGTTCATTTTCATTAAGTTGGAATGCCATCATGTGCCTATTATCTGGTTATTTGGGTTTAGTAGGACCAGCAGAATGTTCTTTTGTTGGTTTTGGTGGTTATTTTTGGGAAAGGTTGTTTTGTTCTAATCAGAATCTTCTCCAATCCTGTTGTCACAGCAACAGTGGACATAACTAGTTGACACAATTTTTTCCTCCAAACCTTCAGTGCCATTCAACTGCACATTGAATTTAATAAGCCAATTTTACAACCTACCTGAATCCTAATTGCAAGTTTTCCTAATAATATGTCAATATTCTTTTCAGTACATTCTGAAAAATTTCAGTAAATTATTTTCCTATAGACTAGAGTAGTGGGTTTTCTTTGCTTAAATATATGTTAGGAGCTTTTCTCCCCTTCAGTTTCAGAGAAGTATTCAACCTTGTAAATTTAGATCATTTACTGACATTTTTAAAAGATTTTTCAGGCTGGACACATTTAGAGCTATTCTGTGTTTTACAGTGACAGGGCTGTATTTCTGATATTATACAGTAAGAACATATGCCTTTGGGATTTTTTTAAGGAAGAAAAGCCATTCAATCTATCAGATTTCCCACTGACTTTATAGATTCAACTGCTAAGCAGCGAATATATTCTAAGTATGAACATATTCACCTCAAAACGAAAAAAAAACTTAGTGCAGTGCACTCCCTTGGAAAGAACAGAGCAGTTTCAAGCTGGCCAGCCCACTCTATTAAACCAATATACTCTGAATTAAAACATCTCTCTTAAAAAGTTTCCGGCACTAGGTGGTAACAGATCCACAGCATTCTCAAAGATAACCACGATACTGAGGTACAGCACTGCCATAATTGATATAGATGGATCATTCAATGCCACTATCATAGCATTCTTCATAATAACACAAGGTTAGAAAGCAACATTCATTACAAGATCCCTTATTTTATGTTCCTGTAACTGTATGTACGCTGAATACTTTTCCCTGTAAAAGGAGTACATGTTGAATAAATTCACTGTTTTAACTTGGATGCATCGCTGGTGTCACAGGGACCAATGTTATTCTTTCTGATCCCAGTGTAAAAATCCTAGCCTGTAAGCTTGGAAGTTAGCCATCTCAACTGCAAAAACGATAAAAGGGTCTCGGGCAACATTAAGAAACAACCTGAAAGTAAATAATTTAAAAATTAAGCAAAAGGTAATAGGCCAGGTTTTCACAATGTGTGCAGCAGGCTGGTGGCAGTGGTGAGAAGTTGGTTTGCATCAGCTGCAGATCTGATCACTTCACTTTACAATACTGCAGTGGACATGCAGTCTAACATTTCAGACAAACATTACAGTGCTGTCAAAGAAAGATACTGTTGTAGGGTACATGTCAGGTAATCTTTGCTGTAAAAGTGGTCTTTTGTACCACCATAAATACAGCCCAGGAGACTGAAAGGTGGAATGCACCGATCACAAGTACTGCAGTAACTCACGAGAGTCCCTCACAGAGCTGGACTGTAGATGAATTAAGAATTTTAATATAGACTTTCAGTCACAATCTATCCAGAAAATTGAAATAACTCTTCTCATTAATTCATCCAATTCAGCAGGTTAATGTCTGTTTACTATGTAAACTATTTTTATTTTGCATTGAATTTAATTTATGCGTACTTAAGTAATGGATGTATTCTATGTTCTGTCCCTTGGTGTAGCTGATATCAGAAAAGTGGAGGTAGCCAGAGATAAGGGAGACAGCAGTAAAGAGAAAAAAATCATCTCCACATTTTCAGTTCTGTGGATTTAATTTTAATTCCAACTCCAACATTAACTTAATTTAAGTGATGATACTGATATTTGGTATTAAACTGTCAGTAATCCTTAGCCATCATTTTGAAGCCCTTTAACAGTATCATAGAAGAAGAAATCAAGTTTTTGCATTAGCCATAATTTTACCGTAATGGCACCCAGCAAGCGTAGTCATGAACTAGGCTGCTACAGTTACAGTTGTGGTGGAGACAGAGAAAAAAGCACCCATTTTTTTCTCCAAGACCCTAACATGTAAGCAAAAGGTAAGGCTGGGGAAGAGATGGTAGAGCACAAGGAGAGAGAGGGGGACATTATTGGTCAGGACCATACAATACAATGCAACTCAGCAGCAGCCTAATTTGTCAAGAGACAAAGGAGATTTTAAAGAGCTAGTGAAGTGTTTGGACAGATGTTTGTGGTGAACTTCTCCCGTCTTGTGCTCACTGAAAAATCTAGGAAACAAAGGCTGGGAGCCAACTTTTGATGCCAAATTGAACATTGCTTAAGTCATTGTACCTAGTAAGAGAGCATCCCAGGGTACCAAAGGCAACTTACAGTCTTCCCACGTATAACAAGTAGCTCCCACAAACTCTTTGCACTGACCTCACATACGTGAAAACAAGAGCCTGTTTTATCCTTGAGTCTTACATCTCACTAATTACCTTGTGTAGAAAATAGATGTTTTCCTAACAGAAGTACTACTTGGCTACATCATTCCTCCTAATTTTCTGTGAATACTATGAACATTGAATAATTCTCCTGAAAGTGGCTTCAACAACAGGGGCAGGTAAGGTCTGTTCTGTCAATGACCCATTGACTTTAAAAAGGAACCTCTAAGTCCTCTATCCGTAAAAAGTGGTAATGCTCCAGTTCATTGTATGAATGATTCTACACAAAGTGTTTCCTATAGTCACGGACTAGATAGTGTGCTCATTTCTGCATACTATAAAACCTTAATATTTTCTTTCCTCTTTAAACAAAACTGGTTAGTAACTTAATCAAATCCATGTATTATTTACCCTCTAGCTTTTCTTAAATGGCTACACATAAATTGTGTGCATGTGTGTGTATATGGTTATAGAAGGGACTATTGTTTAGGACTTAACAACTACAAAAAACTCAAAAAGCTATTCAAAGCTTTGATTAAATTTGTCCTACAAAAAGCAGCTTCCACATTTGGTGTGGATTTTGTAACAATGAGGAAAGCAGCAAACAGCATGGTCTCAAACCAGTTTATGATTCAAAGTCTAGAACATTTTGTGGCATTTTCTTGTGAATTACTTTTTTGTGAACTTTGTGCAGTTTGTGAATTTTTTTACCCATGACTTTTTTCTCAAAACTGCAGCTTATTTGTTGTACTAAATATTTAGTCACATAAAGGCTCTGAGCATGTAAAATTTTATTTTACTAATTATTTTATTTTACTAATACTATCAGTATTCAAATTTAAATTTATTTGAAAGGTCCTTTTGTAATTTTGTATGAAAAATATGTCATATAGGCTTTTCCAGTCACAGCAAGAGTGGGTTATGAGTTTGCTAACCAGAGCCTGCAATGAAAAAGTGCTATCCTGAACAAAAGGAATAATGGCCTTCAACAGAAGCAGCCAAAAATTCTATGGGTCTTCTGCCCTTTCAAGGAAAAATGATTATGCCATGTACCTCCAAGGCATCAGAATTTGACAACAAGTACCATCAGGTCACTCTAAGAATAAAATTGGAAGTGGTGCTTTGCGCTAGCATTTTTCAAAAGGAAAAACTGCCTTTTAACACACAATACTCTTTTCAAGTCACAAAGCACATTGTATTCCTATAGTATTAGATGATTTGATAAGAGAGATGTGTGAAGTCATTCTGAGGGTATCTACTGTGCAGTCAAAACAAGTCACAGAGGGCTTTGTACAGAAATTCAGGTTTCCTTTAAACTAACCAGCTGAGATTTTAAGACCTCTCAGTCCTGCAGGAGAAAAGTGTAATTTAACCTGCTTTTGGCCAGGTTTTTGCAGTCTGTGGTGAACTCAGTGATTCTGCAGCAAGACTCAGAATGCCCAATCTTGGTATATCCCACCATAGTCACTGCTTTGACTTTGGGTGCTGTTTCTTGGTCTTTCCCTGCTCTTCTGTATTGAATTACTTAAGAAGAGAGCTCTTGAAAAGCTTGCTTAGTTTACAAAATAGTGTATGGATCTCTACTGAGATCTGCTGCAGAGATCTCTACTGCAGAGAATTAATTCAAATCAATATGACAGTGATGGATCTTGATGATGTTTCACAAATTTGCATGTGCACACTTAGGAATTAATTCAAGGTAATTGAATGGATTTGTATAATTTAATTTTAGAGACTTAATTCCTTTTAGAGACTTAATTTCTTATCTGTTGCTCCTTTTAGACTCCACTACTAAGGCTCTTCAGCTTTCTGTGCTATTACCTTCTTAGTTATCCAATTAAATAAACACTAATCAGCTTATTTAATAAACTAGATTATAACATCTGTACTGACCTAAGTTTGTGATGGAAATAAATGCAGATATTAAAGATGCACAAGGTGTTGTGCAGACCACCTATCATCTGGAAATAGGCAGGCACCTAATCAATGCACACTTCTATGGGGTTTTTTTGGAAAAAAATGCTTTGAGGATCAGTTGATTATATCATTCACGTTTAAATCTAGGAAATGGAAACAAGAGATTAAAAAGGTCATTCAACAGACCTTCCATGCTAAATTGAAATTTTAAAGATATTTTACATACAGCCTGGTTGTGAACACCCTAATCGGTTTTTACAGAATCTGGGATCAGTCTTTGCAGAACAAACAGACAAAATTCATCAGGAATTGAAGCAGCCAGGAGCTGATTTCCAAATATGTATTTTTTTAAATATCCATATCTGTTCAGGTTTCCCCCAACTAATACATCTGGTTAGATAAAAAATATTTGTAAAGGCAGGATTACATAGAATTAATGTTGATGCTGTATCTGACATTCTATCAGTAGAATGAGATGTTTTGTCACTTTTGGATTCCCTAGCCTAGCATATGATTTTTCTGATTTTTCCCCAACTTGTGGTGACTGCCATCTTGTCTCATACAACAGCCCCAGAATCAGTCCTGCTCAGAGCCAGTTGTGGTGAAAGAGATGACAAGCTGAACCCCACAGAAAGAGAGAAGAGGCAAGAGACACTGGCTCTAACCACAAGTTGCACCAACCATAAAAATGTTTTTGTTTTCTATCCTGTTCTCATAAATCCTTGACATGCCACTAATTTCTCAGTACATGGAGCAAGTAATTTTCAAAATCAAGTAAGATCTTCCCTTTATTCTAAAGATTACTACCTGGTCTATACAAATCAGAAGAAAATCAACAACTACCATTTGAAAGATGCTGTGGGGCTTAGGCTCTGCATTTTTGCGAATGATGGATTATGTTTTCTTTATTTCAATAACCAAATCAATGGTTAATAACAGAAGATCACATGATCTGCAATGTTTCTTAGCCTTCATATGAAATGTTTTAAAGTAATGTAATCTTTTCCTTCAAAACAGTCATGTTGGCAAAGATGAATGTTTCAAACTGTTTTGAAACAAATCTACAGTTAAGCTCCAAGGAAATTGCTGAACATAAATCAAGACAGACTTGTATTCACTTAGTGTATTTTGATGAGAACTCCAGAGTAAATATGCAGTGACCCTGCTAACAGGAGTGGCACCTGGTGTGTAACTCGAAGCATAGGTGCATACTGAAACTTGACAAACTATTTCTTCTCACAAGAGACAACAGCAAGGTTATGTACAGTATTTATGATGGGATCCCACAGACTTTAACATATCCCCACAGAACTAATGTAGGCCCTTACTGAAGAAAAATTTTAGGATGAACAGAAGATAACAAGTAGAATAATTAATTACTAAATAAATTCCTTTACTTATTCCTAAACTAGGATCATAGCATTTCTGGTAATCTCTCATCATTCTGTCCTTTGAGGAACCCAGATGTCCACAGGTAAGCACTCATTTTAGAAGCAAGGAGATGCTTAAAATCAAATCATGCTGGCTTGGGAAAGAGTTGAAAAATCTTCTGTTTTTGAAAATCATGTCTTTTATCAGTTGTGGTATCAGTAAGTGACAAACACACTCCAGGACAATTTGGTCAGTTAAGGAGATAATTCTATTAAATATTGCCTTTGTGATATGAATGTACTTTCTGATTAAACATTACTACAGTGAATTTTTTGGGGTGGCAGGAGGGGCTTGCTTGGTTGTTTGTTTTAGTACACAGCAGATTCCACAGAGTAAGCCTTTAAAAACTATCTGTTCTGTCATTTGCACTGGGGAAAATAAGAAAACATTTCATGAGTTCAGTTACCAGAGTTACAGAACTCATTTGAGTAAGAAAAAATAGACTTATTGTCTATTATTGTGTTGCTTAGTCCCATAACATTTCTATAATTTTGCTAGACAAAATCAATGTATAACTGCTGAAAACTCTTTTTCATATGATTCCGTGATAAATTGAGTCAGAAAATGACAAAAATAGTTAAAACTGTGTTAAGAAACACCTTGTGGTCATGAACTCACCCTTCAAGAAATGATGGTCAGATTTTTTGATTTTACTTGTAAAACTTTCTGAGGAGGTTTGTCAAGATTCATAGTCCCAGAAGGGAATGCTTCATTACCTTTGCTATCATACTGCTTGCAGTCACTGTAATATAAGCCTGTATTTTTCTATGACATCATTAAACACAATATTTAAGACTTAAATGAATCCATTAGTAGGACAAATGCAAAAATGACAGCTCTCATTTTTATAAAAAAATTTGTCAGTCTAGTGTATAGTAACACATCAGGTCCATTTGTTTCATTTTATAATATTAGAAGCTATATTGAAAATTATTCTGGAGTATATCCCCCAAACAACATAAAGGGGATACCAAGGCACAAAATCAGTGAAGCTTCATTTAGATATAAATTGTTCCTCGATGTTTTCCAAGTGCCAGAATGACAGTAAATGAAATGCCAGTTACAGGTTTATGCAGCACATATCTCAGAAGTGACATAGCTTTTTCTCTTCCAAAACTTCAGCTACTCTGATGAGTAAGTGTAATTATGGATTCTTTCACAAACCCAGTAAATACAATTTAGTCTAAATGTGGTTTCATAGCTGTATTTCTTAAGGAAAATGTGTAATAACTGGATATAAAGAATGGACTGTCCATTTGACACCTAAACATAATTGTGCTAATTTTCCACAGGTTAAACATTTGCAGTCTACTTGACAAGTTTAGATGCAATAATGTTGATCCACTGTTAACGCAGATTTGACTTTTGTCCTGAATTACAATTCTTATTACCTTTACTCAGATACTTCCTAATTGTAATTTGTAAATCAAAGTCCCCAAACAGTCTGCAGGTTCTGCTTCTGGCCAAGCAGGACTAGTAACCAACTCAGCACATATATGCCCTAAAGTACAATAAACTAATGCTACTCCCAGTGTCCCAGGAAAAAACAAATTTGATAGCTATGCAGCAAGCTGATTCCAAAGAGAGCATGTTTTAGATAGTGTGTCAGGAATTTGATGATGTACAAACTTTCTACCATTCGGTCCCATTCACTGTGAATCAAGAGTCAGGCAAAAATTAGGGAAGTTGTATATTCTCAGCCTCTTTCAGAAAATAAAATGCATATATCTTAACTGATCTTTCTAATGTAAGAGATCATCAATAGTCATGTACTGGAGCATGAAAACAATGAGAATACTTTCATATTCTCAACATGAACACTATTTCTAACAATAAAACCTGTTAAAAGCTCATATTAGATCTAGTACAAAGTTATTGATTGCTGTCAATACAACTGCAGAGTTTGTTGTCCAAGGCTAACTCTGAATTTAAACTTATACCTTTTCTTTTTTTTAAACTGAAATCAGTTCATCTGGAAAAACAAGCAGATTCAATATTTTTTTAAAAGAGAGAAAAGCAAAAAAAAAATGTGGTTTTTGCTGAGTTATAACATCTCATATCTGCTCAGAATACTTTTTTTTCTGGTTTGTTGTTTCAGAATAATATCCCCAAACAAGCAGCTAATATTTTTCATTCCAACTGACCAAAAGTTATTTTGACTTATTTTTGGTTCAGATTCTGAAAAGAAATTCAGTTTTGCATACAGCTTTAGCCAACTTATGTCTCGTTGTTAAGATGCATCTAAAGATTCATCTGCATGAAAGATATCAGAAAAGCAACTTTTTAGAAATGAAGCTTTAGGAAATCAAAAATCCATATCTGAGATTTACTGCAGGGCCTTTGCACAGTACTGGTCAATCACAGAGATCAATCTCTCCCATATGAGGTATCTAATATTAGATTTTTAAATCTATATTTACAGACCAAAATTTTTGGCCTGATTTTTAACAAGACGTGCATTTCTTGCTTAACTGCAGAAACTCAAGTTCAAACAGTTTGCCTTACACTCTCTTTTCTCTGGGAAATAGCAGACTTCTGAGATTCCCAAATGCACTGTGAGGATAAAGTGTCAAGTCTGATGAATCCTACTATGCTGAACATTGTGAAAAGCTTATCAATAAAATATCAGGAAAGGATTAGAGACAATGTCACTGTAACAAAGTGGATTAAAATAATTCTAACTGCTTTGAAAAACACCTTTCCTTCTCCATCTGCAGTATCTTCTCATGTCCAACCAACAACCATCTCTCATGCATATATCATTACTCTCCCTAAGTAACAGAACTACAAAGTATTACTGCTTTTCATAATATTTCTTGCGTTAATTGACTAAAACTCTAAGGGATATGTCACTGCCACATGAAAGAGCTGTAGAGATATGAGCTAAAACGAGTCCACTGGCTTCACTAAAGCTACAGTTCCTCTGGATCACCATTAAAATCTGTCTGTCTATCTGTCCATCCCATCCATCCACTTCTGTTCTAAAATATGTCCTTTTGATTTCTAAGATCTTATCCAGGGAACACCGATCAATTCATGTAAACAGATCTAGTTTCTGTAGCATCACCACCCACCACTTGAGTTTGGCCTGGGAAATCTTCATCAGTACTTGTCTCTGATGTGAACCAGTTTGGGTTTCCAGTAGCTGAGTTATAACTAAACCAGTAAAAGAGAGCAATTAAGTATAAAAGTTATCAGGATACTAAAGAAGACATGTGAGTGTCAAGTCTACTGACCATTAAATGAAATGAGGAATTGGCAGGTTGGATAAAGTAACAGACATATGGCTACCTTAAAGGTTAGTAAATTTCCTTCTCTCCTTCCCACCCTTGTTCTAAGCTGCTGCAAATAATGTGAAATAATTGTTTTGACAGACTTATTTCCTCCCTAGACCAGATGTGTTGATCTCCCTTAGGTTTTTTAAGCAGAGTGATGGCAGATTTTAATCTTCCTGTGCCCACTGTAGCAGCTGTACAAACACTTCATTAACATAAGACTGGTGGTAAGTATGTGCTATTAAAATGGGGGTGGGGTGGGGTGTGCTTCTTCTGTATCCTACTTTATAATTAATTGAATTTTATGCTATGTGTAGGTGCTAAACTGGGAATGAATAAATGCATTTCAAACCCGCACTTGGCATCCAATGTATGTTTATTCTCTTACAGATTAAACAAATTTTTAGCTTGAGAATTTTTTGCATCTACCCAGTGCCAAGGCAAGGATGTTGTACAACATATATTTGAGAAAGACTTAGCAAGAAAAAGGAGGTTTTCTACCAAAAAAATCCATATTCTTACAATGCTTTTTATTCCAGTTTTCATTTGCATAGAACTCAGACTGTGGCATGTAGCATCTGTTAACTCTGTTACAATTATGTCAACATGGTGATTTTTTTCTCTTTCAGAAGGATTATGAGGGTTTTTTTGAGGTGATGCCATTCTTAGACAACTTAAAACTCAGCTGCCTTCCTTAGGTTTCTCTTGATACCTCCCATCACTAAAGATGTCATTACTGAGAACTTACTGAGTCACTCTCAGTAAATGGTGAGTGCAGGATTATTTTTTTATGGAGCGAAGAACCAAGACAGCTGATCTTTTGCATATTTAAGAATTTATTTGATGTCAAATTAAGAATAAAAGCATCACAAAATAAGGTCTACTCTGTCTGCTGCTCGCTAGGGATACAGACATTGTCCCTACTGTTCTAAAGCACTAAGATATAAAATTGCAATGGAAAACTGGCATCTCATCAGTTTCTTTTGTTTCTTCCTTTTCATATATAACTATGCACACTTGCTGTATCCATATATGTGCATATATCTTTCCACATATATATTAATATAGAGAGATATTTCTATATATACTTATGTATAAATAAGTGCTTCTTTCCTGCACTAGCTGTCACCTCTGAAGCATATGCCTGGCTAGGAAAGCATACAAATTCTTTTTGAAGCAGATAAATCTTCTATTTCCATAGTGTGTTGGCAGGAGGTGGTAGTAAGGATTAAGAAATTGGTTCTATTCTTGCTAAGAGCCAACTGGCTGGGAGGATGCTTTGGGGCATTGTGGATGTGATATGTTGGTAGTTCCTGAACTGAAAAGAAAAAATGAATTTGTATGTGGATATCTGAAATCTCTGTCTATTCTATGCTCATCACACAGCTACTTAGGCTTGCTCTTTACAAGGATGCTGCAAATCATGTCTGAAGGCTCCAAGCCAAAATCTGACAGGCCTTTCTTTACACTACCTCTCTGACATATGTACTGCAACATCCAGGCCCTTTGCAGCTTCTTCAAAATTCAGGAGATCAAATTTTGCTCTCATATGTCAGCACACAACTCTGATTGCCCTGATTTTAATCTTACTATGGTTTAACTTCTGAATAACCTCTTTGCAAACAGCAATGTGTGACAGAGAAAGAAATTAAAAGTTAGACAGAGCCTTTTAACCAAGCTCCCATAACTTCACTAAATTAAATTTCCTATACTAAGATAGGGAAATAAGGAAGAACAAGACACCTTGAACTTTTACTAATATCTCTCATCCTCATTTCCATTCTGCATGGGAACTGGGTTCTGTATTTAAAGTAGCTCAGTAAACATCAAGACCCATGTAAGCGTGCTAATGTTCCACCCTCTACCTCCCACAGATTACATGCTGATCTAGCACACTCATGTTTGTTCAAGACCACAGTTTGGTCTTTAGTCTGAGCCTTCCATAAACTGAAACATTTCCTGTGCTGTAAAGAAGTGATTACTTGTATTACAAGATGGAATTACTTCAGTCCCTAATGACTGTATGATTTGGACTTGGTTAAGTCCTTGACCTAGGTCCTACATATTCCTGTTCCCACTGCTTTTAAGGGTAGGTAACTTCAGTTGCTAATACAAGCAAACTAATGTAGTGATCTGTACTGTATCTGACAATGACTGCAAACACTGCTAAAACAGCTCTTTGCAAACAGAGCCTGGAGCTGTCCTAGTGCATGCTTAACCCCCTGCACAAAACACCAGAAACACGGAGTATCTTCTGTGCTATATCTGGACCATATCTTATGCTACAAATAACCCAGGGATGGAGGAGTGAAATTTTTTTAAAAAGCAAAGGAAAGACAGTATAGAAAATTATCTGCCTCTGTGCCCAGTCTAGAAGCTCACCTCTCCAAATCAATCCTGTTATTAATTAAAAGTAATGAGTAGCCAGTACAATGACTGGGTAGATCAGCTGTCTGCAGACAAGAGCTTGCTTCTCCAACAAGTGGTATGAAAGCTCTGTTCACACCTCCACCGTGTCCCAAAGTCCAGGATAATCATAAGAGCCTGTAACCAATGTCCCTGCTCTCACTGTGGATAGCCTGAGATCTACCTGATTTCACCTTTGTGGATAGCTAGGACTTACTTTGAATCATTCTAGGCAACCTGGTTTTGACTTTCATCACATGACTTTGCCCAAAACCATATGGGAAGGTTTGAAGTAGCATAACACATCAAGAGCCATCCAACTGGCAGGTAAGTGACACTATGAGGACTGCCTAACTTTAGCCACAGGTGCATCAGTTGGATTATCCAATGCCACTCTGCTTCTTCAGGCAATCAACAATGTGAACAAATGGCAAATTTTGGCATCAAAGCCCACCATGTGGGAGTTCCCGCTCACCACAGTTCACCAGCCTGGATGTTCAGTTACACTGTCTCCAAATTTTCAGCACTGCAATTGAAAGCAGCGTCAGCCACTGTCACAACTGATCGTTGTTGACCGTGGTCAGAATTAATGCATGAAACATTATTGTCTGAACTAAACAGACAGTGTCTATACCTGAGAACTGAAACAATCTCAGACGTACAACAGAATGGCCAAAATGGGGAGGAAGGCATAATGACTACTAGTGAGTGGGTTACACATATGTATTCATTTGTAAGAGCTTTCAAAAGTCATTAAAAAATAGAAAACATTGACATTCTCCCAAAAGCAAATAGAAAGTTCTTAGTCTAAAAATGGGGAGAGCAGTGAACTCTAGCTAACTTTTTTCTTTTAAGTTAACTTTCAACTGCTCTTGAAAGAGGACAGGTATCAGTTTTCAGAATTGGCAGTGCTTTATTTATTTTATTATTGTTTAATTCACAGAAAATGTACATAGGCAAGAGCTCTGAGAGTTACCGTGGCCATCTTTCTGCAGGCAGACAAAATGTCCCTGCATCCGTCACCAGTTAAAATTGGAACAAAGTGTTCTTTTCTGCTGAGAAAAATTGTTGGTAGCTTGAAAACAAATTACAACTTAAAATTTCCTCCACAGTGAATGGTGCTCTGCAGAGAAAGAACATGTTCATGAAATCAGAAACATGTAGAGGTCAAACAAAATCTCCAGCTAAATTTACCTTTGAAAGAAACTGATAGGATGAAACAGATCTGTAGTTCCTCTGGTCTACACTGACAACAGAGGAATTTCCTTCTTTCCTCCCTTCCTCCCTTCATTCCTTCCTCCCTTCCTCCCCTCTTCCCTTCCTTCCTCCCTCCCTTCCTCCTTTCCTCCCTTCCTCCCTTTCTCCCCTCTTCCCTTCCTTCCTCCCTCCCTTCCTCCCTTCCTCCCTTCCTCCCTTTCTCCCTTCTTCCCTTCCTCCCTTTCTCCCCTTCCTTCTTCCCTCCCTTCCTCCCTTCCTTCCTTCCTTCCTTCCTTCCTTCCTTCCTTCCTTCCTTCCTTCCTTCCTTCCTTTCCTTCTTCCTTTCCTTCTTCCTTTTCCTCTCCTTCCTTACTTTCCCTTTTTTTCCTTCCTTTCCCATTCCTTCCTTACTTTCCCTTTTTTCCTTCCTTTCCCTTTCGTCTCTCTTTTTTTTCCCTCCCTCAGAGTATATTGAGCATGAGAACTGGAAAAACTTTATCCCATGCTCCAGAACTAACATCTACTCAGACAAGGACAGGAAAATATGAATCATAACTTTGCAGCTCAGAAACCATCTCCTATGAAACATCTGAAGGCCATAAATTAAGATTTGCATTAATGTCCATGAAACGATGACAGCCAAGTGGAAAGGTATTCTGCTGTGGACACACCTAAGCTGTGATTCTGATATTGCTTCTTCCTTGAAACTACCAGGTAATTATTATTATTACAATGCATTCTTATCTCATTCCTGTGGTCATTCAGGTGAATGAAAATTAGAGATCAAATTGTAACTGAAACTACAGTTAAGCAAAAAAGGATCGACGATTTCCATTGGGTTAAGAAGGAAGGAGATTTCATAGGATGAGCACACTGGAAGCTGTTTCAACGTCTTTTTATTTTTTTTCTTTTGTTTCCCCAGGGTGGGGAGTTGTTGGGTTTGGGATTTTGTTTTGGTTTGGGTTTTTTTAAATGTTTCTATTTAACAGCTCCTTGATAACACCATATAGAAAAAAACCCAACAAACTAGGAATTAAGGACCAAAATCTACAAACTTTCTTGTGCTCAACTGAAGTGTTAAAGACACACATACTTCTTGAACCAATGAATTCAGAAGCACCTCTGAACAGCAGGGATGTCTCCTAAGAGGCAACACAGAAATTTAATCCAAGGTGGTTGCTGTACAAGACACAGCTGGTTATTTCACTTTTCAGAGAATGGTCTAATCACCAGGCTGTGGGGCGGTAACACAACTCTCTGCTCTTCTGCTAGCCATTCATGAAATAAAACAGTGGTATCCTCTGCAAGATGGCAAATCCTACAAAGTCTCCTCCTACACTGTCTAAGAGACTGGGATCTTCAAGGAACAGAGGTGGTAGAAAACCTTTTTTTGCACCTAATAGGGCCTATGCATATTCTCATGCTAACTACTCAATCAAGCCTGAGACAGCTCTACCTTTCAACAACACATAGACTTAGTGATGCAGAATTGAGTGTTTCATGCAAATTAAAGGAGACTCAGAGGTCCAACAACTCTATATGGAAAGTTAATTCAAATATGCAGTTTACCAGCCTGTATCCATATCCTCCAGATAGCCCCATGCAATATAATAGGATACTGGAAAACCAAGTTCCATTACTGCTGGGAATACAATGAGAAGGCAGAAAGCAAAAAGTGACCTCCTAAGGGAAATCTTAGAAGCACAGCTTGTATTCAAAAACTCACATGAAGTTTTAAATAGTTTCAGATTGAGGCTGTGCAGATCATTACAATATTTGCGAACAGGTATGCCCCAAAATTTTGGTGACCTTCTGGAATATGCATTCTGCTGAAATAAAATCTATTACAGAAAACATTAAATAAACATTGAAACTCTCTCAAAGCCACTGCATGCACACCCTGGTCAGGTAAAAAGAAGAACAGGAGCCTGCGGTTTAAATTCCTTTTCACTTGAAGCAGCAGAGATACAACCTTGCATTATCTTTAAAAACTGCAATAAAACACACTTCGAAAGGCAATCCTTCAAGGGGACACTAAAGCAATGAAACGATGGAAGAAGTAATTATGCAGAAACGTTTTTGCAAATAATGAGAAATATCTACTTTCATCTTGCCATTTCTTGGCATTGATATTTATAAGAAATTCCTGTTCATTTCACTGCAATTTCTGTGCATGATCCCGTGGTTAGAACAGAACTTGTAGAGGAAATGAAAAATTAATCATTTAAGTTTCAGATATTTTCTGATCAATGGAAACTTTTCTCAGGACTTTGTTTTTAATCACTCTCCTATTAGTGCATCTTTCCTCATCGCTTCTATGCTATTATAAATATGCAAAAACCCAGACATTGCTCCCTGGTGTTGGACATTACAGATGAAAAATCCCAAAATGTTTTTATCAAACTGTTCATTTACTTTGCCTTTTAGCAAATTAACAGTTATAATTATTGCTGTCACAGCCACCCCTTTTTCTACAGAACACACCTCTCAGAACACCCACGGAAAACAAGTTGATGAGGCCTAGACAGACTCCAACTGAGTATCATCAACTATGCAGTTTTTGAGTCCTTTCTATCACTAACCAAGTTTCATGTTGACAGTGTGGTTGCCAATTGTATATTCTACAAAGGCCTTGTCTGGCTTTTAACATTTCTGCTTTAGGTATCAATGAAATTTAAAGCCATATATATAAATCTACTAGAAGTTTTCTTAATGTAAAACCTAGCAAAAGGATAGGAGCTGGCTACCGAACTACCATCTAGATAGCAATGTCCTTTAGTGTCAAGTATGCCACAATAAACAATAGTGTAAAGCCTAGGACTTCTTGAGACTCTAAAGGAGACTGACTGTTCCTCAGTACTTGTTAAAGGAAATTGTCCACGCTCTGGACAGGCACAAAACAGAATGGTGATTCATATGGAGAGAGGGAATATATTCCTACATCTTCCAGATTGGATGACAGATTTTTTTACCACCTACATGCTGAGAATCATGGCCCAAATTCCTGATTCCAACAGAATCAAGGACATTGATGAGTTTATTTTAGTGATTAGGGTTGTTTACATTAGTAAAAGTGTATTGCACAGGTATTGCAAGTTACTTGGAACATGTATGATTTTAAAATGTATTTTCTTCTCCTGAGCTCTATTTGGTCTGCAGTGGTTATTTTTGTTCTTTCACTTAAAAAAGTAAAGCCATCAACAACTTAAGTTAAATAAATACATGAATCAGATCTGGGAATGGTCTTGAGAGAGGAAATACTAATGATAGGACTGTATAAAATATCAGGTGGTGGTGCTTATGAACTTACTTTGTTTTACTGGGTAATGGCTCCTCCAATCTATATTCACTGCTTAAAATCCAGTTAGGAGTGTGGCAACTAGCACCTTTTTTAGAGGACTGAAGAGGAGTTTTTGTGGTGGCGTGGGTTGGGTGTTTTTTTTCCAAACCCAACCAAAGAAGATAGAGTCTGTGGGTCTGTGTTCTACGGTGGCATTCACCTAGGATATAGATATCTGATATTTAATTACTGCTTCTGACAGAGGATTCACACCCCCACTTCTCAGTTCCTTAGAAACTGCTCTAACCAACCAATCCTAATGCTGCCACTGTATTTATTATGTTTGTTTGCATGCGTTATGCACTGCTCTTCCCAGTTTTATCTGATTTTATCTACCTTGTACACAACCTAGAAGAGCCTGCCTCTAACACAGACAATGAATTTGCTATTCACTGCAGGTGAGAGAACCCTTTTTATCTGAGAGCTGCCTGGCGTCTGCAGTAGTTGAGGCTCAGTCCTCTGTCTGCAGGCAGAACTCCAAGTTCAGAAATCACAGTCTCCTGGCATCCCTGCAGTGTGCCACAAGGGACAATCAATGAATAATAGAAAAGTCAGTATTTGTGGGATGGGGGCTGTAATTTTCTGTCAGAAACTCCAGGTTTGCATGGAAAGGGTATACAAGGAACGAAATACAAAAGCAGAAAAAACCCTCAATTTTAAAATCCAGTGTGAACCCTGACTAATCCCATCATTCACAAAAAAGGTCTCCCAGGTATTAGCCCACACAGAGACAACAGCAAGGAACCAAGCTAGAGCAGTTGAAGAGCCTCCTGATCTCTCAGCTGCAATCGTTGCAGTCGATATGGTCATTCAGTTTACACCTACACTAACTATTGTAGTATAAGGTAAAGTAAGTTGGCATAAGCCCAGTTTGGTTGCAAAACACAAAATCAATTTAGCCACAGAGTGTTGCTGGGACAGAGCCTGGGCTGCTGCTTCTTCCTCCCAAACATAGCATGAATTATGCATACACTACCTAATAGTCCAGCAGGTCTCCCTGTCTCTTGGCTTGAGGCCTCAGGCCTTTTTCCTGATAGCTGTTCCATAAAATTATCTCTGGCTGTACATACATGTAGAAAGAGAAAGCCCATGTCCCATGAGTTTAGTATCTAAACAGGAATGAAAGACAAGAGATGAGAGCTACTTTTAGGAAGAAGGGCCTGAGGGCAACTTTTAAAGCCTCAGGCAATGAAGGAAGAGGACAGGCTAAGAGAGGTGGCAGCACAAGTCCCTCAGCACTCAACAGGGAGGAAGTCTGTCTCTGAAATTTGGTCTTGACCAGAGTCTCCCAAATCGTAATGAGAGCTGTATCTTAGACCAATGGGTGCTACTGGTGATTTGTGTGTTCTGGGAGTTCAGCTCTATGAGATGACAAAGAGATAAGGTAAGGTCTTGAGGCACCTCAATATTCAGGCATGGAAAAGAGGCTTTAGAAGTAATTCCACTCCATCTTTGCTTAGTTATCATCAAGAAAAAATCCAGCCCAGTTTTGAAAGCAAGTCTGACATTTTCATCAATTCTTTGCAAAACTATTTTGCATTGTAATC
Organism: Egretta garzetta; assembly: GCF_000687185.1. Taxonomy (NCBI): domain Eukaryota; kingdom Metazoa; phylum Chordata; class Aves; order Pelecaniformes; family Ardeidae; genus Egretta; species Egretta garzetta. The sequence continues at coordinate 156,453 of NW_009259980.1, forward strand.
AACATAAAATATGCTGCTAAGTTCTTAATACTGATTTGCCCTAGGTAAAAAGCCACGATTCTTCACCAGCATTAGTTTTTGAAAATCGATGTTTATATAATAAACACTTTGGACAGCTTGCCCCAGAAAAAGATCAAACACCACTTATTTCTTATTTTTCTTTATGTAAATTGTTTTCTTGGGTTGAGAAGTTGCCAAACTCAAACTGCTGAGTGCCACACAGCAACAAAAGAAGCCTTAACATGACTGAAATTATTTTTTCTTGATTGCGGCATCTCAAAAGCCTCTTAACTAAGTGTACTTTAAAAATGCTCTCTCAATTTAGAAAGGAAAAATGTATGTGAGAAGTACTCAGGGAGGACTCTAGAGGGAATATTCTCTTCCTGGATTTAACATCTTCTGGAAGATGCCTGAGATGGTGGGAAGACGAAATTTGATGTTTTACATAGGCTTATATCCCTAAATAGCTCAAATCACAGCTTTATAGCCTCAAAGAAAACAAAATGTGTCAAATTCATCAGGCTGTACAATGGGCCCTGAAAAGTATTATTTCCTTAATAAAATTATTAGCTTGAAGGTAAAATCATGTTTTATCTTGAACTTATTCTACACTCAACTTATTTTAGTCTAAGGGCTCAAACACAGTGTTAACAAGTAACTGCACCAGCAATATCTATGTGCATCCTCTGAGTTGCTGAAAAAGAGTAATGCAATCACAAGTTGCTTCTGATGACCTAAACCGTGAGGCTATTGAAAAGCCTAGCACTAGTTACAGCTAACCCAGCTGGCTTCTGCTTTCTACAGCAAAAGCGGAGCAGCACAAACTTGTGGCTGTAAAATGAAAGGCTCCAAAATTGCAGTTTTGTCTTAGTCTACAATGCAGGAGGTTTAAGATAAATCAAACTCCATTGCAATATATGTTACAAAGCAGTGTTTTAGTCTGAAGTTATCAACTGCAGCATCACCAGGTACAATTACTCAATCATGTAATTCACATATGGCTGTTGATTACATACTATTGCAAAATGATAATTAAATGCTACAACTTACCAAGTTTCCATTATTAAGAGCTGGCAGTGCTTGATGTACTAGAGAATGGCTGGCAACTTATGTGTGAACTTTAGCTATTATACAGGACCTGGACAGTAACTTACACATTACAGCTGAAGCAGGTCCTTTTCCATAGGTATTTGTACCATTATCACCCAGGAACCTGTGACTCAGCATCAGAATACATATATTAACTGTTACCAAAGACAATGTGACTCTGCCCGAACCTTTCTACAATTTCTACCTCTAAGAGTAGCACAGCTTTCCTTCAACTTTGTTCAGTATAGATATTCAGCTCTATACCACACATAAATTGTAGCATAAGAAGCTGTCCTGGAAGATTCCTGGATCAGAAGAGGCCCACTGATATTCAGAAGAGGTATGTTAATAGCCACTACGACTACAACAGAACATCTGAGTAGCTTGGTCTTTTGCCATTTAGCAAGGCGAGTATACAACTGAAACCTCATTTATACCTCATGTGTAGTCATGCATGCAACATCGAAAATGCATGAACACACAAAATGACATTGCAGAATGGGCACATTCAGACTTAATAAAAGATGATCATTAGTAATAGTTATTAAAAATTATTTTAAGGTGTTATTAAAAATATACTGGTAGCTTTTGTGAAATTGAGAGGAAACCGGCAATTATTTTTAGGCTGCTTAGAGAAATAGCAACAGATGCTTATCTAATAAAATTAAACGTTCTAGCCAAAGGTATTTCTAAAAAATTTGGCTTCTGTAATACACTGTCAAGTTGCCAGTGTCAAAAAATAGCTATCTTTAGCCATAAAATTTCTAAGTGTGTTCATAGCAATTTTGCCATTCTGAGATTGCATCTGAAGTCGCTCTTCATTATTGCGTACTGTTTAGTCTTTCTGTCCTCATTTTGTTAATTACTGCTGTTTAAAACTGATTATTTTGCTCACCTCTGATCCCAGGATCCCATAGCACTTAACAAAGAATCATATTTTCCTAAGAAACATAAATCACACATCTGAATGAACTGAGCTATAGTTATTGAAAATATGGAAATAAACATATAGTATTTGACAATTTGAAACATTTTTTTGCACCTACGGAGGCATATAGATGAATGTAAAGAAAATCTACATTTTAGCATTTTTATTCTTCAAAAATGGAATCTTACCATGCACACAGTACTTTAAATGGTGAAAAACAGCCCAGTGTGATCAGTGTCATCAGAATCCACATATACTCGAGTCTTCATATGAGGCATTATCTCAAAGGATCCTCCAGCATCACCATTCAGCAAATCATTCTACAACATGTACAATGAGAATGGTTATGCAGTTGTATAACACTGGTACACCTGCAGAACAATGCCTTTCTGAAAAGTTTCAGAATAACAAAAAACAGAATAACACACTCTTGTGCTTCTTGCTTGTGTGTCCAGCCTGAATTTCTAATAGCTACGGAAAAGGTGTTCTTCAGTACATTGAAGAATGTTAGACAACATGGTGACTATCCTTAATTTAACTCATAATCTCATCATGCCTATTAAGAACTTCGATATATATGAATTGGCTTTCAAGCTTTCCTATAAACATAATTTCTACAAGATCTTTGTGGTGATTTACATTTTTTTTTCTATAAAAACACTCTCTGATGTAATTCTGTTGAAATAGCAACATGAAAATGAGCTTGATTTATCTTACAAAAATCCTTAACTCCAAACATAAACTATGTTGATTGCAAATATCCCACTGATGAGAAGAGAGTGGGAAAAAGTAAAATCAAAATGCATTCAGTTCTATGCATGAATGAAGCTAGCTAATACATCTTCCTATAACTGCATAAATATCTTGTGAGGGCATTTTTTGTTTCAGTTTTGTTTTTCAAATTGATCTTTGTTCTGTCTTCAGACATGTCTGTTTTTCCTATATGAGGGTACCTTCCTGTAAGGTTCATTCTGCAACTTGTTTGTTCATTAACAGCACAGATATGGAACTTATGCAATGGTGCGATGAGCTTCTGCTACTATGTTGAGCAGTTACAAGTTTAGCGAAGACTAACACAACACTGGAATAAAACCAAATCAAAACAAATAAAAAAACCAAGCTCAGTTCACTCTCCAACTTTTCTGGCAGCTCTGCTCTGTATTTAATAATTAAATCTAACACAAATTTTGTTTGTGTTGTTGTGAGACTTTACCAAGCATAAGCATTGTGATCTCTAACATAAGCAAGGGAAATTTTACTAAAACTGTAATCTTCCATGAATGGTAAGACATTTAGCTATATCATTCTCTTTCATCAGGTACAATACTTGGCAATTTTGACATTATGCTTTTAACAATAATTTGGCTAATTCTCTGGGCTTTTTTCTCCATGGAAAGACATTTTAAGGCCTGATGAATTTTTAGGGGGAGAAAGGGCAAAGAGAAAGCACATTTAAAAAACCAGTCAATACATTAAAAATCATGTAATAACAGGAAATATTATCTGTTTGACTCTGCCATTTATGACTACTTCTAGTGACTTTTTCTTGTGCTCCTGTACTGATCCAGAGAGAGTCTATCTCTCACAGACTGTAAGACCACAAGCGTTTCCCTCTGTTCCTGCAGATCAGCTGAATCCTGTGCAACTCTGAGAAATTTGGACAAATGCAAAATAAGCAATTTTTTTCCCCAGTGTGCACTTGAAACAGTGGGACGTGAAACCTGAGCCGTGGGGGGAAAGTTTCAGTATTCTTTAATAAAACCAGCTGGAAAAATTTTACCTAGTTGCCAAGCTGGGAAGTAAAACCATCTCCAGGAATAACTTCCTGGGAGGTGAGCTACTGACATTCCCTCCTCCCTGTTCCTGCTCAACATCGTAATTCAGATGTCCCTCCTCTGGGGCTTCCCGCAGGACTATTACTACTTTGGCAGAACATTCTTTATGATAACAGATACTGGAGAATTTCAAAGATGGCTTTGAAACAGCGTCCCATCTGAATCAGTAAGAATTCATTCTTTGTACTGTTGGCACAACCTTTTGTAATGGAAGACAAATAGGGATAGGGAGCTGGTCTTTCAGTAGACCATCTCCTTGAAGCTGGCTTTTTTAAAGAGAGATAATACTTCTTCCCACAAGAAAAAAAATAGTTTCCCCACACTCTCCACATACATGTTGGGGACAGCGCAATGAATACAAGCCAAGGCAGAGAGTCACAACTCCATTCCTCTAATAATTACATCAAATACTAGAAAAAGAACCTTGTTTAACAAGAGCCTGTAAATTCCCAAGCAAGAGAATAGAATGGATAGTGAAGCGAGAGCAAAACCATTAAAGGAATTACACTGAAGTCTAGTACAGAAACAGACCTCACTTCAGGACAGTTTTAAGCTCTTTCTCACCTATGCATAGAACTCCAGATTCCTCCATCATTTTCTTTGTTACTGTGTGTACTCAAACCTGTCCACTCAGCTGCTATACTCTTCTAGTCTCCATCTGTAGCTACTTCACCTCTACATATATTCTACATTTCTCTTTTGAGTGACTTCTTTACAATCCAGAAGAGCAAGAGAAACTTCCTAGTGATTTCCCAGCAGCTGCCTCTACATCACAAATGACTATCCTCTAAGCAATGTTAATTCTTCGTGCATCTTTCAATACATCACACTACAGAAGATTCAGTGCTGTACTGTATTCTCTCACAGCATCCCCTAGAGCCCTGTGGTCATATTTCTAATGCACCTTTACTTCATTACCAGGGTGAGATTAATTACTTGATAAAGGCAGATCTCTTCCATGTCTGATACCTTCTCTCAACCAGCATAGGATCAGATTTGTTCCTCTTTTTTTCTCTTAGGAAAATATGTTTACATGAGCAATCTTTAGTTGTTGTGATTAAATCAAGCACAGATGCAATATTCGAGCACGAAATTTTGTGAAAGAGATATTTCCTGACTTGAAAATAAGCCCTGGAAACTCGGTGATAGTCTAAAAGTTTCCTTCGTAACAGTGATTAAATCAGTCAGTTTTGCTTTGCTGCTGTTATCCTGCTCAGCCTAAGGATATCCTTGTTGAGGTCAGGCTGTTCAATATCCCAAACCCTTTAACGTGGCAATGTAATGTATTCTATCCACAAGTTTTGTTACTATTATGGAGTACCATCACAATAATGATTCAATGAAGGGAAATAATCAGCTTTTGCTGCACGGTCTTCTCATCTGTGACTGGGAAGATTAAAGCATGAACAAGTGGACAACTTATGGTCAAAAAATACTATATGTATCAAATAACTGAGTTCACCTATTATAGCATGCAAATTTGCAGGCAAATACATACTTTAGTCCTAAAAGGGCAATGGTGGTGTTATTGAGACGCTGGTTCAGGAAAAAAAAGACAACAAAATTTTCACAGGTGATATGGAAGCTGAGCTTTGAAGTGCTTTCAGTGAGATTTAACAACTTACCTGCATTAGTTATTCTATGAACTCTTCCAGGTTTACAAGAGAATCAATTTAAAAATAAAAGTATCTTGTTTAGGTGATAAAGAGTTGTTTATTTGCTTGGAAGAAAATATTTTTAGTGGCACAAATGTTTGACATTTCCTGGTAGGAACACTGTTTATCTTCCATATCAAAAAATAAACAAATCACATTTTATGTGCCTGTTTACCAGAACACAATCTGAGGTTTTACAAGTGTAGAGGAAGAGATGTATCGCTCTGTGGCATGACTCAGGCACTTCAGTGAACATTACAACTGCTGTTTAATGAATATACAAAATGTCCCTCCAGACCTACTGCATTTTCAAAGTCATATTTTCATGGAATCTGATCCCTCACCACAGACATGGAACAGATATTTCCAATAAATGGTTTAAGATTTTTCCCTGAACAGCCGACATTAGGGAAAAGTGGAATAAGTATAAAGATTTACTTCACAGTTTCTTACTTTAAAGAAAATCTATGTGAAATGGGGATGTTTCTTTACAGGTTTTGGGTTTGCCTATTGGCACGCGCCATCTCCTGTTTCAAATTTCATATAACTCGAAATCTTAAAATTTTGGTTCATCTGGACTGGGAAAGGCCTGAGATGACAGCAGAGCAGGTGCGACACACTGTAATATTCTCAGTACAGGAAATGCAGATTGTAGCTACTTTCAGATGAAACAGGACAGCATTTTGGGCAGAGTCTACACATGTGTATGTTTTCTTGTGGCTCGGATTTGGGAAGTAAAACTATAATAAAAACAGATAAAACAGGTGCCATTCTTATATTTCCTTCCACCAAAAAGATCTCTGTCCTTGTGAAATGCCTAGTAAAACAGGACATAGCAAAAACATATAAACAAATATATATTGCGATGAGAAAATGTGCACATGAAAGAAGGTTACCCCCAACTAATCAAACAAAGAAAGAAAAAAATCACTTATACTAGAAAGCCAGAACCTTATCTTAGTCTCATCGCAAACAACTGACAAACGAGCATCCAGTCTTGCCAAGAATGGTCACTATATATTTTTTTCAAATCACACAATTCTGAACTCTTGACATATAACTAAAATACTGGCCAAGCCAAAAACAGTGCTCTGAAGTAGTCTGTCCCATCACAGGTTAGCAAAATATGCTGTTATAACAGGGCTCTTGCGAAAAGAGGTACACATGAATTCAAATGCACTCAAATGTAGATGGAGTAGAGTCATACCCTACCTGTGAAGTGGCTTGATGGACTAATTACTTACAAGTTATTAAGTACTGAAGAAAATAAATGATATTTGGCAAGACTGAAAGGACTTTCCAAAAGCACTAAAGCATAAGGTGTTTCTTCAACTCACAGTTTCCCTCTCTTCACAAAAATTAAATTTCTACAGCAGCTGATCAGCCACAACAGAAGGACAAACTCCTCATGTCATTGCCACATCAGGCAGCAAAAAGGAAAAGATGCATCACTAATTCAAATATTGATTTAACTAATGCTATGTTCTCAGCAAATACCAGGAGCACAGAAAAAAAAAGAAAGCACTAGAAAAAAAAGCTGTTTAAAAATGTAGTAATCTGTTGAAATAATACTGTACTACTCTTTCAACAGCAAAAGACCACCAACACTGCAGCAAATTTTCTAAGCAGCACTACAAAGCTAAACAAAGAAGAGAAAAATGAGAAGTATGGCATATCTGATTAATACACAGTAGATGTTTCAGATAACCCCATTCTCTCGGGAAACTTATCTGAGTGGTCATCAGTCACTTGGGTGTTTTTTTTTTTTAAAGACCCTGTTCCTCTTCATAAACCAAGCCAAGTTTTCCAACTTTATTTGCAGTTGCATAAGCAGAAGGTGCTAATATACAGCAAGTGGCAATATGTTGTTTAATACTCTCTTAGGTCAACTTGTCTTTATGAAACAATCCCCTCAGCAGTGAGCAGGATGTGACAGAATATGTAACACTGCAACAGACTGGTCACTTAGGTTAAAGCTGAAACTCCATTAGGTGATAAGATCAGCAACAGTGACAGCAAAAGTGTCCTTTATGCCCACTGACCCTAAAAGAGAATACAGCATCAGCTTTCCCTGTGAGATACAATCACCCATGCCCATAAGCAAATTGTTTTCCATTAAGGTCACCTTCCAAGCATGTGGCTCACACCTTGCTTTCTTCTGGCTGCAGCCCACCTAAAAAGCAGTCTAGAAGTAGGGAATGCACACATATGCCTAATCTGTACATATTATGCATCCAGCCTACAAAACTCAGTCTCCATTGCACAAATGGGCAGATTCCAGTTTACAAACATAAATGAAAAATTTTTGCAAGCCATCAGCAATGCAATTATCCCTTTGGTAGAAAGCAAGCAAAACAAGACAGAAGAAATGCCTGTATTTTGTAAGCAGTAACGTTGCAGAGAATGATAAATATGCACCCAAATTGTTCTGAATAAAACAACATTTTAACATACAAAATGGCAGGTCCTCATCTTCACAAACTGATTTTTGATTTACTCAGCAATAAATTTGAAGTGGAACAGAAAGAGTTCAATTTTGCAGACATACCAGCTACACTATAACCCAATAACATAACTGTACCACAGGTGCTCAATTTTATTTTTAGCAGTCCAAACACGGTATGTTTTGTTTTCAATTTCAATACAGAGAGAGAAATATGGATTATTACAATTGTAACTCTATAGCACACTTTCTGTGTGGTCGCATGAGATAATTTTTTTCTTTTTTTGTATATGTGCAGCTCCACACCCAATTATTTGTGTCAAAATGACATACAGTGAGTTTCTACAGTATTATCTATGCTGCAAAAATCACTCGTAGAAGTGATTTTTATGCTCTTTGAAATCTTGTGGTTGGTTTAGGGATGTAGTAAAAACGCGTGACTGAAAAATGTTTTCAGAGATTTATAATCTATTACTTGGCTGCTGAGGCACATCTCAGTGGCAGAAATAGGACATCTGATGCCCTTCAGCTACTCTGAGGTCACACAGAGGTCCTGCCTGAACATATCCATAAGGTTCAGAACTGACTCCTGAAATTAAAGTGCAAGCAGAATTAATATGGAGTCTGCCTCTTCTGCCTTGTCTAACGCTGTAGTGGAGAATTTCTTTTGACTTCATCTTTCTGTGGACAACTAGCCAGTAGTATAAATCACCGTGGTTTCCTTGATAACAATATATATGTCTATGGTCCATACAATCAAAAATTAAAATATGTCTTTCTGGATTTTTTCTGTGCCTTCCTCACATGGATTTTTTGCTTTATGAAGGTCTTCTCTACAAAAGTGAATGCACAGGACAAGATTAACTAGACTATGGATAAGAATTCACCATTGCCAAACATGTTCTAAGACAGTGAGATCTGATCAGATTTGGTGGAATTTGAAAGAAAATTAAAATCTCCTCCAAACAAGAAGTACTGCCTTTCAACCATTATGCCTGTAATAGTAGTATTTTATGTTGTCTTTCTCTGTGTGCAATTTAATTTTGATGTCAACATACTTCAGACCCAAACTAAAACATTATGCATACGTACATTACCATTACTTAGGAATTTTAGTACCAGTGCTCATGTGAAAGCAACAGAAAAAATATTTATGTTCAAATTCGGACGCTTGTATGAGAGTGAACTATAATCTCAACCTACCCGCAAACATTCATCAGTAATTACATTTTTTAAAGTATTCTAAAATACATGCCATGAAAATCAGAAGCACATAATTAAGAGCAACATGCAAACAGGGTCTTTTATTTATATCTAGTCAATATTTCTGTCACAGATGATTGCAGACCTTAATGAAAACAATTTGATCTATTAAACGTGTATAAAATAAGCATGATGGATATGCAAAGTCGATTTCATTTCTTTCAAAAGAAGAAAATGTATTAAAAAATCAATTAGGGAAGGGACTGGCTGGTATAGGGAGGCAATAATAATCTGTACAAAACAACTCATTAAAAATAATATTCTTTTCCGTTTAGTCCCTTACTTATTGAATCTTTCACAAATGAATACTGTTCCTTTTTAATCAAAGGTATTTGTTATTTGCAAGTAGTTTACAAATTGTTAAAATATTGATACACGATAGTAAATTGGATTACCTGATTTTGTTATGCACTATCTCTGTTTTAGTTTGGATACACTGTATTGTTTCTGCTTTTTTCACTATTTACCATAAGCATTTTTAAACAGGGACACAATGAAAGGTAAATAGTGGACAGGAATACATCTTGCTGAAGCTTCATACTATCACCTCACAAAAATATTTTAATTAAACAGAAGCTCCAGATAGCTTTATTTTGAGCAGAAAAGCTCTATTTTCAGACTTTTGTCTCTGCCAAAACCAGTTAGGGAAATGAACTATCTTTGCTTTTAAAATTTGGCCATAAATGTAACTTTTCACTATATGACCCTAAATTATGTCAGGGATTTCATACAAAGTTGTAATCACAAGCTGAACACTGTTATAATAAGCTGCTACAAACTACTGGTTTTGTTCTAATTAATGTAAAAAAAAAAAAATAAAACCCTAGAATTTTCATATATTTTCTTATAGTGTCTACAAATAGTAGCAGAACATTTTTGTCTTTATTGTGTAAAGATGCCTAAAGCACAAGGGATATGAGGGATTAGCAAGAAAGGCAGTCTCCCTCAGACTACATTAAATACACTAGAGGGTATGTGCAAAAGAGGTAGGGCCTGAACTAGCCGTTTAGAAGATTTCAGGTGAGAGGAAAATAAATTGTCTTCTCTTCTCTTTCCTTTTCCTGCACTCCATTTCCAAAGGCATCACTCAATTTTCATCTATCTAGGGTCTACATCTCTACAAACTATATCCTCTCTGATAACTGTAAAAGGCCCACCACTGGCAGATGTTTCTCAGGAGAATATAAATTCCCATTTTTGATTATGCAAAAGTTAAAATATGAGAAAACCCAAAAGCAAGCCACCACCTCTTTTTTCTCATCTGTTAAACAAAAGAAAAATCTAAACAATGCTTTTTTTTTTCCAACTAACATGTCTGAATACATATAGGGAGATGATTTTTGTCAGTAAATGGGATGCCATTTTTACAGTGATTTTTCAGAGGTGTATTGCACAGGTTGTTTCTTCTAATTCGTGCTCTCTGGCTGAGTTTGACAAATTCCTTGCTGCTGTCATTTTTCACCTGTATGTTTATCTAATTTAGAGGTCTATGGTTAGAGGGATGAATATCCTTGAGCAATTTTCACTGTTGTCAAATATCACAGGTGTTTCTAAAGTCCTGTGACTATCCAGGAACTTTAGCCCAAATTAACTCTTCCTTCTCCACCACCAAAAAAAAAAGGAGGTTGGTTGTAACAAAAATCTGTTATTTTTCAAAGGCATGATTTTCTGGGGAGAAAAGGGATATTAGGGAAAGGAAGACAGCTCTTCTTTTTTGCTTGGTTTGGTTATTTTTAATGATGAGTTTGGAAATGCTGAGTCACCTCTGTTCCATATATCTGTGACTGCAAGCAGAACACATGCTCATGTGCTATGAATTTCACAAGGAAGACAGATGCTGAAGCACCTCATTCCACTCATATTAGTCTTGAAATTGGAAATGCACAAGTTGGAATAGCAATGCTGTCTATAGGCATCTGACATTAGAGCCAGAGAGAGTCTAGTCAAAAGGTTTGACATGGTTCCAAAGCTAATAATCTTTTGGAAAGAATCAAAGCTTCTTAATTTAGGCTTGGTACAAAGTTAATTTGGCTAGATTGTATCTGGTCATGATCGGAAAAGGACATAGAGTGTTGTTTTGTGTGAATTTATAAGCGTGGATCTCACCTAGCTTTAGCTCCTTTTCATGGCACACACTTTCACTGTCATGGAACCACTTTCATGGCACAGACTCTCTGCCTGCTTACTTTCTGGAAGCATACAGGAACTAGAAAATTCTTATTGTTGAGGAAAGCAAAAGGATTGAGCGGTTTTGAGCAAAAACCATCATTACTCTGTCAGATTCTTACAGAACTACAGCAAAATATTTCTTTTTTTTTTTTGGGACACAATGTTTATTTTCTTCTTCAACCAATAAGCAGTTCTGGCACTAGCTTTGAAGAGGACAGAATCTCAAAAACTATTCAAAGCATTTCACAGAAGAGGAGCCTTTGGTAGGCTGTTCTCCATGGATTGTGGAGGAAAAGACAACTGTACTGGTCTCTACAGGAAGACAGTGTTTGTGCCTTTTGCTATGCTTTTCTATTCTTTTTCCTGTTTTCTACTGTTTTATTTTCAATATAATTTTAATATTTTGCCAGGGAGGCTAAATTCATTACCAAGATAGGAATTTCTCACCATATTTATATCTATTATGCACATTCTCTGAAAATATACAGAGTTTTGGTCTAAAACAGGCTAGTCAAAGAGATAAGAGAAACAGGAGTGATACCAAGCTATTCTGAAGCTCAGGGAAAATGAAACAGATATAAATCAAAGAATGAACAGTGTCCAGGTTCCTCTGCTATTCTGGCTTCTTCTGCAGGAGTGTCTCTCATGCATTATCAAGGAAATGCATATTAGAGGTATATGGCTTATATTTACTTCTCATTTTCTAATTAGATACCATTGGTAAAGATAGGAAGCACTGAGCAATAATATAGTTATATCTGACTCTACTGAATGGTACTTAATTGCTCATTCCTCTTCATCTCATAACAAGGGGTGTTCTTACAGGGTTCTGGGTCATGAGACTGATTCTGAGAGGAGGAAAATACAGATATTGAACTTATAAAGCTGTTATTTAAAAAAACCACCATAAATCAAATTAATGAAAAGAAAATATCCTTGGTTTGGAGACTTCTGAATAAAATGTGTAATAAATTTGGAGTCCTGAGTCAGGTACACCTCTTTTTTATCAGTCATTTGTAAAGTGTTTCTGTGAATAAGCACATACAAATGATATGATATCATATGATATAAACAACAAGGTTGATCAAATTCTTCTCTCTTCTAGAGACCTCAGATCAAACTTGAATATAGCTGAAAGTAATCTTAGATTTAATTCGTCTCCTGCAGTTGTTAATGCAACCCAGAATGCAAGAGCTGCTATCTAATTTCAGCATTCTATCTAAAAGTCTTAGCTATGCAAGCTAGAAAAGCTGCTGTATATGTAGCTTCCACAAATGGTACACATTACTTGCTTATGAGAGGAAAAAATCACCATTTTTGCACATCACAACCTCTATTAAAGAGTACAGTGCTGTATCAAGTTCACAGTACCCACAGGACGTGGCATTCTATATGATCATCATCAGACCTGACATTGCAGAAGACAAATGTAGGGTGAAACTAATGGAGCTTACTCTGTTGGTGCTCAGGTATTCAGTTCTTCATCCTAGTATGCCAAGAGAACCAGGTATGAACTGGTCAGAGGTGAAATTTGTTTGGAAATTCTTCTGTCATAATAATGATGTTCTGAGACAATATTCTAATAGGAGTATCAAATAAAGGCATCTTAAGAGTTTAAGCTCAGGTCTGCTAAACTTGGGAAAGGATTGGATATTAGTCATCTGTGCTAGCAAAGGACTAGTCTTGACAATGATCGTGGATGTTCAGTCTTATTTCTCCTTTTGAAGAATCATCCAACCATAAGTAAGAGGAAAAAAGTAACAGTTGCAACAAACAAGTGATAAGAAAGTAAAACTGTAGTGGTAAGACCCTGGAAGAACCACCTCTAGAAGAAACATGGTCATATGTCTTAAGTTTTCATGAATATTCAACGAAGTAAGAAATTCAGTAAGAAATGACTCAGTGGTGCTGTGGGAATAGCAGAAATAGTTCTGTAAGTATTCTATGAGAAAAACAATTTGAAATACATTATGTAAAAGAAACTTCAAGTAATCTTTAAGTCCGACAGTACTGGCAGATTTCCAAGGATCAAATATTTGGGTAAAACTGTGTACCTAGGGACTAATCAAGGGTATAATGTTAATGATAAAATCTGACTATTGTGAAGACTAATTACTATAGGTTAAGAAAAAATAAAATAAAGCATTGCCAGGCTGTGAATGAAAAAGCTAAAGATTTATCAGCTTCTGCAAAGGACATTATTCTTCCTTTTCTGGACAATAATTTAGGAAAAAAATTGCTGTATACTTGCAAAGAGATAAAATAAGAACTCTGATGCAGGCTGTATAATTATAATGCTACCTGATACATATGACATTCTGGGAGCAGCTACTGGCAGACCAAGTGACATCCTGAGAAAAGGCATAGTGTTCTCCTTACAGAAAGCCTGGCTTTCTAGTTTATAAGAATACAATGGTATTAAGACACACATCATGAGAAAAGGAGAACATCTTTGCCATTATGCTACAAATACAGCATCATTATATTTAACCTCCAAGAGTTTCTAGTAAATCAGTTAACAATTGCCTTTTTCGGGAATAGTGAGACAAATAAATTGTAAGGAGTTTGCCAGCCAGAATGATCTGGTATCCAAAGTACTTAAATTCTACTTTTTTCTTTCAGAAAAAAAGCAGCCACAATATTTGACCTACTGTAGAATGTAAGTGAATTTAATCCTGCTTCCTTCTCAATTCTCAGTAGTAATAAAAGTAACACTAAATACATACTAAATCCTGCAACTTATCTCTACTGGAAAGAATCAAGGTCCAAGCAAAACAGTCCCTATAAACTATCCTTGATCAGTTTCCCAGAGAACCTTCTGGCAGTGTACACTGAGCATCCCTTAACAGAAAGATTTAGCCAACTGGGGATCCTTCCATACATGGAGAAAAAGATGGAACTGGACCCCTTGAAAAGAATCAAGTCTGGCATATGTGGTAGTCATGAAAGGTCACAGGACAGACGACAGAATTAAATCAGACATGAAGTTGAATTATACATGAGATTAAAGTAATATTGGTGTTATAATAAGAACTGCTGTGCAGTGTCAGGCCAAAAGGCGAAATAGCTGTGAGAGTGGCCAGTGGGGCATGTCCAGACAATGTCTTTGATGTACAGCCATGTTTACTGTATGTCTGAGCAGCTGATTACATGTGAAGCTAAAAAAAAGTTAATGGATACAGGACTATGCCTCTCCTAAGGTTAAAACAGGCATGTAAATTCTCCAAAGCCCTTAAGCCCCTGCCTTTCTCCCGTGCTTCATAATACAAAAATACAACCTGCAGGTAAGAAGACTCTTGAGCAATCTAGTATGTCATATAGTATTTGTGACATATTGCACTACAATATGGCACTCATAATGAGGACTCCACAGAAAGGTGGATACTACTGACTCCCGATGGAGGGAACATGCATTAGTTCACAGGTGGCCCAATGTGCTAATTAGTCATCATGTCTCCAAATGAGAACAGCTGGACACCAGTCCTTTTTTACGAAAAACTGCTAGCATTTGTATGAGCAAAACTGAAAAAATGTTGGGATCAGATCTTTGTTTTTAAAGGGACACATGATCATTTTCCAACCTGAGGACTGTCATTTATGGCTTTATATTTCTTTTGCTTAGTGTCCAGTGGAATACTGCATAACAGTAGAGCATGTCAGTCCTTCAAAATCAGGCAGCCTTACCAACTGGGCAAAGAATTTTGAATTACATTTCCACAGATCTACTATATCACCAGACAAAAGTGAAAAAAATTACAAATAATATATTTATTATTCAAGAACACAGACAGTAGAACTTGTCTTAGTGCATTCTGATATAAGCAGTAGCACAGGAAGCCAACTCCTTCTCCTGACGAAATTCTACATCATAGCCAAGGTGGAACAACCTGGTAACTTTGGTAAAAATTGATAGATGGATCTTTTAATGTTTTTTTTTAATAAATTTTGGATATCACAAACCACGTCTCAGTGTTGGCAAAGAGTGGAAGAAACACTCTGTTTAGAGAGTCAAAGTGGACTGAGATTCTATTAGAATGAAATATATTGTTTTCTTAATTCAGAATGTCTTTTCATTTTGAAAATATCCTTCCTTTTCCATTAAGTTGTCTCCTTAAGTTTTTGCTTTTCAGACAGTGAGGAAAATTTTTTGGTGGAACCCTTTGGTTTTGGTTCTTCACCAAATAATACAACACTTAGACATGCTTGATATGTTATTTTGACAAGTTCTGTTGAGAGCATAGGTCCTAAACTAGGACAAAGTATATTTTTTGTGTATTAGTAGTTATTATGTTTCCCATAAACTTATGCTTGGATCTGTAAACTGTATTTCGTGATAAATTAACATGGTAATGAACATATGTCTTAGGTATGGGGCTATTGCAGTAGTTCTCACCTAGCCATAACTATTGACAAAGAAAAATGTGAGACGATAAAAAAATAAAACTAGAGAAAAAAGGATGTCAGTTCTTAAGGTAAACTGTGCTTCCCTAATATAACGCCTTGCTCTTGGGGCATTTATAATCAAAGAATCCCTGTGTAATAATGCCAAAGAAAATTACTACATATGTGAATAGGTGATGCTCAAAAGAAAACTGATTGATGAGAACAATATTGAGACTTAAATATCACCTAATCACAATCAGTAACTTTTAGTCTGTAATCTACCTGCACAATCAAATGTGTGTGAAAAAAAGACAAAATTGCACCAGTTCATTCACATGCACATGCGGCTGAGAGTCAAAACACATGATGGCAAAAGCTTCAGTGCACATTTCTTTAAATATCAAATAGCTGAAAATTAAACTATCAAAAATCCAGACAAAGGGATATTATGCTCCACAAGGTCTGCATTTGAACTTTATGTGACAAAATGGTTTGCTTTCAGATCTTTGTGAAAAGTTCTTCCTCTCTCAGCCACTGTTCTCCTCTGGAATAGTTTCTCCTGCTTCACTGCTGGTCAAATGTCAAATACTCACACTGGGGAACCAGAGAACTGTGGCTTGTCCCTATCATCTTGGTCACACCAATGTTTTCTCCACTCTTCACCATTCTATAATAAGTAGGTAAAAACACTTACCTGCCTTTTGAAGGTATTCCCCAAGTGGGAAAGACTGAGATACAACACTGATGAGTGGCATCAACAGAAATACAGTTAAAAATCCATTCTTTTATTGTCCTAGTAAATGCACAAATTTCAAATGCAATCATTTTATTCTAATTAAAAAAACCATATTGATGCCTGTGTGTAATTCTTTTAACCTCCCTATACTGAGAAGTCCAAACACCGCACACAGACTATGTCAACATCATCTTTTTTCTAGACAGAGCTCCATTTAAACAAGTTGCCTCAGAGGCTGAAGGGCATGGAGTTCACTGTGGGAAACAGAGCTTCCCAAATGCCAGGATATGCTGTCAACATTACCTGGGAGAACTACCAGTGATGTATCTAGCTAGATGTATCTGCACAGTTTGGTCACATCTGAACAGCAAGAGCAGGCATAGATATGCTTGCAACTGCGACTTCTCCGAGCATCAGATTTGTCCTCTCCAGCACTGAAAAGACAAAAGTCAAATCCAAGAGTAAGTTGTAAAGGGTAAAATATGTGGGACTGATGACAGCCAGAAACAGCTTTATTTAAGCATCAAAAGTTTGTGTACGGTCTGCAGCACATTTTGGAAGAAGCATTCATAGTTGTTAACTGCCTTTGGTTGCCTTAACAGCCTGAATATATTTGGCTTGGGACTAAAATAATATCAAGAAAATAAGGAATGGAAGTGCTATACAAAGCAATAAAACACCATGAAGAAAGTGTCCTTTGCAAAGGACATCACTTTCAGAAAAGTCAAAAAGGGAATCAGAGATACACAAATTGATTTTATGATCATTATTTTATGTAGAAGGACATGAGGGTCCTTTGAAGCTGAAAATTATTCTAATCAAGCTATTATTGTGTATTTTCATCCTAAATCAATTTCTGTCATAGAGTTTAGCTGAAACCAGTAAGGTAATAAATGTCAGTCCTGTAAATTCAATGTGAGAGAAAGTTCTTTAAAAAGATTTATGTACAAACATAAATATTTTATCCCGAAAGCCTGATCATGGATGTGTAAAGGTTCATAGCTGTGCCTGACAGGGGTGGACACTTTGTAAAACGTAAGAAACAGCACCCTTGTAGAGGAAAGGCAAACAGTTAGCCAAGCTTAACCTCTTGGAAGATGGCTACAGATGTCATGGTTTAACCCCAGCCAGCAACTAAGCACCACACAGCTGCTCGCTCAATCACCCCTGATGGGATGGGGGAGAGAATCAAAAGAGTAAAAGTGAGAAAACTCGTGGGTTAAGATAAAGGCAATTTAATAGAGAAAGCAAAAGCCATGCATGCAAGCAAAGCAAAACAAGGAATTAATTCACTACTACCCATCAGCAGGCAGGTGCTAAGCCATCCCCAGGAAAGCCAGGCTCCATCATGTGTAATGGCTACTTGGGAAGATAAAACATCATCACTCCAAACGTGTCCCCCCTTTCCTCCTTCTTCTCCCAGCTGTATATGCTTTGCATGACATCATATGGTATGGAATATCCCTGGGTCCGTTGGTTTCAGCTGTCCTGGCTGTGCCCCCTCCCAGCTCCTTGTGCCCCCCAGGCATCCTCACTAGTGGGGCGGGGTGAGAGGCAGGCAAGGACCTGGCTCTGTGTAAGCACTGCTCAGGAATAATGAACACATCTCTGTATTATTGACATATGTTTCCAGCACAAATCTGAAACATAGTCCCATACTAGCTACTGTGAGAAAATTAACTCTATCCCAGCCAAAACCAGCAGACCTCATGTACAGAGAGAACTACAGTTTACTTTGCTATCATAACAGATGGTTAGTAAAACTACTGAATGGTATCCAGTTTCCCTAGGAAAAGCACATGAGACTGACAGATCCTGAATCATAACAGAAGACTCCAGAGTGATGTGACAATCCAGAGAAGCAAACTTCACACTCGATGTACAATAATTCCTCTTGAGGTAAACCAGAATAATTTGGGGTTTCGTCTACTGCAAAAAGACCATATTTAATACCAACCAGGATAAACATTCTGTATCTAATTGCAATTGAGCATGTAGAAGGGCACTAGGACGTGGAGCAAAATCCATGGCAGGTGTCCACTCGCTCGTTCATAATCTGCAGGCACAGTTTTAAATGACCTTGTTTATCACCATAGCCGCCTTTCTAGCAGAACAGTGTAGAGTTCTGCTAGTTTTCCTGGCAACTATTAGTAATGCAGGTAAGATATAACATAGAGAAAATAATATTTTACCCAATTCTATTTCTAATAATTGGGCTGATTTCCTTCTGATATCTAGGGAAATTTTACAATAAAATTTTCCCTCCCATATCAAGGTTTGCAAGAATAACAGATAACACAACAACTCTACCACAGCAAAGGCCTTTTCATACTCTTTAACCATCATATTTTATTCTGTTTATAGTTGTACAAAACAAATGCTAACCTTTCAACGAAGTTTTCCACAAACAGCTTTTAATCTGTGTAGGTTAGCTCTGTTGTGTTTCTGGAGGGACCAAGACAGGGAGGTTAAGCAAAATGCAGACACTTCTCTCTGTTCAGCTCTATACCTTTTTCTCAACATACTCCTCTCCTGTTCTGTAACGTGTCATATTGGCAGTGATGCATGTAACGCACACTGCAGAGGAGGCAATTCAGCCTAATTCAGCAGGACTGAGGTGGTGACTTCTTTCTGTTTGTTCTTCCTCTTTATTATTTTAACACCAACTGAATTTAGTTTCTCCAGAAGTGCCACACTGATATCTTCTTTTCCACCGGTACTGGTCGTCACAGCCTACCTTTGCTGTTTACACAGATTCGCCTTCTCAACGTGAATGTCACATCCAAAAGGAAGACGAATGCTGAGTTGTAAAATCTGTGTTGGTTTATCCTCTTGTTTGGCAGAGTCAGCATAACATGGACACATTGCAAAGCTTTCACTGGAACTCAGAAACGAGCAGAGGATGACCTTGATCTGTTCAAATGAAAGGAAACATTATGTGTCAACCACAGCTGTGAAAATTGGGGGAAATCCACCCCCCAAATAAATAAATAAATAAATAAAATCAGAGATTGGCTGAGAGGAAAAGGAAAGTGTTAAAGATAAGAAAGAATATGAAGGTTGAGTCTGTAGGAGGAAATGGAATTTCAGCACTTTACTAACAGATCTGGAGGACAAAAATAGGTATTTATATTTCTGAAAGCATGTGTTTGCAGCAAGGAGAAAGGGGCAGGATGCAGAATCAAAGTGTGTTTTTAAGTGGGGAACAAAGGCAACAATACATACAAAAGTTCATTAGGAGTTTATATAAATTATTTACAATCACTATACAATGTTCAGGTATAAACTATATATTTACACTTCAGTATTCCCTCTATAGCTTCAAAAACATTTTCATGTTTTTACAGAATAGAAGGACTAGTCTCTACTCAAATCATTTTTACAGGAAAAAAGGGTTCTCAGAGAACAAAAACAAATGAAGACTCTAACCTGTTTAAAACCCTGCATCTTCACCCACAGGCTTTTCTGTTTGTGCAAGCTCATCTCACTAACATAGTTTTATCTCCAGACTAAGTGAGTCAAGCCAGATGTAGTCAAAAACAGGGTAACACATTTACTCTTTCCAGGCATTTCTAGCAAATTGGATGCATGAAGCCTGGAACATTATTAGCATTCTTTAATAAAATGCACCCGGAAGAACTGTGTTGCTCGGTGACGTAACTCAGAAGCTCCGGTTTTCAAAAGGTAAATCCAGAAAGAGCATAAAATTACTACATAGACACAGAAGGAGTGAAAAGAGAAGTGAGAAGAAACAAATTGTACCAAACTGACCTTCTGTGTGCCCAGTCAAGTGACAACCAAATCCCGTAAGCACATATGCTACTCTCAGAAAGGTTATTTGCTCTTACTTAGGATCTGCAGTTGTCTTTGTACATCTACAGTGCAGTGCAGACTGGTGCAGAGTTGCCTGAGACAGCTACAAACAAGCCCTGAAACTTGTTGCAGCAAAAATACAGCAGTGAGGTGCTAATTAGCACAGTCAGCACAAACACACTGTTTCCAGGTGCTAGTGTCACTGTAAGATACTCTTCTATGTCAGGTAGAAGTACCAACTGACTGATTGTTAGGTTAGACTCTTGACCCAGGGTCAAACTGTGCTATACAAGACTGTGTTATGTAGAACTTCTTAACAGATATTGTGCTATTTGTTATTTTTCTTAAGAAGACCCACCACAGGCAACCAAGTGCCTTTTCTTGAAGCAGTATTTGGCTTTAATGTTCACCAAAAAAAGCAACCTTGAAAAACAATCTGAGTGGCTCAGAAACCTGTAAGCCAATGGAAGAGAATCATCAGGGGAAAACACTCAAATCCCCAGTCATTCAATCCACAGAATTAGAACATCTGTATTGTGCCTCCTGTAAACCTATCCTTCTATAGAGAAGGAGGGCATGGTGTAGACACTATTCCCAGCACATGTTTTGGAACTTTACTGGTTTGAAAATGCTATTCAATAGCTTCAGTAGCTCTGCTGTGGTCTCAGAGTGTGTCAGTGCACACACAGAAGATATATTATTTGATTTTTAGCTTTTTCTAAAAAGTGCTTCCCTTTTAACAGCCATAATTTGCACATCAAAAACAACGACAAGTGCACTATTGTGGCCTGTAACTGTATAACAGATCATTATATTTGGGTTTCCGGTTACACTTATTCAGATGTTCAAATGACAAGCTCCATTTGGAAGAAATTGTGATAACAAAAAGAAACTTGCTCAACATTTTGGTATTATCCATAGTGCCATATCATTTTACTATGGCAATTCTGTCCAAGAAGGGAAGAACCCCCATTTTGATGAACTAAGTTAACTAACTAAAGAAGTTCTCTGATTTTACTTTGTTAAGTGGAGACAAGCCTTGTTTTGAATGTTATTCAATGCATCTGGAGACTAATAATGAAAAAAAGGAAAAAACTACATGAGGCTTTTATTAGTGCCCTAGAAATTGCTCATGCTCTTGAACTGATAAAACTAAAAATGTTGAGTATATTGAGACTGTGGATTATTTAAAAGAATTTGTTTACAGAACAGGAAGAAAACAGAATCTGCCAGATTTTGGTAAAGAGTAGCCACAAGGTAGGGCAGCAGAAGTACAGTAGACACCAAAGAGAGAGACACCAGACATAAAGATAAGTAGGTAAGTAGGCATATAATGACTAACGGACATCAAATACTGTTCATTCTCAGTATATTCCTAATTCAAACACTTTCTTTTGGGGATCCCTGGAGTATGAAATTATTCAGCTTGATGAGTGAATTTAAATATGGACAGTTTTCCACTTAATATGTGTATCTTGGAAAAGCATTGGTGTTCCACATATGATTTATTAAACAGTTTAGCAGAACTATAAACCAAGACATGGGGAGGCAAGGGTTAATTTTGGTGCCTTAGCATCAAAATCCCTATATACTCACTGGAGGAATTGAACCAGAGCAAAGTTTTATTCAGAGGATCTAGGCTATGGGCTTAGAGCTCTCTCCGCTCACTGTACAAGATGCTGAGATAGATGGATATTTTGACTCTGTGTCAATACCCGCTAGAGCATATGTATGCTTTTGTTGGGGCAGGGGTGTGTAAAAAACAAGTGGCCTAGACACTTATGAGTTTACATCGAATAATGCATCATTACAATTTGCAATGAAGACGTTTTTAAACCACTGTGAGATGAAGGCAATAGCAAACATAAAAAACAACTGATTTTGATCTGTTTGGAGATACTGTTATTCTGAAGATACAGGGTAAAGCCTTTCTGTATATATTGGAACAATTCATTCAAGGGCTCTTCCAGCCCCTAACTCCAATTCTGACCTAATTGGGAAGAAGGCTTACACATGCCCAAGAAGAGGCAGACAGAAATATCAGGTCTGGAAGTACTGTATGTTTCCCTTGTCACACATCAGAGACTGCAGCAAAGGGAGGTTAGGCAAAATGCCCAAAGTCAAGGAGAGTGACACATAAATAGGAACTGAAATGGGGGTAAACACTCACCTGTTAGCTTCCTGAAAGCTAACTTCCTTATGTTCTCTCTCATTAGCCTTACTGGGCTAAAGGTATAATTTTTCAACATAAATATCTCTTACTCCTTTAACCAAAAAACAAGACTTAATTTAAAATTACAGACTCTGTTTTGCTCTGAGAGACACAGGTCCACTGGTAGAAGTAGAAAGAATAAAGGTCACAGGAGACATAGTTAGAAATCAAGTGTCAGCTATGTAGGGTAATGTCATTATCCCAATTTCACTAGGGAAGGAAGGAAGCAGCAGGAACAGCTTATAGCAGGTAACCTATAGAGTTGTCAGTGCAGCTACAGTGAGAAAGAGCAGTGCAGTTACCATCAATAAAAATGACTTGGTAAATAAATGAAGATGCAAAATTCTCAAAAGGTTCAACCAGAAAGTTTCACACAAAATGCGTTATGGAAAGAGATCTCAAGATGCTAACTCTGGCATTACAGTTAAAAACAAAACAAGCAATATTTTACTTTTAGCCCTCAAAAACAAAGTAAACAAGATAAGAGTTATCATAGCATATATCATGACTAAGTTCATTGCTTATATAACACCTACAACAACCAGGAAATGGAAGGTCAAAGAAATTGTACATACCCCTCAATGAGCAAGACTAGCAAACTGGTAACAACGGACGAGGAGAAGGCTGAGTTACTCAACAACATTTGCCTCAGGCTTTACTGGAAACCTTCCCACACCTCTTCAATGGATAGACTGCAAGACATGGACTGGGGCAGCAAAGTCCCTCTCACTCTAAGAGAAGATCAGGTTCATGACCACCTGAGGAACCTGAATATACATAAGTCTGTGGGACCTGACAAGATGCAACCCAGAGTCCTGAGGGAATAGGCTGATTTAGTTGCCAAGCCACTCACCATATTTGAAAAGTCATGGCAGTCAGGTAAAGTCCCTGGGACTCGAAAAAGGGAAATATTACACCTGTTTTTAAAAAGGGTACAAAGGAGGACCCTGCGAACTATCGACCTGTCAGCCTCACTTCTGTGCCTGGGAAGATCATGGAACAGATCTTCCTAAAAGCTATGCTAAAGCACATGGAGGACAGGGAGGTGATTTGAGATAGCCAGCATGGCTTCACCAAGGGCAAGTCTTGCCTGACCAACCTAGTGGCCTTCTGTGATTGAGTGACTACATCAGTGGACAAGGGAAGGGCTTATGGAAGTCATCTGTCTGGACTTCTGTAAGGCCTTTGACACAGTCCCTCACAACATCCTTCTCTCTAAATTGCAGAGATAGGGATTTGATGGGTGAACTGTTCAGTGGATGAGAAATTGGTTGGATGGTCACATCCAGAGGGTATTCGTGACAAGTGGTGCGCCTCAGGGATCCATATTGGACCAGTACTGTTTAATATATTCAGGAAAGACATGGATCTATTGGAGTGGGTCCAGAGGAGGGCTACAAAAAAGATCTGAGGGCTGGAACACCTCTCCTCAGAGAACAGGCTGAGAGAGTTGGGGTTGTTCAGCCCCAGAGATGACTGAGGGGAGACCTTATTGTGGACTTTCAGTACTTAAAGGGGGCCTATAGGAAAGACTGGGACAATCTTTTTAGTAAGACCTGTTGTTATAGGACAAGGGGTAATGTTTTTAAACTAAAAAAGGGTAGATTTACACTGGATACAAAGAAGGAAATTTTTACAATGACGGTGGTGAAATGGTGGAACTAGTCACCTAGAGAGGTGGTAGATGCCTCATCCCTGGACACATTGAAGGTCAGGTTGGATGGTGCTCTGAACAACCTGATCTAGTTGAAGATGTTCCTGCTTATTGCAGGGTGTTTTGACTAGGTGATGTTTAAAGGTCCCTACCAACTGAAACTCTTCTATCATTCTATGGGACATACTCAGATAAATGTAAAAAGACACATAAAAGATATGACATATAAACACCTAAGGTACACAAAGACACATAAACACCTAAAGAAATCTTTAAGAATGGTCTGTAATAGGGAAGAAACACATAAATCAAAAGAAAAATAAGAAATGCTCACATTGGCCAAGTTTGCCTGAGACCATACTGCATATAATACGTTGATGCGTAAACTTTCAGTTATGTACCAGATTTGATGTTTCATCTTTTACAAGACGAAACAAATCAAGGGAAACAAAATTCCAGTAGCTTCAGGTAGTGGTGCATTTTACCCAGAAGAAAAAATGCAATAGAGATGCCCTATTTGACTTTATTACACAGTCAAATATTTGTAGATGTGTTTGAGGTAAAAAATATCCATCAAATTTAGTCGTGGAAGTACTAGCATAAGCATGCTATCATAAGAATTCATCTTTTTCATTACAAGCCTGCTCAGAAGTATCTTCTGCCCTAACACAGCACTGTATCTATTGGCTTACTGCATTAACTCAAGTCACTGTTGTAACAAGCATTCAGTTTAGTCCTATAAATTCTGACACTTAGACTGTAAAGAATTTTTGCCATATTAAAATAGAAAATCTACTATTAATTACCAGATTATGCAAAATTATGCTCACAGAAATATTTCCATAGTTCAGCAGACAAATCATCGATGGAAATGCCATGAAACTGATATGAATATCATATCCAAACTGTTTAATATTTACTACTAAATTTAATATTTACTTACTAAAATTCCCATTAAAAATGGTTATAAATAACAGATTATGTGGAAGTGCAAATATGAGCTGTTATTCTGAAGATATATCTTGCTTTCTATGTTTTATAAAAGTGTTTCCAGTAAAGTGTTTTGCACTATATTAAAACACAGACTAGGGCATTTTCCTCTTAACTGAGCTTCTTTAAGAGAGTAGTGAAACTATGAGACATGATTTTCACCTGTGAAAAAACAATGCTCCTTATGAATATGTAGCTACAAATTTGCACAAGGATCAGTTGAATTTCAAAACTACCTCAATGAAACAAATCACTCAAAATGACATCGAAACACTGAAAATTTACTCCAAGCAACAAAAAAGCATTAAAGGAGACTGGAGGACATCACACACTATGCATAAGTGATAATCCAATTTGCTCAGACTGAATCTTAATTCGTTCCTTTCTAAGATGGTGATGAGCTTCAAAATACTGAAGTTTAAGTTGAAGAGAATTGTCCCTATTTGATCACAGTGGAGAAGTTCAAATGGAGCACTACTGCTCTCAGTGGCAAAAATTGTGAGGTGAAGTATTTTGTATGTAAACAAGCTGGCAGAATTTAACAGTAAATTCTATAACCCAAGTTAACTTGCACATGAATCAGGAGACGGGAACAAGATGGACTTTGGTCTGGCAAAACCACTGGGCAGGAATCAAACTAGTTCAGCATGGAAAAGAAACCGAAGCTCTCATGTGGAAGAGATGGGTAGCAGATCCCTAACAGCATGAAATCCTCTGCTCTGAGATGCATAGAGTTCTCCCTCTGTGGGAGAGGTTTGCAGAGTCATGAAAAATTACTAATGAAGACCTCTCACTGCCCAACTTTTTAAAAGAACACTGAAGAAGATATTGCCATTTCTTGGTTTTCTTCCTGAATTCTGAAATAATTAGATTTCATTTGATACCAAGAATCCATTTGTAAATAGTTTATAACAAAGCTAATATATTATGAATATATGTTTGGAAAACTCAGGTGATCTTGGTATGAAGTGTTAATGAGTTTAGCTGGCAAAAAGCTTGCTCAAATCCCAGCTAACAATTACAATATCAAAACTTTCTGTTGAAATTTGTTAAATATTCACAACATTACTAGGGTTTGTTACATGTATAACTTCTAATAATAAATGTTTTGACCCATTATAATTTATGAAGCCATGGCACAGTGAATTAAAATTTAAAGTGTGACTAACGTTTGCTTTCAACATGATAAATTTTAAATTTACATTGGATTACTGGTACATAAATACTGGAAAATCTACCAGTCAACCAAACACCTTGTTTAAATGCAGAAAAATGATTTTGCTATGTACTTTTCAGGGAATGCAAAATCTGAAGTGAAGATATAACAGAAAAATTTGTCATAAATCAGTGAATAATATTCATTTGCAAAATACTGCTGTAAAAATTAATATCCTATACCTTACTGGATGTATAAAATTTATCTTCAGGTCTTCAGTATTAGGAAGGTACAATACTTTTTAGAAAAAACACTTTTAGAAATATTTATATTGTACATAAGGTTACCTCAAAGCTATAATTTAAGGTTTTAGCTAATTATAGATACTTTTTTATGCTGCAAGACAGGAACCTGGTAACCAACAAAACTAAAGGTGAGATATAAATCTTCCTGTTGATTTCCATCATATATTTCATGAACTGCATGAATTCTGAAGTGAAAGCTGAACCAGGACACATCCTGTGCACCAGTAAACACATGGGAATTTCCACCACATGAGCAGTTCCCTTAGTTCCCAGGTCCCACAGCTGTTTGCTCCACTTCGAGCATGCTAGTTTCTTATCAGCTATTCTTAATGGAC
Source organism: Egretta garzetta (assembly GCF_000687185.1). NCBI lineage: Eukaryota > Metazoa > Chordata > Aves > Pelecaniformes > Ardeidae > Egretta > Egretta garzetta. Next base: position 183,419 of record NW_009259980.1, read on the forward strand.
CCCAAGTAGTATTTTTTCCATTAATCTGGCTTCTCACTTCACTTAAATATTCTGATATCTTTGTTTCTTACCTTGCTTCCCTTTTGAAAATAGCTTAATTCACAAAGTTTACCAGTAGTATTTATTAGTCAAAATCCATATTGCTACTCCCTGTTGCAGATAGATTTAGAGTGAAGCAAAAATACACTTTATTGATATAAATTAGTGAGTTAACAAAGTTCAATGGTAAATGCGACACTGGTTTCACAAGAGTTGATGACAAGGGACAGTCAACAGTTGGTTATTTACTGCATAGTAACAGTTGGTTATTTACTGCATAGAAGGGTCAGATAAAACTGTCAGAAAGACCCACCTGTTGAGTCATGGGGTTCAGAAAAGATCCCCCTGCTTTCTAATTTCCTTCCTCAGAGAGGAGTCTAGGTGTGGCTGCATCCAGTCCTAGTCCCATATTTGGTCAAACGTTTATATCTAAAGGATTATGTGCTCTCAATCCTTTATATCTCTTAGCTAAGATTCCAAAGTTTAACCATTAGTCACGTGTGGAGAATCTGTTCTGTGGCAAGGAATCTCTCAACCTTGAGGAGTAAATTTGAGAGGTGTCCCTAGTCATATTTACCTACCAACTGCAGATTTTAGTTTCTTCCAAATTTGGCTTGAGTCAGACATTGACCAGTACTTTGGTTAGGTGGACACGTTGCCACATATTAGCCGTTGGCTACTGCGTTGTTATCTGTCTCCCCTGAATCCCCTTTGAGCTGGATGAATCCATCATGACCACCATTGGTGGTTATCACTTGAGCAGCATTACGGGAAAAGGTCATGTCAGGCAGAAGGGGGGAAACACACTGCCACAGTCCCCTACCTTATGCTTCCTCATAAGTACATGTTATAAACCCTATTAACCTTTAAAGTGCAGTAACTTTGAGTTGTAGACTGTTGGAAAATGCTGGAAATAATGTGCTTCTTTTTTTCCCATGATTTTCCAATATTATTTTAAAATAATTAGTTAATATACACTCAAAAAAGTAATTTACAACTCAATACTGAAACAAAACTTCCCATTACAACAAAAGACTGATTCATGCAATTTTTTTTAATAGGAACTTGTGAAAATTATGAGTGATTTTTGTCAGAGTTTTAGGTATAAAATCATTTTTTTGTAAATCTTAAGTTTTCAAAGCATAGAGAAGTAATTTTCTCTCTCAATTCTAGCCATAATTCTTTGAAGTCATCTTTCTTTGAAAGAATGAGATTTCTGAACATCACAGAAACCGGAATGAGTAGGGCAAATGAGACTTAACCCTAAGCTTAGCTATCCATGATTTTAATTTTACATCAACAGTACTTTCTGTTGACTCAAAAAAGAATATTATCTGAAAAATCATATATGATTACATGATGGATGTCCATATTTGCAGCATATTGTGATGAATGAAAATCCATACAATATTTTATTGAGATAGAGTACTATATTTTCACTTGAATAGTTCAAAAGTTATGTATAATTTAGCAACATATCAAATACTTCTATATGCAGTCTACAAAGACAAATTTATTCCAGCCTTTTACTACTTGCTTCTTGTACCCCAGTAAACCCCATGGTCTTCTTGTGTAATGTGGCATGGCTTACCAGTGAATTCATCTTCAAGCCCTGGTAATTTCTGAGATGCAGGTTACTGGAGGTATAGGTTATATAGTGAACATACGGTATTTGTAACAAAGAATATAATTATTGTCAGTAGACTAAATGTTGACTGCACAGTAATTTATAATAAGAAGACATATTTACTAATGAAATATCAAAATGCCTTAACCTTTATCACAAAAAAGGGTGTAAGATTTAAAGCTTGTTAAAATTAGATGCTCTGATATATTTTTTTCAAACAGATCTATAATTTCATATTCTACTGTTAAAGAAAATGAAAGAAGAAAGTGGACTTTTTTTTCTTTGATGATAAAGAAATATAACCCAGGGTGGAATTCAAAGGTTCACTTGAAAAGGTCCCTTTTTCATTCATATCTGGTTTCTTTTTTATATTTTTCTTATTGGAGGTAATATCAAGCTATAATTTGTTCTTGTACACAGTTTGTAGGTACTTTGATGAAAACCAGGAAAAAAAAGCCCTCTACTGGTAAGATAACTAAGGTTGCTTTGGAGCAAAAGCAGGATCGCTACATTTCTGTCCAGAATGTCACGTAAGGTATGTAAATATGGTGAATGGTAAAAATGCAGCAACTCCTCATTTCACATAGATGGACCAAAACATACTAGACTTGTGCATGAGCTATAAATTTTACCTAGATAAGTTGATCCTACATGTTCTTGGAATTTATGGGCATCTAGTTAATCCCCAACACATACAACCCTTCTGTCTTGCTTCATTATGCAGAATGGATGAGCCCTCTCCATTCTTCTAGAAGTTTCTTCTTTCAGTCTCCTCCTCTTTTCTATTCTATCAGCCCACTCTTCTGTGAGCCCACTCCAATACTAATTCTTTTTTTTTTTTTGAAGCTGTATAACTTGAATAATAAGGTCGTAGTAGGCTCTTAAGCAACAGTATTCATACTTCTCTATTATGCCTGGAAACACCTTACCTAAAATATTCCAAAGTTATACATACTGTTCCAGCAACTATACCATACAGACTACTCTAATCATTTTGTCATCAAAATTATATTTTTGATCTACTAAACCATTCAAAATTGAAAAGCCTCTTCTCTAGAAGAAATAGTAATTACTTTCCCATGTCCATGATGCTCATGCATTATTGTATTTTAACATAATTCATCACTCCGTTCTTCAAAGGTATGCAGGACTTCTTACAAAATGATGGATCTTCCTCTACACGATTTCCAAGTTTGTGCTCACTGCAGCTTAAATACTTCATACTTTGCGCTAGAGTTTTACAAAGAAAATACTGGACAGTTTTGACCTCATGAAAAATTCTTCCAAATTTTAATAGTTCTACTACCTTTCAGGTAAGTGAGATTTATATTCCCTCTCAGACACTAATTCAGATTAATAGGTTGAGATTACCTTTTGTACTACTTGCAATTTTAATTATTTGCCATTCTGTGCAAGACATGATTCATCACTGGCAGCAATACTGGTCTTCTGCATTACTGAATCTAGTTTCTCCTTTTGAAACAAAGAGGCTGGACTTACACTAAATCCTCAGGAACTTAAAGTGAAAGAAGGCTTTTGATAATTAAAAACTCAGTAATTAAAGAGTTAAGATATCAGAAAGAGTGGGGGAGAAACAAGAAAAGGAGATCAAGAGTATGAGACAAACATAATCAATCAGGAGAACAACATTATTGTTGTTGAAAAATATTGTTGAATTATATTGTTGAACAAAAACATAAACTTACAAAAAAAGATATATCCAGTATGAAAACAAGTCAGTTCTACCATACTCTTCTGCATTACTTCAGCAGGCAGTCCAAAGTTCATAATATACATAAGATGCATTGCAATTGCAGTTGTTACCTTAATTATCATTCTCTAAAGTATTTCAGCTGTGGATTTATTTCATCTTTGCAATGTGCTTTTTCCTCGCAGTTTCTTTTTAGCTTAATAGAGTACTTATTTTATGGATGTCTCGCTGATACACCTGTGACAGGTAGCACTTACTTACAGAATTAATGATAGGCTTGTTTGCCATTTCAGCAGTTGGTGGCTGACTGATGTTGAGACCTGCCTTCTGAATTTTTTTCTCCAATGAATTATACTCAGGCTTGCTGATAAGATGTTGAATTTTGATGCCATTATCAACGCTACCTAATGTCTTCCAAATTCAGAAGCCATCTAACCCACTAAAGTTGTGTTTTCTCCCACTAAATCCATGCCCCATTTCTAGCACACATATATATACACCAAGTAGCTCTATCTGAACAAATTCTAATTTTTCATAAAAAAGGCCAAAGTAGATCAATTGAAAAGATTTTAGTTCCATAAAAAACAGCTTAATGTTTTTTTCTAAAAGGCCAGCAAGTCTTTATGATTTAAATCACTGATAAAAGCAATGGCAGTTTAGTATAGCCCTTGCAAACCAAGATACAACTGGATTACCCAAAAGTTCATTTTTCTTTCTAACCACTGAGAAAAGTACAGGGAAGCTATTGTGTTGAGACAATAGCTGAGACTTTAATTTCTTCCTTTGTGTCAGTCTTGGACTAGATTTCTGTGGTCTCAACCTCATGCTCAAAGTCAGAGGTAAGAGCAAACCTGAATATATATTTTCCAGGCTAAGCACTAAGAAATATTTTAGCAAATTTATGTTTCTATGAGACAAAATAAGTATGGTCAGACTTATAAATGTAGAAATTTGTGACAAATCTTCAAATCTGACGGGAAAAAGGAACATAAAATCATGTGCATCTGGCCTTACCATTCAAAGATAAAGTGTATGACAATAAGAACAAATGAAAACCAAACAGAACTATAAGAGTTCCAGATACTTTAAAAGGATGAGGCAGGAAATAATTTTTCCAACACATTTTGACTTTAGACATGCCCTTCAGATATTGAAAATACCAGTGTGGACTAAATCAGAATAGCTTCCTACACTGCATTTGTTACAGGGACAATATTGGAATTACTGGGGGAAATCTGACCCATGTTATGCAGAAGGTCAGACTACAAGATTATAATGGTCCCTTCTGATTTTCAGATGTATGAAACTATGACTAATTTAAATAACTTTACAGGACAAACAGAGGAATTGGAGTTTAACTGCTGAGTAAGCAAAAATAATTTTAACTTCACCCATCAAATGCAGTTAAGCAAGATTTGCAAATATCTGCAAAAAAAAACATTTAAAAAGTGAATAGCTGTTTTCACAGCCTTACCATGACCAATATAGCTGGGTTTGGTGTTTCAACCTACTTATTACAAAGACTCATTCAGGAGTACAGCTGTATGGAAACGTGATTAAAACAGGAAATTCCACTTGGCTGAAGATTTTTTCCTCTGTTTGCAGATGAACACGGTAAAATGAACACTGAGATAGCTTATTTGGTAATTTACTCACAGATCCTTGGCCTTAAGAACATGAGGCCATGGTTACATGTCCACTGTAATCTGGCATTAGCCCAGGATGTTGCTGAAGAGGAGCATCCATCCAGACATCTAAACAAGTGTCCCATTCCCATCCCTTGACAGGCTTGATGCAGCTCACCAATTGGCTGTACAAGTGCTAGTGTCTGCACAATGGAGACAGGGAGATCATGTAACTGTGGCAATTGGAAAGACAGGACTGAATGAATTTATGTCAGATTTAAGTAATGCCATAATCACAGTCTGGGTCTCTACCAGTTCAGTTGACTGAAAAGCCTAAGATGATAGCTCAAAGCAAAAGCACGCTTACTTTCTAACTCATATTAACTCATACTCTGCAACTTGTACAGTGGATTTTTAGGTCATTACTTTTGTACTTGTGACCCAAAGTTTTATTCAGTTTAGCAATTCCTTCATTACAATTCACTCTGCATCATTGCACAGACTCAGAAAGCAAGCTGCTGAATACAAACGTGAATTAAAAAAACAAAGTTTGTCAATAAAGCCTTTAAATGAAAACATAAAGAGAAAAGAAACACTCCTTCCTTTGGCCTCCAAAGGAGCTCTGTTTTGTGTGTTAGAGATAGAAATATACTTAGAATTTTACCAAATGGTGTGTTATTTTTAACTATAATCATATCACAATAAAAAAGAATAATGTGCCGTGTGGGGAGACAAATGCTTAAAAAGCAAGGAATTTTGAAAAAGAAACCCTGAAAGATAATGTACAAAAGACTAAAGACGAAGATATTTTTCCCCACAGCCTTTGAAGGACATACAGAAAGTGAAATAGTTTTCTCAGGATCTAAATTCTTTGCATTTAGGAACCTATTATCTACGCTAGTGATTACTGCTATCCAAGAGCACATCATGAAAGACCTCCAGACCCTCATAAACCATTTAAAGTCTTTTAAACTACAAAACTGAAAAATATCTGGTGAAAGCAGCTACAGGAGGACTGCACTAATGTGTCCATCAGATCATTAGAGGTTTTTTACATTCTCATGTCCCATCTAACTAACTAAGGGGCTGCATGGCTCCACATCTGCTGTCCCTTCTCTTGGAGTGTTTTTTCAGAGACAGTGAAGAGGCATAATTTCTGACCTGAACAGTCTGTTAGTTCACTCTTACCATTTGCATGACCAAATTATTTACAAGTCCTTGGCCACTGTTCTAGTTGCTGTAAAGAATAAAAGGCAAAAAACATGGTCCTGGTATTACACTGAATCTCAGAATGTCTTGTTTTCACAGCCTTTTTCTGGCTCCATGAGCTCCTGTAGACTTCTCTACTCCCTCTATCATTAGGTGATCAAATAAAACCAGATGCTGATTCCACACAAACCTGTTTTTTCACAAAATTTGACATCCATACATAGGGTAAACACTATGTGGGAGACAAAAATAAAAGCCTCCTTTTGATTCACAAGCATAACTTAAAGAAATTTATAGGTAAAGAGAATCAGCAATATTTCCTCAGCTGCAGAGATGTAAAAAAGTACCCATGAGTGTTTGTTTGTTTGAAACTAGGAAACTGCTTGCTACAGTCTTTCATCTATTTCTATTCATTGTTGTTAATTTTTAAACAGACCAAAACAACAAGAGGACAGAACAGTGTATCCCATCAGATCCAGAGAAAAAACACATTAGTCACTTCCTGAAGTGTGGCTCCTTCTTCCAGCCCTCCTATGGTTTATTTAGCAAAGTCAGTGTTCTGCTTTTTCCCTTTGGCCCAGATGCTGTGCCTCCCACTCCATCTCAGCTAACCTTGCTCATGCTTCAGCTTGCTAGAGAGAAGCAAAAGAGGAATACTACCCCAATGTTCCACTCTACAACAAAACTCCATCTTCCTAGCCACAAATTGATTTTGTAGCCCTTCCTGTTACAGCTCTTACTTAGTGATTCCTTTGCTCTGTGAACATAGACACACAGAGGACTCATATCCGGGGACTTGCTAACTTTGTGGCAAATACTGCACAAAAATTCCAGCCATAAACCCTGTAATTTACCCCACCCTGCAGAATGCTGATAGATGGTATAGGAGGTGCTTTTAGAGCTGTCTCAGCAATGGTGTAGACGTTGTACAACCTGTTTCTGATGTTCTCCAAACTCTTCTTCACTTTTATGCTAGAATCCACTTCATTTAAAATCTCTTGTACAGAGAAAGATGAAGAGTTCATTCTGCTAGCCTTGACAGCGTGTAAAGCCTGATGGACTTACTTCAATAAAGCAGGTTTACTTTCATGAGTAAAGTTTCAGAAACAGATTTTCTTGAGCCTCATTTTCATCTTCAATGCTCAGGTGTTTCCCACGAATGCATTAATGCTCATAGGCAATTATACAGATTATTATAACACAGGAAATATTATGTTCAATAAAGTTATTAAAAAGGCTTGAATGCCCAGGCTTTGGCACAGCATTTTTCTAATGAACTACAATGGCCCGTTTTTTCATGAGTTTCTCATTTCCTACTGGTTAGGACTATAAGCATGGTTTTGATAATAAAGGAATTGTCCCATAGGTTTGATCTCCTAGATACACTATCTTTGTAATGAAACAGTATCTTTCTCCCTCCCTCTTGAGTGTCTTCTCCATGCCTGTCCACCCTACTTTTCCCTACCGTGTTCCAAATTTTTCATTTGGCAGTTGTCCGCCTGCACTGTTCCAAGGTCCTTCTCCCCTTGAGGCTTTGCTCCTTCTTGACTAATTACTGTGATAAAGAAAAATGTCCCTGCAGAAATTTGTACACCGGAAGACTAGATGCCTCATAATACCAGAACTAATAGAATGCTTCAAAAAATATTGCCTTATAAATGACAAAGCATTAGTATTTGGAAATTTATTTGGGTCTGTTGTGGTTTAGCCCCAGCTGGCACCACAGAACCACTTGCTCACTTCCCCCCAGTGGGAGGGGGGGAGACATTCAGAAGAGTAAAAGAGAAAACTCAGGGGTTGAGGGGTTGAGATAAAGACAGTTTAATAGGTAAAGCAAAAGCCGTACATGTAAGCAAAGCAAAAGAAGGAATTAATTCCCTGCTTCCCATTGGCATGCAGGTGCTCAGCCATCTCAAGGAAAGCAGGGCTCCATCATGTTTAATGGTAACTTGGGAAGACAAACACGATCACTCCTAATGGCCCCCCCTTGCTTCTTCTTCTCCCAGCTGTATATGCTGAGCATGTCGTCATATGCTATGGGATATCCCTTTGGCCTGTTTGGGTCAACTGTCTTGGCTGTGCCCCCTCCCAGCCTCCTCACTGGTGGGGTGGCGTGATAAGCAGAAAAGACCTTGACTCTGTGTCAAGCAGAGCTCAGCAGTTACCGACATATGTTCCCAGCACAAATCCAAAACATAGTCCCATACATGTTACTATGGAAAAAATTAACTCTATTCCAGGGTCTCTAGAAGAAAAAAAGAAAATTAGACGTATTTATGCATAGAAATTATAATGTAATATGGAAATACTGTAACAGAACTTCTGCTGTTAGTGAATTTTGAGTTGAAACAATATTTTTGATACACTTAAACCACAATCCTTTAAACTTCCTGGCACGGTATATTGTTTTACTCCTTGACTGGAAAGAATTATGCAGGGAGTAGGACATCATTACTTTGTGAAAATAAAATGAATGAAATGTATACTGAACCTTTTCGTTTGCAACCTTCTTGACTCAAGCAGAAAATACTTGCATCCTGTCAAAATATTCATGGTAGAATAACATTTGCTACAAAATGGAAATATACTACAGGATGATCAATGGGGAAAAATCAAATAAAAGTTTTTTTTAACTACCAATTTCAAGGTGAGAAACATTTTATGTACTGTGTTAGTAAATTATTCATTACATGAGATCACATGTGAGAATGGCATCTAGGCTGAAAGAGACAATTTAATGCTCGAAAGATGACCTGTCAGAATAAAAAACTATAGAATTCCAGTTTAATAAAAATACCACAGAAAGAAAACAATAGTTTGAAAATTATTGCATTCTAGACAAAAAATAAGGCAGGAAACAAGCTAAACAGAAGGAAATTTTAACCCCTTAGACAATAAAAGTAAAAAGTAATTCTTTTTGCGGGAATTACATGATTCTGCGTGACAAGAAGAGCCTACATCATAAATTATCTTTACTTATGACTTGACCTTCTGTCCTTGTTTTGGCCTGATATACCCCATTTAGGGAATATATCTAGTCTGGAAACTGCAAGGTAGAGGTGTGTGACAGACTGCCTAGTTATGTTTGGTTAGTTTGCCCCATCCTAGTTGTAAACATCTGATGTGGTGGTATGTGTCATGACCCATAGGAGATCAAGGGGATAGTCATAAGTTCCTTTCCTCAGCACTAGCAAGGTTTCACCTTGGGTCTACAGTGCAGATGAAAAATATCAACAATTTCTTCAGGGAAGCTTCAGAAGGACAAAAGAGAGTTTTACCTTTGCCTTAAATACCCCTAGTTCAGCGAGCAGTGGAAGCTAGGTTGTCATGCCACCAGCCATATATGTTTGCTCCTTTTCCAGCATAGGTGCAGACAGTTTAAAATAACCAACCTTCAGAAATGAATTTATGGAATAGAGACAAGGAGATACAGATATTGAGTTCCCATCCTCTCCCTGCCAAGACTGCAGTTGTAGGAACTCCCTGTTCAGCATCCCTGGTTCAATCCTGCTTCCCAGACCTTATGTAAAGAGAGTAACAGAGCTGATGTGCTATTACATAGGGACGCTTGTCTCTCCCAGCCAAAGAGGTCTCAATGTAGTCACATATCTGAGCATGGCTCCAAAATCATGGTGCTGTCATTCACAACCAGGCTGCAGCCACTTGATTTTTACTATGAATATAGCCAAATTTTTAGTTCATTAGTGCTACATCCTCTGTTAAGCAACATGTTTCCCAGAACCAAATGTACACTATAAGTCAGTACTGGAAACATGTCACACAAACCTTCATTAAGAATGTAATATTTCTCATACCCTCATAATTAGCTGTAAAACTTTTACTGAAAACAAGAAGTATCGCAAACGTTCTAGTACCAACAACTAGGGGTGCACTCTTTAATTGGTGTGTGTGTCTGCTTCCACAGAGCATCATTCTGTCTCTGTCTGCTCTTTTATTCTGAGTGACAATTCTAGCCCAAAGAATTTTTCCCCTTGGTTGAGATAGATGATGAGGACTGTTGCTGTAGGAGAACAGTCATATTACAACAGCATAATTAAACCTGACCGAAAATCTCTCCCAGTTTGCAGCATCCTACTACCTAAAATTCAACCCCTAGAAACAACAGTATTAAAGACTTTCAGATAAAAGGCAATGTAGACATATGCTTTCCAAGGAGCATCTTCTGCAAAGATCACATATTTATTACCCACACAGTCCTCTTGCACTTTTTTTTTCTGGGTGTAATTCAAAATAGTTTTCACACAGCCTTACAGTTTGGCTACTAGCTTGCTAGGAGACCATCTTTTTCCACATATTCCTTTTTTCTGTTGAGATGAACTGAACACTCTTGCCAATTGTCCTCAAGTTTGTGTAGAACTGTCAATATTAGAAACTCATTTGTTATCCACAGTTAATTAGACATAAGGCAGTTTCATCAGAGTCATAGATTTTCTCTATTTCTTGGCTTTCTCACTGCATGGATAAGCCAACCTACTAATGTGATTTGAGAAAGGTTTCTTTGCATGGAATGCTGTGACATTACAGATGGTGGCATGACGTGAAATAACATAATATAACAGCCTTTTATTTTTTTTAATAGAATGTTTTCCCAACTCCATTCTCTTTGGTAATTGGATATACTGAATCTAAAAATTTCCACAGTATAAACACAATAAATTCATTGGATTTACTGTTTACTAGAACTCAAAAATGAGGCAAACACTGTGGAAGATATTTTAGGATTAGCATCTGTATGCTAGATGGTCCAAATGCTAATGAAGACATTACGTTCATGCGAAATTTCATACTCAGATATGAGATTTCTGTCTGTGCTATTTGCTAAATTGACTCACAACTCTACCTGCTATACAACATCAGAATGGAAGTCATTTCTCATTAACTCAAAGTTTCCAGACACCTCCACATACAAAGCCCTCATGACTTTTGCAACACAGGAAAAACTACTTTTCTTTCACAGAAAGGCAGCAGTCAACCAATTACATGACTACTGATCTCCTGGTTTTGGCTGGGATAGAGTTCATTTTCTTCCTAGTAGTTGGCATAGCACTGTGTTTTGGATTTAGTATGAGAATAATGTTGATAACCCACTGAAGTTTTAGTTGTTGCTAACCAGTTCTTAGACTGGTCAAGGACTTTTTCAGCTTCCTCTGCTCTGCCAGGGGCACAAGGAGCTGGGAGGGATCACAGCCAGGACAGCTGACCCCAGCTGGCCCAAGGGTTATTCCATACCATATGACATCATGCTCAGTACAAAAACTGGGGGAGTTGGATGTGAATGGGCTGGTTAGCATTGAACATCACTTGTTTTGTGTATTCTTTTATCATTATATTATTGCTGGTGGTGTTGTTGTTATTCTCTTCCTCTGCTGTTCTATTAAATTGTCTTTAACCCACAGGTTTTACTTTTTTTTCCCCAATTCTCTCCGGGCAGGAAGAGTGAGTGAGCAGCTGCATGGTGCTTAGTTGCAGGATGGGGTTAAACTACAACACCTCTCTATGGAGATGAGATAATGTTATTGAAATAGATAATATTGTTTTAATACAACACAGTGGTGTATTTTCTGTTCTGAAAAATAGATACAAACCAAGAAATTTTAGGTTATGTACTTCCACCACTACAAGAATACATCTTTCAAAAGGGTAAATGCAATTCTGTTCCACTGGAGCCAAGAGATGGATGCCACCTTAGAGAATTGCAGGAAAGTTTTGGAAGACAAAAAAACTCTTTCAATTAGCAGTATATATGTTTTGTATTTTTTAACCAATACACTCCTATCATGGACATATTTATACCTTTATAAACTTGTCTTACCTTTCTTTAGTTAACATAGTTTCCTTCCCAAATTAATAAAAACTGTATCATTAATACGTTTTTATTCTGTTATACTTGCAGCCAGATAATGATTGTGAGGGACAAAATGTTGTGCCCTTTTTGTTTTTACCATATACTTAAACTTCAGTGAAAATATAGGTTTATTCAGGTACCAGTAATTACCTTTCCTATTAAAAATGCATGAGCTATTAATGTTAGCTCACCACATTCAGCACCAGTTTCCTCATTTTTATTTCTCCCAGTCTGCAACAAAAAAATACAGAGTGTATGACATTTCAAAGGTGATTCTACAGGGACAGGCTAAAGATCTGTGTTTAATACTCAGTGCAACAGATTTTAATTATTCAAAGCTATGTAAAACCACAACATATGAAAATTCTTTAAAATGCACCCTTTTTATATCATGATAAAAAAATAATCATTTCTTGAGCAATGAAAATTTTCAACAACATTCTTTTGTTTTCCCACTGTTTTCAAGACACTCCTTTCAATTTAATAGAGGACACATTTTCGTTAGGTTTTATATTTCTATTGTAACAAAATCTTTTGAGTTTATTGAAACTGCCTTAAAAATATATTAAATAAGTAATAGCATATTGTTTCACAGAGCAACTACAATTTGATAAAATAATTTAATACTATTTAGATCACATTTTTTCCTCAGACAAAATAACTATGTATATTTAATACCATTTCATCAGTATCTTTTGTTGCCCTTATAGCAGAATATTCTGGTCAGTTTCCTAGCATGCAATTTAAGCCAGAGCTCTGTGAGCTGTACACAAGTTAAACTAGAAATTGTTATGGTCCTGATCCAAAATGCAACGCGGTCAGTGCAATGCATTGACTTCAGCATGCATTAAGCTTTTGGGCCAGTATTGGAGGCTGGATTAACTCATGCATGCACAGAAAAAAAGGTTTGCAAGCTCTAATACTCATCTGCCTTACCTTTCTTCCATTCTTTTAAGAATGAAAACAGTAGGATGGGGACAGGCATATGTAAGAACGTACCAATTAATATTATTTTAATCACTATGCACTTTTGCTTCTGTTTTTCTGTGTGGCTCCAAGCTAGTTTCTGCAGTCACACAGGGTTTCCTTTTCAAAGAGCACTCTGTTTCTAACAAGATTTCCATCAAAACGGTTACTTTTGTTTAATCCAAAAAACTATTTGACACTTAGGATGAAACCGGTTAACATGTGAAGAAAATTAAATAGGACTGATTTGCACATCAGTTGCAAAATAGTAGAGTGCTTCCATGGACACTCTCTCTTCGAACTTCAGTCTGTTTACAGTTATTGCTGATGTTACTGTGAGTTCTAGACTGAGTAGAGGTCAAGATTCAAATTGCTAAGGGTGAAAGTTTTGCATGGACTCATCACACTGAAAACTGTCCAGGTCATGTTCACACAGAAATCAGCCTTTAGCAAATGTCCACTAAAGCAGGTGAATGAAACAGATTTCTTCAAGAGCCCATAAACTTTGATCTTCCATTCTTCTATTTGGAGCTATTGGATGTTCAGCAGCTTGAGAGAGTAATCATTTTGCTTAAAGGAGGAAGTGGGAGCTCCAAATTTTTAAAAGTTTCATTCTCTGTTGTGTGTGCTAGAGGTACAGTTATCTAACCAGACTCAACAAAGGTCTTAATCAAGAGCCCAGTTAAAATATTGCCATGGCCAACTTTGAAGTAGCTTAGCAAACAACCTACCCAATCAAAAATTAAAGAACTGGGCAGAACTGGTTCAAGGTTTTCAGTTAGTCATACAGGCAAAAGTAATACTATCCTCATCCTCAGGGTAGAAAAATCAATTTTGCAGGACCAGCAGAGGAGGTTCCTGTTTGGAAGAGAAAATAAAAATCTTGCAATATAACATATATTTACACTTATCTAATGAAAACCTGATGAAAATTTTAAAATTCATCAATATCTGAATGAGCCCGAGTCTCCAGAGATCTGATAGTCTTCCTATTGGGACAGTGCAATAAAATAAGATAAGAATGAACTCCCTGAGGGGATCCTGTGGTTTTCATATTCACAGAATCCTTCCACAGAGCTTAAAAAGGGGATGAATCCAGCCTTAAATAATAACTTTTTAGATAGCCTTCAGTTCATTTGTATTTCTGGTAAATGAAAAAGCGTCAGACCTTCATAATCCGTACTCACCGTAGGCAGGTATTCCCAGGAATGACAGAGCACTCAACTTGCATGCACCTAAAGATTTCTTTACCCTCTAGGAATTTCAACAGATAGTTTTTAGGCTTGTCTCCCTATTTTTCCTCAAAGAATTTCCCTTCTATGACAGACTATTTTTAATACACATTTCCTATCTCAATAGCTAAAGCATTTCACATGAAGTGATCTTTCTTTCTTACCATTTCCAGGGTCACTGAGCTTTTTCTGTAACGTGGAAAATATGAATTGTGTCTTGCAGAGAGAGCTTTAAGAAAAGAGTGAATGCTTAAGGAGCATATATGAAGTCAGACTATTCAGCATACTCTGAAGGCCAATTATTTTCATGTTTGATCTTCCATGGTGATTCTCCAGATTGTCAACTTTCTCAAGGAGATAAAATATTTCCTTGTTATGTTATTCTGTGTCTTTCTTAAAGCCTGAAATACTATCTTCTGAATTACTAATCCTTTCCTCTACAGCACTTGCTCAAACGTGTATTTTATTTATCCTATGTCCTCTCCACTTTCCTTTTCTCTGGTACCCCTAAGGCTGAACCTATGTGGAAATGTCTCTACATAAAGAATAAATAAAAAGTGCTTTGTCTGCATCAAATTATGCAGACCTGCAGTGGTGACAGAATTACTTATTAAGCAATTATCTACAATAAAGAAAGAATGTGGGGATCAGATTTATTATTTTTTTAACCCAGTGCTTTTTCCCAAACATGTTTTGAATCCACACTTGTAATTCTATGACTTATCAGCCATGTTACCATTAGAGAGAAATGCTGACCAGGGAAACTCAGAGCATGTCTGTGAGAATGGAGAACAAGAGTAGACGATTTTTTTGACAGAAGAGGCAAAAAAACCTACTGAAAAGGGGGAAAAAGGTTAGGACAGGTTAATAATTGGAATTTTTACTCCTGAAACTGGCTTCATTTGAGAAATTCCATAAATATTTAATGTGAGGGTTCTAGTTTACTGTCCCCAGCTATTTTTAATTCATATTGCTAAGTGCTTTTCATAGCTAAACACTTTGAAAAAAACCAAGAAATATTACTCTGGTTATGCCATTTTATATTTTCTTAGGGAAAACAGTGTTGTCCTTAGAAAAATGTTTCAATTTATTTGAAGTATGCTGTGTTCGGTGAAGAAAGGGATATTACGGTGCTTTACTCAACTTTATCGGTGTAAAGAGCAAGTTTTAATTTTTTTGTTATTTGTCTGAACAATGAAGCAATAATCAATGTTGTAAAATCACTCTGTTAAGAGTACTTTCTAGAAAATACATTGGTTCTAATGTTAGCAACTTCTTTCTATATGTGAAAATTAATCCAAGGATTTATAAAACCAAATAGAAAAGTTTACTAGTCATTATTTTGCATCTTCCCTTTGAACATGACAAATAGCTTATTAAGTAAATGTGAACAGTGCTTGTACAAACTTTGAGACACTTTCAGCTATGTTTTTCTCAAGTTTTGTAACTTGTGTGTGACTCCACTGTGGTGGTGCATTCCCTCCCACTGCCCCGCTTTTATCTCTTCGACCATTTCACAAACTCAGGAATTCCTGCCAGATCTCGGCCTTTGTGTAGTGAGTTGGTCACTTAGGTGACCCTTAACTGCACCAGAAACTCCTATATGGCTGAGGCGGGAGAGGCTCTGCTTGTACTAGAAACACCAGTTGACTGGTCAAGTCAGGGGACAGAACAAGAACAATAAATTATCCCCTGACAGCCTTGAAGGACGCCTCACCTGGGTTGCGACCCAAGTGGACTGGTACCATTGTCACAACCCAAGCGTAGTGACAGCATTGTTACAACCCAAGCGTAACGGCACCATTGTTACAACCCAAGCGAAGTGGTACCATGGTTACAATACAAGAGAAGTGGTACCATAGTTTCAGTAATCTCCATCTGGATTGTGGACAGGATGACATTTTACAAATTCCTAAAGCCAATCATTTCATGACCATATAAATCAGTGGATCAAAGTGAGGTCCTTTGAGCTCTTCTGGACTGCGGCGGATTGCAACCAGCACCTCTCTATGAGTGAGATGCCTCTCAGAATTTGCAAACTCTTAAATTTGAGAAAATCAGAGGTCCATTGCTGAAGACCAACAGAGGAGCTTGGGCTGAAACCTTTTACTCCTTGAGACTCAACATTTGCCCACTGAGAAATGCAAGACATTCAACATGATTATTTTACTGAACTCACTCTGTAGATGTGTGATTTAATTACTAACTCTCTGAATGTTAATTTAGTCAATTATTAGGTGCTGCTAAAATCTTTTGGTCCACTTAAAACTGTGAATAAACCTTACCATTGAGCAAGTCTGAAACTAAGACTGGACCTAGCCACAGCTAGAGTCCTCTCTCAGAAAGAGTTTAGAAATGCAGGCAGGTCTATTCTGAACCTTGTGACTCAACTGGAGGGTCCTCCTTATCCTTTGCATCCATGATCTCTCTGTGAATCATTCTAACTCAAGCGTAACTTAATTTCCCTTTGTGTACTTTTTCCATGCAGTAATAGAGTGAACCTTGCCTTCTTCGAATCTGGAACCAAATCACTGATTTGGTTAATTTTGTCAAATCACTTATTAATTATCTGATGATTGAGTGATGTTAAAATATCACAATCAAATCCTGTGATTTGCCATAAAGGCATAAATAAATTCTAAACTGCTACTAAACCAAATTTTGTAAAGATGTCTGTTCATGACACCCACCCATAAAATAAAGGATGTTCTTTGGATCTGCAAAATTATGAACTATTTTTTTAACACTAGTTGAAGCTAAGTCTGATTTCTGTGTGGACACTACTACTAGACTGCAAATCAATATCTAACATTTCTGTTACGAAAAGCAAAGCGTGTGCATGCATATAAGATCCCATTACTGTAACAGATATGGAAAGATTAGCATTCTGCATACCCTTAGGTTTGTGTGGTTAAAGACTTTACAGGCATCAGAAATATGATTTCCTAACTTTGCTGCTTTTGTAACAGACCTGGAAGTAGGACAAATTTGTATCCACCCTGATTTCAAAAAAAGTAAATCATTATCTTCAGTTTGAACATTTTCTGTGATGAGAACATGGCAATGAAGCCTGATGGGAAATTGCACACCAGACAGAATCTGAGACAGACCTAATTCTCCTACATTGTGCATTAATTACATTCATTCCTAACTATACAGTTGTGAGAGGTGAATACTTTAAAAGACATACATTCTGTGGGAAAGTTCCCTAGATTTTGCAACCCCTCGCTGGAACATAATAGAAAACAGAAACTGCTATTAAGATTATGTTGTCATCAATTCAGGAACCAACTGTTCTCAATGCTATTAGGCATCTTGTATTTTTCTACCATGAGAGAGGGTCATCCGAACATCTGTTTATAATGAAGTCTGGGAGTAAAAAAAAATTTAAAAATATGCATTTTTACTATATTTTTATGTAGTTTAGTATAACTGGTTATTGCATTCATTTGCTATAGTTCAGTGTTACTATGACAATTCTCTCAAAAACAAATTATTTATTGTCTTTTCTTAAAAAAATTCCCAAAATCTTACTTATTGAGTCAGTTGCTTATAATATTAATTTGACACTGTTTAGGTTTAATTGTGGCCCATTACAATAATAAACTGTTAATTCCTTTCTTTCTTGCAATATCAAGGAGAAAAGAGTGCCTTGAACCCAAGGGAAAATAGACTTTTGTTATCATAGCTACATGATTAGCTGTTATAAAATAGATATTTTTACTCCTTACACTCTACATGGCATTCTAAACCACAGTTACACTGTAGTGCTAATTATAAAAACATACCTGAGCCTTGCAGTTTCATGTTTTATTGGCTTTTTAAATAAGTGGTAGTATTAGATGCAATGATAACATGGAAAAGAGAATATTTTATGCTGTGATTTTAATATAGCATTTGGCAATACACACAGATGGCGTAGGATGGCAATGCTGTCATCATTTGAACAACAATGTCTGCAGGCAGATAAGAAGATATAAAAATCAGATGAAATTTGTAGTGGCCTATTAAAGATTTTGAAATAAAATCAATGTGTCAACAATCTGACCTTGTAAATTAGACAGACGATTATTTTTCTTATTGCTGGGCTGCAACATGAGTAAAATGGGCTCTGTGGTCCATTAAATGAGATTCCGCTAGACACCAAAAGGACAACTCCTTCTTTCTGTCAAGAAACTGACCATGATACTTTTGTTCTATTGAACACAATTTTGTCAACTAAGAAGTATTCAATGCTTTTCTGTTCCTGTAAAACACTTACCCTAGCTCATGCAAAAGAGCAAGAAAAGTTGTTGATGTTAATAAAACAAAAGCTTTTCAATTTCCTGCCTGCTTCCATACAAAAATAAACCCGTACTTACCATGTATTCTACAGTAATGTCTTGCATCATTCCAGATTTAGATCAGTAAACAATTTTCATCATCTTGGACCACGGTGAGAACCACAGACAGTCATTACGTGACATTTACAAGGCTCACATTTCTTTCTCTAAAGATAAGCTGTAATAGCAAGCAGACACTAGTGCTTGTATTATTCAGGATTTTCTCTTTAGTGCATGATTCCTAACACATAATAATTTCAGGGTTTGGTTTTAAAGGGTCAGATGATTATATACCTAGTTTGAACATGCTGCTGTTAGAGTTCCATACAGAAATTCGGTATTTCCGTAAGAGCAACCTATGAATGATTTGTTGTCCTAATACTAAAAAAAAAAAACCAACCCAAAAAACCCACCAAGCTGGTAAAGGGAATGGTCCTGCCATTTCCATTTATAAGACAACTTCAAAGCTCAGTGTCAGACCTCACTGCTGAAAGTGTTACAAGTTATCCAGAATACTTAATCAGGACTGCATAACTTCATCCTCCCATTTCACCTCACAATACTTTTGGTCTGTAACTTTCAATAGTCATTGAACATGACATTTATTCTCCTATTTCTATCAAATCTCTCAAGAGTTTCAGGAAAGCCATTTACTTGATGAACCATTTATTTCTAGATGGATCTTCATAGAGAGCAGTCACACAGGACACCTCTGAGGAATCTTGTACTTGGTTAGGGGATTATAATGTATACAACAGGATTCTATTGAGATGCCTAGATGCTTAAATGAATGTTTGAACATTTAGATACCAATCCCACAAGTGCTGAACATTCTTCTCTTCTGTTATTGTCACTGTAAAAGTGAAGATCCATCAACAGGGACTGAAAATACCTGCCTGGTAATCCAAGCATTCAAATCCACAAGATAAGCTTTCTGTTCATATGCCTCTATTTCAGAATTTTTTTTTTCAATCCCTCCTTCTTAACTTCTCCATAACATTTCCAGGAAAAAAACCCTTTCATTTCTGCTCACTCTTGCAGAATTTACATGCATATGCATCCACCTTAGAATGTTTCACCCACAGAACAGCAAAGTTTTAGTGGCTTCAAAGAGAGTTCAGTAGGAATGGAGTAGACAATGAGCTTGCTTCTGAACACTTCTGAAATGGAGGGATTCTTGCATATACACCCATCTGATCTCTTTTTTCTTAACCCCCCACTATAATTTAGAAACCTACATAAAAATGTTGTATAAGGTCAGCATAGATGGCACATATGTTTATGCTATAGAGTTGATGGATTCTGCCTGTGGAGGAATGGATAAACATAACAGATGGAATCAAAGACTGTTATGAAAGGCAAAACTCTCAGTGTGCAAGTTCAAGCTGATGAAACAAAATCATTTGTGTCCTCTGACTGGAAAATCTTGTAATCAATGGCATTCTGCAAGAAAATAGGATACAAGGAGCATAGAAATAAAATGTCTAAAATCTAAATGTTTTCCCTTTTCTGAATTAGTTCACAGAAATCATTTGACTTGTATTCTTCAAGGTCTAAATTATTCATCAGTTAGTGAGCTGACAAAAAGAATTTCATTAAGACAAAACCACATGTTGGCTCATCTCCATCAAAGACTCAGGGCTTGGTTTGTGAAGATAAGTATCCTGGAATTTGTCTGACATATGTCTCTGCATAATACTTAGATTTAAATGTTGATTAATTAAAAAACCCAAGATATCTACCTTAGTCATCTCTTCAGCTTTATACATTTAATCCTCCTAGACAATGGCATGAAAACAAATTATTCTAAATAAGAAATCTGAATATCTACTATAGGTAAGCAAGCATATCTCAGCTTCACTGACTGGATTAATATCCATGGTAAATTTGGCTTCAAAGGTTTAGTCTTTCCTGTAAGGGAAATTCCTACTTCTAATGTCGGAACACAGATGTCTTATCACATCAGATCAGTAGTCTTAGTTGGCCATTGTCCCATTACTTGACTGTTATTCGGTTCTTAAAAAAGACCTGCTCACACATAGTGAATCATGAAGATTAATACAGCAGAAAAAAAATGAAAAAAAAAACTATTTTACTTTGCTCTGGTTATTTAGGGTTTAATGTATATATATAAGAAGATACTAATGTATTGACTTGGATAATATCTTGTAGCAGTGAGCTCCATAGATTAAAATATTTTTTTTTGTTTAACTTCTATTTTAGTTTTCTATGGATGCTCTCTTTCTTGCATTCTGGCAAAGGCTGGTCCACAAATAACACAATGTTATCATCATTAGGTGAGTACATTAGTCTGCCTACTAAAATGATAATCTTTCTTTTTGCCTGTGCTGATACATAAGCTTCTGCCAAAGAAAATATGGAACTGCTCTTTTTCTGGGTTGAAACCTGAAGTTCAGAACAGTGATATGAGATTTTAAAATTCAGGGGGTTTTTTACAGTAACAAATAGCAGAGGAAAAACCAGAACGCATTTTAGAATTAATTTGTCTTGCAGAAATGCCCATGGGAGGAGAGATTAGTAACCATTCTTAGTTATCATTGTTAAGCGATTGTGATGGCTTACAGAGTTGCTAATTTTCTCAAATGAAGGTGTTCTAAAATGTTATGCTATAGAATCCTTACTGGATCCTAGCACAGTAGCCACAACCATCTTTGCTGTATCTGGCTACGCTGCATCAATTACCCGTATTTATGTATATGCTCTACATGAATTTCATTAAGTAGCAGGAAACCAAAATTGTGGTATTAAAAAACATATGCAGCTGCATTTGTTCATGTTCCAAAACTTCTAAGAGACAGGATTGGAGCACTGAGTAATTCCCAGCGACTGAATTCACACGGGAATGAATGTCACTCTTGAGCGTAGGTTTTCTGCCATTTCTTTGACAATGCTTTTGAATACCTTCCTACAGGGCTACATATTCTTCTCTGTTGGATGGGCACCAGTTTCTTTGCATTGTTATCAAACTGCTTTGAGGGTTACCAGTTACAAAGGTATAATGATTCCAATGCTACTTGTAGTGTCTAACAAGAGCAAAGATGTCTTTTTGTAATGGAAATACGTTTCTTCTAAGGACAGTTTAAATTACTGAATCCATTGTACTTTGATCACTGGTTGGGCTTGACAGATTACATGTGTAAATGCTGCTCAATATATAAATATATAAATATATAAATATATAAGAATAATATAAATTCTCTTATTATTATTTTTACATTGTTTTTGTAAACATGTCTCAGGAAAAATGAGCATCTTTACATCTTGCTAAAAAGCACTGAACAGAAAAGATACAGAACTGGTGTAAAACATTACTCTGACAGCATTAACATTGTCTCTGGAAATGCCTACTCCCCAAAGTTTAAAAAGAAGATGTGAACATAACTCAATACAGTTTTCAAAGCTGTATCTCTGATATTCCTGGGACATGAAGCACAATATTTGATTTGAAAGCCCGCAAAAACACTCTACAGCCCGATCTAAAACTCATTCACCTCTTGGTTACACCATATAGTTCCAAACGGACTAAAAGTTTGGGGTCGAAGTCAATGAAGTTCTACATTTTCTGCACTTTGATTTCTGAGCACTTGTTTTCCACTATGATGTTCAATATCATAAAAACATGGATGAGACCAGACAGACACCAAACAGCTGAAAATAGGTTGGCCAGTACTTTGTAATTCTCAGACATACCCTTTTGTATCCTCAGATCTGAAACTGTAACTTTACATGCAGACAGAAAATGAAAGATAACTAGGAGATATCCCAAAAGTAGACTGATAAAGAGAGCACCCCAATGTTTCTTCTTCCCCATTCAAATAGAAAACCAGAAATTCCTTCTTACAGCTAATGCTTTAATATTGCACAAAAAATCTTCCTCAAAGGGCATGATCATACTTGAATTCTACTGAATTAATAATGCATTCTTTTCTTTGGTACTACTTGTTCTCTTCTTTTTGCACAAATCTTAATGCACTGACTGCCTTCAGTACATTCTTCATGAGGGAACCTTCATCAGTGCCTTAATTCAGTAAATGTCTCATAATGCATTCACATTTCCAGTAATCAAATATCAAAACATATTTTTAAGGCCTTAATGCTGTTCCATGCGAACTTTCCAAGAACTACTCAGGCAGCTCTTCCTGCCACTTCATGCATAAATTATCCCATCAAAGAGCTGGTATTTATTCTGAGCTCTTTGAAATTCTAATCACTTGCATACACCTCCTCAGGCCAGCCCGTGCTTTGAAATTTGGATTACTTACAATTGGGCTATTCATAAAGTAAGGCTATAGAAAGCGATTTGCCACCCATTTACAAACCTCTGTGCATTCAAAGTATCATCCAAGATTTCTAAATGACAGAATTCTATACTTCAAAACTATTTTTCCCAATGTAAACTTAATATCAACTATTTAAATCACAGCACAGTTAAAAATATTTTAAAAGAGTGTGAAACACAAGCAAGTGTAACATTAAATTAGCCTTTCTACATATTACTCAAAAGAACACTTGCAGTATTTACTTATTTGGTGTGAATTCTGGCCTTTTAGGTTGAGAAGCTGCCATTATATCTGAGCTCTGACAGAAAGTGGTCGGCTAAATTGTTTATTCCAAATCATATGTCATCCTATCCTATTAAACTGTAAAATGAAGTTATTGCCAAGAATGATACAAATTCAGTCATACAAGGGTTTTGTGAGACCTCATAGAGACATCTTAGTGCTTTTGTTATCCAATTTCCCACAGGCTGACAGAAGAATGATTTCACGCTGAAGGTCATCAACAGCTCTCTAGAGATTCCGTTCCACCTCCCTCCTGGTATAAGGACAGCAACTTCCTACTGGCACCTGTATAAAGTGGTAATTTGTGACTAAAGCATTGTCAGTTCTGCTTGTCTACATAGTTACTTCTTACATCTACAAAAAATCACCAAGGCTTTTATCTACACACTGAGGAAATCAGTAGTAGACCTTCGACACACACCAGCTGCAGATTTGAGTAAAAATCCAAGTCCTTGTAAATGAGTGAAAACAATTTAAAAAAATACTGTTACTGCAGTCAAGTCACGGAATCACAAAATCACAGAATCGCAAGGGTTGGAAGGGACCTCCGGAGATCATCTAGTCCAAACCCCCTGCTAAAGCGGGCTCTCCTAGAGCATTCTACACAGGACTTTGTCCAGGCGGGCTTTGAATATCTCCAGAGAAGGAGACTCCACAACCTCCCTGGGCAGCCTGTTCCAGTGCTCTGTCACCCTTAGAGTAAAGAAGTTTTTCCTCATATTCAACTGAAACCTCTTATGTTTCAGTTTGCACCCGTTGCCCCTAGTCCTGTTGCTGGACACCACTGTAAAGAGACTGCTTCCATCCTCATGACTTCTGCCCTTAAGATATTTGTACGTGTTGATAAGGTCCCCTCTCAGTCTTCTTTTCTTCAGGCTGAACAAGCCCAACTCTCTCAGCCTTTCCTCATAGGGGAGGTGCTCCAGTCCCTTTATTCATCCTAGTTGCTCTCCTCTGGACTCTTTCTAGGAGTTCCTCATCTTTCTTGAAC